>NW_004524753.1:2072809-2089849 GCF_000260255.1 Octodon degus | reverse complement strand
CGCCTGGGCTGGGACTGGTCCCGCTGGCGCAGGGTAGCAGGAAGCTCTCCACACACTCACCGGACCTGGGCTAGGACTGGGTCTGGGGGTTCCTGGAAGTCGGCAGAAATTCCTCCCTGTGTTCATTTATGATGTTACATAAGTGAGATCATACTCTTTCCCCAGCTCAGCGATAGACAATGATGATCTTTCCATGTTAATAAATGTGCATCTACCTCACGACTTAAAATGGGTGCATATTTATTCTTCAGCATGAATGTGCTATACCTAACTGAACCAGCCTCCTTCTGATAAAATTTAGGATTCCTAAAAATACCATTATGAGGAGCTCTGTAATTGATTCCTCATGCACACGTTTGGCTGTGTCTCTGGTTATTTCCTAAGAATAGGTTCTTAGAACCCACATGATTAGTCAGTTGTCCTGAGGCAAGAAAGAGCCAGGCAAGATGAGCTGATGCAATAACAAGCTGTAATGTCTGGCGAAAAGAGGAGATACTGAGTTTATCGCAGTCACTATCGCTTGAACATGGGCCATGATGGAAAAGCACCTCTCAGGGAGAGGGAAGGGGCTGAAGAGGAGCAAGCAGCCCTGCTGCTGAGACCCTTCAGGTGGTGGGGATGGAGAAGGAAGGAGGCTGTGCTTCCTTTTCTGCTCTAGGCCACCACGCAGGCTGTGGCAGTCCACATCAGCAGGGTCCCAGGGGGCTGTCGCTTGCTCCTATGCACTGGCTAGAAGTCCCTGGGGACTCCCAGCAATACTCAGCAGGGGAATCTCAGGGGCTGGTTGAGACATGTGCCCATGACACCGGACTCATTACTCTTGCATGATTCTATCAATACCAGGTGGCAAGCCCTATCTGGAGACATTTGCGTTATATTATAATTATGTATGGGCGTGAATGAATCCTGGGTGCCTACTGCCTCAGAAATACTAATTATGCACTTTATTTTTAAGCACATACCTAAGTCTTATCTTTCTACTGTTTTACAGTCAAGGGATTCTACTATGGGGCCATTTGATAGTCCCAGAATAGCGTTTTCTTTTCACTGCTGGGTACTCCTAGCCAACGTGATGATGTTCTTGGATTCTCTTGATAGTTACTGACCAACTCAGCCATATATGACTTATGGTCTTTCACCCCTTATTTAAAATAGGCTGTGTAACTGCTTTTCTCAAGTGAAGCCTTTATGGGATTGACAGTAATATGGAGATTATGTCTTCTAACATATTCTTTCTTCTTAGTGCCTTGCTTTTCCACAGGACAAGTACACTAGGGACTGAACAATGAAAGAGCAACAAAAATTCAAAGGAGTGTGGTAGGAAACTTCTGTGTCACCCAAGCTCCTTCCTCTTCCTGCTCAGTTTTCTTCAACTTACTCTAAATAAACTCAGCCTGGTCCCACTCTTTCTAAATCCCTGATATTGATCAGAACTGGCAAGAAGGGTTTTATGACACTCGCTCCAATCAGCTGTCTCATCCTCTTGAACGTGGGATGTGTTCTGCCAGTCCCTGGGGGAGGCTACAGGAGCAAGTTTCTGCAGATGGTGGATTGGCAGTGCCTTCAGGAGAGAGGAAAATGTGTTCTGAGACCATGGGGGCACCTGTGGGCATTGTAGAGTCCTCTGTGTCAGTGCTCTCAAAAGTCATGAACAAGGGTTTTGCATGATCACCTAAAAGCAAAAAGCCTTTCTAGCCTGTATGACTGTTAGATGTTTCCTGACTTTGGCTCTCGGTTGCGTTAGATTTCACAATCTTCAGTGATACCTTTTCAGGCTCAAGTATCCGATTCCCTTTGCCTGTGCTCCAGCTACTTTTGATAGCATCTGTGTGCCAGTCGGATATTAGACAGCCTGCTGGATGGTGTGACCCATCAGGGCCCCGCAAGACAGGAGACTGGACTAAAGCGAGGGGTAGCTATGACCAGCACCACAAATGGAGCTTTAAAAGTTAAGAAGTTTAAAAGTCTGTTTCCCCTTTAGAGACAGGGGTTTGTCTGAATTGCAGGCCTCCTGTAACTGGGTTTTAGGGCATTGGAGATTCCTGGAGGTGGCTTCTAGGTTCTTTTTGTCCTGAGCAAAGACTTGGTCAAGGCTAATGCAAATGGAAGCCAAGTTTTATTAAAAGTAGGAGATAAAGCTGAGTGTGGTAGTGTATGCTGGTAATCCCAGCATTCAGGAGGCTGAAGAAGGAGGATTGGCATGAGTTTAAAGCCAACCTGGGCTTCATAGTAAGTCCACGACCAGCCTGAACCACATAGTGAGATCTTGTCTCAAAAAACAAAACAAAACAAAAATCAAAACACACACACACACACACACACACACACACACACACACGTAGGAAAATAAGCAGGCTTTGCAGAGCAAGTTTGGGGCAAGTAAAAACAGGAAAAGATGTGCTCCCTGCAGTGCGACAGTGGGCCACCACACAACAGGTAAAAGCTTAGTGTGGACCGGCCTTTCTCTATGACACTCAATATAATCCTTTCTGTGCCACCCACTCCTCTGGCTATCAAGCCTGGTCCATCCTATGGAAAACCTGCTCAAGTCCTCAGGAGAAGCCTGTGTGTGGGGTTTGGGAACTCTTCTGTGCACCTTACCTAAGATTTTACAATTAACAGGTCACACCTACTGCCTCAGCCAGCCTTCATCTAAGAATCTCTAGGACAGAAGCCCCCAACCCACATTTCCTCTCAGCCCAGATGAACAGACAGAATGCGTATGCAATATTGGCCCCAAGAGGTCTCACTTCCACTGAGAAGGACAGGCTAGGTGGGGGAAGGATGGAACAAGCTTGGACATGTCTATTGTCTCACTGTACTCCCTCCCCCACTGCTCCTTGCTATAGAGGACCCTAACACACTTAGTCAGCAAGCCCCCAACTGTTAGCATTTGCGTTGTGAACTTTCATGCGTACACTGTGTCAGGCTCACTTTGTCGGGTTATGAATGAATCCAACTGATGAATGTTTCTGGGAATAGAACTTGTTCATAGTTGGGGACTTACTGTGCATAGTGAGGTTGTGATTTGGGTTACGAGGTCCCTTCATTTCCTTGGACCTAGCTTTGAATAATGCCTATTTCTATTTTATTAAAACAGTCTGCTTTATTCAGGAGCCACCTTCTCACTCAGAGGATAGAAATCGCACTTAGTCTGAACTAGTTGTGATAGCCCTATTTTGCTAGACCTCTTGTGCTTGAGGAATGGGCATGCATGTGATCCTGTCCTGGCTAGTGAGGTGTAGGGGAGTCTATTGACACTAGTTTAGTTTCCTCCATGGAGAAAACAAATTACCTACCAGATGTGTTTTCCTTCTACCCTTTCTGCCTCCCTGGAATGGGAGGTGCTGTCTGGAAGAGCAGGGGCTCTGGGGTGTTAAACCCGAGGCTGGTGAGACGATGGGGAGCACCTGGCCCACTGAGGGCACAGAGGGCTGTGTCAATGCCTATTTGCACACTCAGTGTTAAATGAAGAAAACATTCCCAAATTTAAGAGGTACCCTTAGTTGGGTTTTCTGTTACTTGTCATCAAAAACATTCCTAAGTGATTCTTGGAATAAATCAAACAAGAAGCGCTGGCCAGATAGCTCAATAGATCAAAGTGCCTGCTTAGGAAGACACGGGCTGGGGTTTGATGCTTTTCCTGTTGTGCTGGCCCTGCCCCCAGGGCACACTGAGGAGGAGACTAAGACTGGGTGCGGTGCCTCGCGCCTGTAATCCCAGGGCTTGAGAGGCTGAAAACAGGAGGATCACTACGAGTCTGATTTGTGTAGTAAAGACCCTGTAGAACCTGTACAAAAAAAAAAAAAAAAAAAAAAAAAAAATCAAACAAGAATAACACAACCATCTAGGAGATGGTCTGGCTTAAACACCAACTCCTCTACTGGTTACTTAACCGACTGGGTTAACCTTTCTGTGCCTCAGTTTCCTTCTATGTACGATGAAAACATCAATAATATCTACTTCATAGGTATGTATTATAGTCCAGAGGAAAGGTCAAAATGTCAAATCAGCTTCTCTGCGAGGTCATCATCGTACATAGGCATTGTCTTAAGTTGCTTTCTCATTGCTAGAATGCAATACTGACACCCACAACTTAAGGCAAGAAAGGTTTATTGTCATTCAGAGTTCTTAGAGGCTTCAGCGCAGACTCAGCTGAAGGTGGGATGGGTCCTAAGGTGGGATGTCCCAGCACAGGGGCACGGCAGAGGAGAAGCTGTTCATGCTGTGGCAGGTCGGAAGCAGGGCGGGGTCGAGGGAAGAGGAGGGTTATGCACACACCCCTCCAGGTCACCCTCCCCACTCTACCTCTTTCCAACAGCCTCGTCTCCTGACATCACACCCTCAGTGAACTCATCCAGTGAGGAGTATCCCACACCCATGGTCCAGCCACCTCCCAAAGTCCCACCTCTGGATGCATGAGGCTTTGAGGGGCCACCCTTGCATAAACCACACCAGGTGTCCAGAGCCGGAAATTGTGCCTAGATTATTTTTAATAAAAGAATGAAAAATACCTGCAAATATATCAATTTAAGTAAACTTATACTGGGAAGAGCTTTATAAAAATATTTCAACCCATCTCATATTTATTGCTGCCAAATATAAAGTTGTTAGTCCCTGAGATGGTGTAGAATAAATGTTTATAATTTTCTTACTCACATAAAACAGGAGAGTAAAGTTATTCCATCTGTGTCTTAGGTTTCCTTGGGTTTAAAGAAGGGACCCACCTGCTTCATAACCAGAGCACGGAAAATCAGCCATCTTTCTGTGAATGCAGTGTCCCTTCTTAAGTTTCTATTTTATTCCGGAAATTTTTGTAACTGATGGAGGTTCCATTTCTGTGTCTTTGATTTTTCTCACTGTATTTTTAAAAGAGAAAATTGCCAAACAATAGTTTATGATCATGAGGAAGCAGAGATGCCTGGCTTTGCTCTCTTGCTGTTTATCGTCTTGAACATCAAAGTGTGAGGTCACTTGGTGTTGTGCTATTGTGGGAAGGTTTGTGTTTGATCAGGAAGCTCAGCGGGCTTCTTCTGCCATTGCTGACGAGCTGGGGATTAGTGAAAGACAACAAGGCAAAGGTCTTGTTAAATTTGGTCCTTGTTAGTATCCCTGAGATTATTTGTGTTGGGTAGTCCAGACATCTGACCTCAAGGGAGTTGGGCTTATCTGCAAGTAAACCTACAGCAATGGAAGTGTCCAATGAAGAGACGAAGCCATCATTCTATTTGGGAATTCCTGACTCAAGGAGATAAGCAGGTCTGATTTGGGCCTAGCTGGAAACATGGAAGCAAACACAGGCCACTTCCTCTGGGCTGCTAGTCACAGCTTGGATGTCATTTGCCTTAGGGATTTATTAAACTGCCATGTGCTACATTGCATTAGATTAAGAACTCAGAATATAAAAACTCTGACCATGGAATTCACAGTTACACTTTTCCTTAAGGTAGCAAAACATTCAGAGGAGCATCGTTTCCCTTTAGATTGATGAATCCGTTCTGGTTTCTGATCTCATAGTTCTCTGATGACTTCATAGGTAACAAGATTCCAGCAGGTCAGCGGTAGGTATGCTGTCATCTAGCAAGAGGAGTCAGGGAAGAATTTAAATATAGCAAAATCACATCACTTGGAAATTTAGCAACCTGAAAGCAGACAACCATAGATGGAAACATAGTCTGAAAGAGTCAGAAGCTGACTTCTCCTAGTGGACTCAAACATTAGCATCAGGATCACTTCAAGGGCTTGCAAAAAATGAATCGTGGGACTTGGTGCCCAGAAATGATAATTCACTGGGTCTGGGGCCCATTTAAGAATTAAGAACTTAGTTGCCTCTATCCCAAATACTTGCATTGGTGACAGATTCTCATTTAATGAGGACGCTGCTGGTCTCGGCACCATGGATCAGACTGTTTCTGTACTTTACAAGTGGAATGTGAGAAGGTGGTGGATTCTTCTGAGTAACAGGGAGAAAATGGAAGAGACAGGGCTAAATTTACTTCTGAGTTTTGGGTCATTGCTCTTCTCATTCTGCCTTTTCAGGACGTAAGTTAACTTCCTCCGCAATGATACATCTTTGATTGGGGACAACAATGGGACCTCAGCATTGGGTCCTCCAAGTCTTTGGTTGCCCACTTAGTGGCTCTTGACTTTGAAAGTCATGTAACTTCTTTCTTGTTTCTATAAAACAGGAATAATAATAGGTTAAAACTCCTACCTCTTAGGATGGTTATAAGATTGCCACATAATGTTATGGAGATATAGTATGTATCATATATATATATATATATATATATATATATATATATATAGTTATTAAAACAGTGCCTTATAAGCTATTCTTATTTCGAATTACTTTCAAAATATTTTGTAGTACTGAAGTTTCATCCTATTGAAGATAATTAAGAGACAAATTTCAGAACACAGCTAATTCTAAAGCAGGGGATCCAAAATGCTTACTTTCAGAGAAGGTGAGGTCTTCTAAATTATCTTCTTCAGGACTTTCTTCTTGTAGAAGGAAAAGAGAAGTCACATGACCTGTCTGAACTTTTATAGCTAATTAGCCACACTGCCAGTTCCAGAACTCAGCCTAATTCAACACTTCCTACTCTCTTCAGTGTTTTTCAGTGTAGCATTATCAGAGTTGGTTTTTAAGTCCTACAGATAGGAATTCCGCTCGCTTGTACCCTTGACAGCACCCACTACTTCCCTATCTTTCGCTATTTACTTGGAATTCCTTTGTTCTTGCTATTCCTACTCAGGGGAAGATGAGAGGACTTTATTTTTACTAAGTTTCTTAGATACCCAGGGCTCATTTAAAGTATCTAAATTCCAACTTGGACAGCAAAAGGTTAATAGTGCATGGAAAAAAAATTCCAGCAGCCCACAAATCTAAGCATAATTATGTATGAACATGAGGCTTTTATTGCTGTCAAAATTAATCACTTTTCAACTTCCAGCTGTTAAAACCCTTCTGGCAAGTCTCCAAGCAATTCCCCTACAGTCACTTTTCCTTCAATTAAATTCTGGGCAGTTTCACAGGCTCCTGCTACATCAGAGCAATTTTAAAATGGACTTCTTGGATTTTCTTTTTTTCTTTTTGACTTTGCTTAAAGCTAGAAAATAACACCGTATGAGATTTGCTCTGTTTATCCTTTCAGTTTAACTCTTAATCAAGGAGTCTGAAACACAAACAGAGTGAGGTTAGACCATTCATGTTTATTACAAGGCATTTAGGGGTGTGGAGTGTCTATTTTTTACTATCCATTTCTCTGTGCTGCCCTCTGAGGTACATCAGTGCCTTTGTGTTTAGCATCTCTACCTCCTTTTATCCCCTTAAACTTTACAGGAAATATATAGTTTGTAAGTCTTTAGCCTTCTTTTTTTATGTACTAGGTATAGGGTCCCACTGCATGGCTCAGACTCATGATGATCTTCCTGTTTTCAGCCTCCCCAGCATTGGAATTATAGGGGTGCACCACCATGCCTGGACTCAGTTGCTGGCTCAGCTCACCTGGGGGCAGAATCAGCATGTCATGTGGTGCTAGGGATCAAACCCTAGTCCCTGTGCTTGCCTATGCAGGCACATAGTTCACTGAACTATCTTGCCAGCCCTTATTCTCTATGCTTTAAGCCACTTATTTCTAGATGGTAATTATCCTTGCATTACTTTTTTATTTTTAGATGGGGTCATGTACTGTTGTCCAGGCTGGTTTACAAGAGTGGGCACAAGCGTTCTTCCTGCCTCAGCCTCACTTCTTTAGCCAGGTGTATGGATTTGTCATGCTTGGAATAGTCTCAGAGGTAGAGACCATCTGAGGATTTCGCAGCTGCCCAGCTGTGGGAAGTTCTTGCGTTGGACTGCCCTACCTGTTATGGCTTACGTCTGGATGTCTCCCAAAGCTCTTGTGATCAGAGGTGAGGCTTTTTCAGAGATAGCTGAATCTAGAGTATGATGCCAGGATTAAGGGCGTGTGATTAGTAAATCAGTCCACTGATTGGTTTGGCTCCCGCCCTAAGACCAGCAGCCCAGATAGAATACAAAAGAAACAGAAAGAAGCTGCTAAGATTGCTGCTGGCTTGCTGGATTGCTTTTGCTGTCTTCTTCCTGCTATGAACTCTTTCTCTCCTGTGATTGGCTGTCTGCCATGCCACCCTGCTTTGGAGCCAGCCGAGTAGGGCCCAAGACCTCTAAAAACTGTGAGCTGAATAAACCGTTCCTTCTTTAGCTTTGAGTGTTGGGTATTTGTCTTAGCACTGAGAAAAGTAAACTAAATCCACTTTTTTTTTTTTTTGTAAAAAAATGTATTTGGTTGTTATAGGGTCTCACTATGCAGCTCGTACTCATGGTGATCCTCCTGTTTTCAGCCTCCCCTCAGCACTCAGATTGCAGGTGTGTGCCACTACGCCCAGACTCTGGCCAGCTCAGCTGACTGGGGGTGGGGCTGGCATGGCACACGGTGCCGGGGATCAAACCTTAGTCCCTGCACTTGCCTAAGCTTGGATAAGCAGGCACTTTAGTCCGCTGAGCTATGTGGCCAGCCCCAAGAAAAGTAAACTAAGTGTATTGGTCAGGATTTCACTTAGAGGAACAGATATAAGGAACAGGTATTAATGCAAGACATACAATGTATAAGGAATTATAAGATTGGCTTAGACAGTCAGCCACAGAATCAGATGAGGAAGCGTGCAGTAGGCATCTGCACATCCCAGACTCAGGAATTCAGTCCCAAGGTCTGAAGCTCACTGCTGTGCTCTGTGCAAGTCTCTATTCATCAGCTAATAGGCCTGCGACAGAAGACTGCAGAGTCTGGGATGGATGTTGAAGAGTGTGCGACGAAAGGCCAACGATCCAAGCCAGAGGCTGAAGAGTCTGCGCAGCAAGCCAGACGATGAAGTCCAAGCCGAATGCGAAGACTTGAGTTGTTCCGACAAAGAAGAACATTGACTACTTCCTCAGCCCCTTTATATGGTCTCCTTGCGCTGAGTCACTCTGGGGGCAGAACCAATTGGGGCCCAGGGTGGGATCCCCACCAGCCAGAAATGCCAGGTGGAGTCATTCCCAAGTTGACACTATGTATCAACCACTACCCTGAGATGCAGCCTCACCCCTAGTTCTGCACACAGCTGCTCAGAGCTTGGCTGAGTTCTGAATGTCAGAGGCCTGTCTGACCAACTCTGCTCCTGCACTGCGCCTGGATCCTCAGTGAGAGTCACAAGTGGTTGCAATGTGCTCTTAATTTTGGCCTGTGAATGGAAATGACCCCACATCTTTGCACTGGCACGGCCACGCTGAATGCCTGTGTACGAATAGCACATTGCATGTGCTCCTTCCTCTCTTCATTCCTGGGGTTCCAGAATAATATCCTTACAGCCTTTCTTGGTGCTCTGAAATGAATGGGATGAACGAGGGCTGAGGCCTGCACTCATCTCAGCCACTGGCAGCCGGTTTAACTCCTGGGCATGTCTCCCCATGGCAGTGTTCCGGCTGTGTCGAATCTTAGCCCTTCCCATAGATCTTTGCCTCCTCTTCTTCCTCAAAAGTGCTTTGTGCTGTTGCATAGCATGTGTATGACGCTGCTATCGACATTTTGCTGTCTCCTGGTCATCTCTTCCATCATCCTCTACCTCAGTGCAAAATTGCCGTATTTCCAAATACTGATTCCTTCTGAGCAGTTCCACCTGACAGTGGCATCTGGCCAGGGGCAGATGGGAAACTGGGCAGGGGATCTGAACATGTCTTTGTAGCAGGGAAGAAAGACTATAGAGGGCTTGCACATAAAAAATGCAAGAGCAAGCACCTGCATCCCTTGCCATTCTGAAAACGTGGCTTTGTGCTGTCCTGTGTGGCTGGGAGGAGAAGCTGTGCTGGCAAGAGGCTCTTCATGCTACCCAAGCCCCGAAGTGGATGAAATTGAAAATCTGGGCTATGAAGATCTGAGCCAATCCAAACTTAGGACACTGAGCTGCTTTCCTTGTCCAAGCAGGAACCTCAGCGGGCAGTGCGCTGGAGAATGACCGATGTGTGCTGACTCCGGCCCAACTCCTGTGGCTGGTTTCTGGCCCCCCTTGGTTACCAGCATCTCTCTGCTCAGATGGTGTTCATGTGCACATGCAGTCCAAGGAAGTGACTCAAGGCTTGGGTGCCCTGTAGGAACACGGAGAAGGGACAGATTGACAGAAAGCCACCAGCCTCTCTACCTCTACCACAGTTTTCACTCCAGGGAAAGATCTGTGTCCTTCTTTCATAAATTGGTTGCTTACGTTCTCATGTGTTTGGTTGCTTACTAAGTCAGGGTAATTTATACCAATTTTCTTGGGCCCTGAAGTGATGGCTTGGGTGGACTTAGACAAGATTAAAACCTGCTCTGATTTTGACAACTAAAGGCTAAGATTCTTCTGCTGGGAAACGTCCAAGACAGCTGAGAATTGGGATGGGGGTCAGACTGAAAGGCCCAAGCCTAGGAAGGGTGCCTGATGACATTTTGCTCTTCTGTTCTGTATGATCTCTATCTATAGGACATTCCTTGGACATTGCCATGTGTGTAATCTTTCTTAACTAGCTTATACAATGTATGCATGAATGTCTTTTTTTTTAATGTAAATAACTATACATTTTGTGTATTTTTTCTTTCTGGTTTGCTACTCTGTGGGTGGTTTGGCCAGATTTGGTGCTCTTAAGGCCTTTATATTCTAATTCTAACTCCCAACATTTCACCAAGTTCTACTCTGTGTAAATTAAAAACAAATATATATGCAATCAACACGTTGGAGGGAAGAAATTTTGTTTGGAGTTAAAGTCACTTCGCAGTTGGCAAAATATAGTTACACTAATTTGTATTGCTCTTATTCCATCTGCTTTCTTGTTTAAAATGTCCTGGATTGTCTCAGACTCTATATGCAATATTTTCCATTTACAAAATTTTCCTGCATAACCCCTTTTATTTTTCTGAGAGCTTTTGAAAAATGATACTAGTTAGTTTCAATTTCCCAGAGTCCAGTTTGATGTGACATGATTCTTGATCTTATAAATGAGTGATAAAACCTAAAAGGAGAAACCAGGGGAACTTCTAGAGCTAAATGTCCTGGGCATGCGGTGTAAATTCTGCCGAAGAATGGATAACCTAGAGCAGCTGGTCTTTGTACAGCAGAACCCACGTATTCTCCAGCAAATTCTCTCTGAGGCTACAGCTTCCTGCCACGGCTCCTTGGTTATGCTTAAATACATGCTGCCTACATGCCCTCGTGGAACTGACTAATTTTTTGGAGCCATGGCGGCATGAGTGTTTATAAAATCTTTTTTTTACTATTCCATTATGAAAGGGGGGCTAGAAATGAGCAAAAATGTCAGCGTTTACAGGAAGACATCATGCAAGGAAACAGAAGTCCGTCTTTGGGACCCTAGGAGAGTGGGAAGTGAGAGTGGGGCAGCGGTGTGCCAGGATCTGGCCTCTGCTGGCCAGTCTGTCAGCAGTTCCACTCAACCCCTTCTGTGCGAGGTGTTGGGGGTGGGGGTGGGCATCCCGGAGCCGGGAGATTGATCCATTCCAGCCACGTTGCCTGAGTTTTCAAGTAACAAATAGGATTGTTTTGAAGGCAAGTTGGCAGGCTATTTTCATGGTAATTGGAATTGTTTAGAAGAAAGATCCTTTGATGCTTTTAGTCTAGAAATATTGGCAAGAAATTTCTGTTTTCCCTCTTGAGTGCAGAACATCATTAGCTGGCTCCACTATGCTACAACACTTCCATTGAATTATAAACCTTACATTTTAATTCTGCTTTCTAGTATCCACATAATGTTCATAAATGTTCTTCCAGTCAAAATTTTAGTGTGCAAAGCTTCACAGAGGCTGGAATGGATGGCATTATTTATTGATACTGCTGTGGAAATTACGAGAAAGTATGACTTGTTTAGGGACCTGAAGAAAGCAGTTGGTAAAGTGGAGGGCATGTCTTAGAGCCAAAGTCTCTTGATTCCTCGTAGAGCCTTTGTTCTACCAGAAAATGCAGTGCTTAATGACACTTAGCACTACGGGGGTCTCTGTGAAGAAGGGGCCCTCTAGGTTCTTCTGGACAGGAGGTCACTTTACTGTCCTTCGTAGACATTCACAGCTAGCTTGTTCTTCATTTGGTGGCTGCAGATAGCACCCGTCATGATGAGTTAGTCCTACCTGGCCTACCAGATTTTCTGGACAACTCACAACTCCTGCTGAAGAAAATCCGTAACATGTCCTCTGTCTGGAGCCAAGGTACCTAGTGACTTTCAAGAGCTTGAAGCCATGCTCTCTGTACCTGTGACGTGCATGGCTGTTTCCCAGCATGCACTTTGCCTGACTGATGCTTCAGACAGTTACCACTGTCCAGTTACCACTAATTTTACTGGTCTATCACTGAGAAAGAGCACAGGAATGGACATTGCTTCCTAAATAGTGGTTGCCTTTATTCTAGGAGATTTTGTTGTTGCTGTCTTATTTTATTTTATTTTTTGTGGTACCAGGGATTGAACTTGGGATCCTGCGCTTGCCAGGCAGTTGCTTATGCCTCTGAGCTATATCCCCAGCTCTTGCTGTACTGGGGATGGAACTCAGGCCCTTGCGCTTGCCAGGGAAGGGCTTATTCCACTGAGCCATCTCTTCGGCCCCTAGGAAGGAAAGGACTTTTTTTTTTTTTTATTTTGCGGAACCAGGGATTGAACTCAGGCCCTTGCGCTTGCCAGGGAAGTGTTTATTCCACTGAGCCATCTCCCCAGCCCTCTTGCTGTCTTAATGACAGCATTCTGAAAAGCAGAAAGGCGGCTAGTCTCATCAGCCTATCCTGAGTGTGGGATCTTTAAGTTTTGCTGATGTGTGTAGGCTACTTTCCACACTTTTTTACTGCAACTAGGAATTCAATGCCCAACAATTCAAACACACAAAGAAATGCTGTTTTTCTCTTTTGTTTGTTTGCTATTGTTTTTGTGTTTTTGAGAAAGGGTCTGGCTATATAGTTCAGGCTGGCCTTAAACTCACTATACATCCCAGACTGGCCTCTAAATTGCTGCAGTCCTCCTGCCTCAGCCTCCCAATTGCTGAGGTTATAGGCTCACACCATCACTCCCGGCCCTGGTAATTTTCCTGAAAGTGTTAAGAAGTGGAAGCTGTTAACGTTTAGTGTATAGATAATTGGCACATTTTGTTCTTCTCTCTAGCCATATTGCCAGAGCTTGGTAAGAGTACCTTAAAGTCTATACCTTTTCTTCTCCATTTAAGTGAAACCCTCATTATTTTATATAGGAACCTCTAGAAAAAGAAATCTTCCACTTGGCTTTTGGAAACATGACTCAATCTTTGCTCACTTTGAACCCTCCATGGGTTTGCTGAGGCTCCAGCAAAATTCCTCATCAGGCACACTTTGGCTTTTGTCCTGCTCATCATCCTATTTTAGAGGCTTCTTATCTACCTCTAGATCTGCCCCTTTTGCCTTGCTATGGTTTTAGTGTTGCTAGCCCTGCAAAAGCCAGTTGGGAACTCAGCCTCCAGTGCAATGTAGCAGTTCCCCTTTCTCCAAGGGGGATAAATCCCAAGGCTCCCAGAGGATCCTAAAACCACAAGTAGCGCCAGGTCTTCCATACTAGCCCTTCCCTATCTACAACATTCCTATAAACAAGTTTAATGTTTAAATTAGACATGGTATGAGATTAACGTCAATAACTAATAATGAAATAGAATAATTAGGACAATATGCTATGGCATACGCATATGTTCTCTCCATGCCACTCCCTCCTGTTACTAACAGGCTGACCCTGCTGTTGCTTCTAGAATGAGACCCGTATGTTGTCCCAGAGAGAAGCCAGAGGTGCTTCTCTGGGACGTCAAAGAGGAGGGGCTTGGAAAGAGTCAGGATTATTAACACCAGAGCTTAACGCTGGGTGTTCACCAAAGCTGCCTTTTACCTCTTTTCTTTCACCCTTTTTCAAATAAATGATGATCCTGTGATCTTCTGTGGACATTCCCACTACTGAGAGTGAGCTTGGTGGCCAGGGTTGTTGCTACAGCTTACTCTGGGTGATTGATGTTGGGTCCAAGGCACAGCAGAGGTGAGGTATGTAACCATGAGGTCCCAGCCACTGCCAAGCAGAGGCAGGAGGCAACCAGACACACAAAAGCAGAAATCGTCTTGCTCCTGTAACTTTTCCAGCTGGAAAACAAATCAGAGCCACACATTCCAGCTCTACTTGGGAACCATTGAAGCATCCCGGCAGTAATCATCTAGGTATGTTAACTGCAGCTCCAAATAATTCGGGGGTTGCCAGTACCATATGCCTTGTAGTCTTCCAATTAACTGTGCTTGCGCTCTCTTTTCTCCAAGGAGCAATTACTGAGAAATTCCACATTTCTTCTCTTCCCATTCCTCAGTCACTCAAGGAAAGGGTCCTACACACCAGAATGTCTGATCGTTACAATAAAGCAATCGGGCTCTTCAGACATAGGTGTTGGAAGAGTTAGCCCTCAAACATGAATGAAATACTTCAGGTTTAGGAGCATAGACTTTCTGTTAGTGCCTAATGGTTGGAAAATTCTCTAGAGTAAGACAAACATACACTTCAGTTTGACCAGGGCGCCCCTAGTCTCAGTGTGTTTACTAATTATGTCATTGTTTTTCCTCTCAAAAATGTTTAGTTTGGACCCAAAATCACACAGTCACTTGGCCTTAGGGGTTATCTAGCCTGTCTTTCAGCTTGGTCTACATTAAATGTAGAAAATATCTTTCTTTTTTTCCCCCCTTCCTTCCAAACAAGTGGTCTTGCATTTACTGCTTAGTATTATCAGTGATGGGAGGGTCATTGCTTTGCAAGGAATCTGACCAATGACTTCATGGCTCTGTATTAAAATCTTTTCCTTCTTTTAGCTCCATCCTTTGGAATCTAGTTCCTTCCTCTGGAAGAACACAACAGCTTTCCTCTCTCCTCCACAGAACATTGTCCACCATGGTGCTCTTTGTGATATGGCCCCACCCCCTCGCCCCCAAAACCTACTTACATTTTCTGCCATCACCTTTTCAACATTTCAAATTCCTTGAACCTTGATCTGATTTTGGCTTCATACATCTGAAAGAAAAAAGCAAGAATTCTGCTACGTACTGTCACAGAATGCCTTGGGAGAAAACAGGAATGTTTGTTTGAAGTTGGTGGATAAAAGATGCTGGAGTTAACATGGGAATCCTGTAGCAAATATTTCTTTAGAATGTTTAGCATTTTATGAATGGCGGTGAATGACTTAGATAATATAGCTAGATGAACATTGCATGAATAAGATGGCGTTCCAGTTAAGGACTATGGTAAGCTAATGGCATAAGATTTCATGCCTTGTTTTTTTTTTTTTTTATTATTGTACCAATAATACAAGATAATTGTTGAAAATTCATAGCATCTCAAAAAATGAAGAAAAGGCCTACATGAACCCCCCACCCATCATCAGAGCTAACAGTTCTGTTAATATTTCCATACATTTTTCTGCCTATATATTTGATAATTACACAATTTAACATGAAAATCATATTGATACAGTTTTCTCTTTTTTCTATTAATATCATGCAATAATCATTCTGTACATAACCAAATAAACTTTAAAAAACTTACTTTTAATTGTTACAAAACAATAACCTAATTTGTGCTTATCAAAAGACCTTCTACCGTTAAAGACTAGGCTGGCTTTAACTATTTTAGTAACAATACCGCAGGTCATGTTGATGAATCCTTGTCAGGTCATTGATTATTTCTTAGAATTGACTCCTTGAAATAGAAATTCTGTTTAAAGAACTATGTTGGTTTTCTTGGCCTGCCATAAGAAAATGCCATAGATGGGGGCTTAAACAATATATATGGGGTCGGGGGATAGAGCTAAGTGGCATAAGCGCCTGCCTGGCAAGAACAAGATCCTGAGTCTGATCTCCGGTACAAACAAAAGCAAAACAAAGAAACACCAAAACCCAATATATCTTTATCTTCTTTTTTTCCTTTCTTTATTTATGTGGTACAGGGCTCACTATGTAGCTCAGACTCATACTGATCCTCCTGTTTTAGCCTTCTCAGTGCTGGGATTACAGGCATGTACCATCACACCTGGTTTTGGGCCAGCACAGCATTCAGTACCTGGGATCGAACCTGGGTCTGTGCACTTGCCAGGTGGGTTCTTAGACTGCTGAGCTATCTCCCCAGCCATGTCTTCATCTTCTTATAGCTCTGTAGCTATGAAGTTGCAGCACACTGAGCTGAAAATGAGGGCCCACTTGCTGGTCAACAGACTGCAGGCGTAGAACTCTGGGGTTTCTTCCTTTTCTAATTAAGTCCTAAGTCCTACCACCATATGGCTGGGCTCAGGGACTCATCAAACCTTGTTAATCTGTTCTTACAAGATGACTCTAGTTAGACTTTAGAAGAGGAGCTTCACGAGCAGATATTGAGGGGATATAACATTCTTGATCTCAAAAATATCAGGTGCAGGTTGATTCTCTTCAGAGCCCCCCAGCAGAGGAGCAGAAACTTTTCTTTTGGGCATTCTCATGGCAAAGTACTGTCACTCATGAAAGAAAAAAAGCTTAGCTAACTTGTTATTGGAAAAAATCATAGGTCAATTTTTTATATTTTTGAACTTCTTTGATTCTGCATGAAGTGAGCATTTTTCATATGCTTATATGCTATTTATGGTTTTCTTTCATGAAATATTTCAAACTTTTTGTAGTTTTGTATTGTTCTTAAAAACTGCGTATTAATTTATATGAGCTATTTATAGTGTAATAATAAAACAAGTGATGTGTTTGTTTACACAGTAAAATAAGCATTTACTGCGTAAGGGTCTTAAAGCCAAGCATATAACATGCAGAATCTCCTTTACTATTCATAAAAACTCTCTGCATATCATTTTTAAACCTCATTTTAGAGACAAGGCCCAGTCAAATAGCTCAGAGGATTAAAACTCCTAAAAGCAGGTGCAGGGGCCGGGGGTTCTATCCCTGGGCCATAAACAGGAGAATCACTACAAGTCTGATCTAGTAGTGAGACCCTGA
>NW_004524753.1:2071006-2072429 GCF_000260255.1 Octodon degus | reverse complement strand
TACTTCTCAACCTACATCATTTTCCCATTTATCTTCAAAAACTAACAATTATTTTGTTCCTCCTCCCCTTCCTCCCCCACAGTCTGGGAGAGTGTTTCAAGTTTGCTTTGCGTGTTACAGGTTTGGTCTCCCAGTGCCTATTTCTCTGCCTTCCGTGCTGACTTCGTTCCTGTCTTGTAACTCCAGCCTCTTTATCTCGGCAGTTCACTTTTCACCTGGGTTTATCATCTTTTCATCCCACGGCGCTGGCTTTTCATCCCGTCATGCTCTTTTCGTTCAATTTTTTGGCTTTTTGCTCTTGTTTCCAAGAGGCCATTTATTCTTGGCTACAGTGAAAGATATAAAAACATTTCCTACTATATCTTCTTTCGGATAGAAATAATTTTCAAAGTTATGTTCTTCTTGATCTCCAGGATATTTCTCCCTTTCTCATGAGCCTTGGTACTTTTCCCCATAGGTCTCTTTTTAAATTGACTGAGTACTAATCCTTGGTTGAGACAGTGGATCTCCAGATTCCATGTTATCCAGCTGACAGATTTGAGGATCTTCTGTACAGAAGCTCTTCTTTGCTTCCTGATTCTCTCTGACTCTCGGAACTGAGGAGACTGGTGGCCATTTCCTGCCCCAGCCTGCGCTGCTGTTGCACATCAGTCTCTTTCCTTACATACATCCCTTGCATCTGATAGCCACAGGCTATAGCTGCAAAGCATCATGGTAGACGTTTACAACCCCATTCATTGCTGTCAGTCCATAGAGTTGACAGAAAATGTGGGTGGGATGGGTTGAGTGGGAGACGTTTTATGTCAGTACTTCAGAAAGCAACCCTAGCTGTGCTGGCCCTGACCCCGGGCGCACTGCTGGAGTCTGGGCATTGGTGGTACATGCCTGTAATCCCAGTGCTGGGGGAGCTGAAAACAGGAGGATCACTGTGAGACCCTGTACCAAATACATTAAAAAAACAACAACAAAAAAAACACAAACAGAAAGCAATCCTCCCACAATAGTTTTCTAGTGGTACTGATCTGAGCAGACCATAGGAAAGACTGGGGACACTGTCCTCTTCGTGATACGTGGCTTCTCTGCTTTGCAAGACCAGCTGTGACTTAGCGACGCCCTGTTTGCCGGAAACCACCTTCAGCCGTGTTATGGGGGAAATTCTTTCCATGGTTTGGCAATTGTATGAGACTTAAGTTTCATTCTTCAAAATGTGTGGCCCTATGTCTGTTTAATGGGACCTGGGGAAGAGGTTGAGTCAGGGACTGCTAACCAGGTAGCATGTTAATCTGGAAGCTCTTCACATTGACTCTTGTTTAAATTCTTTGCTTGTTCCGCAGCTTGTTCTCAGGCACTGAACTGGCCTGCGTGGGTGTCAGTGGTACTGAGTGTCAGAATCCTTCTTATGTCTTTTTTTTTTTTTTTTTTT
>NW_004524753.1:2065487-2070407 GCF_000260255.1 Octodon degus | reverse complement strand
TCTCTCTCTCTCTCTCTCTCTCTCTCTCTCTCTCTCTCTCTCTCTCTCTCTCTCTCTCTGTCTCCCCACCTCCTGCAGTCTCACCCATCTTCTAGAACGGCATCAAAAGCAATCTTCTCTAAGTGGCCTAAATGCTGACCCTGCTTTCTTTGGCCCCTGAACACTGGCTCATCTGTGGAATTCACTCTTCTTTGCATTAGTGTTAAGTGCGTACACTCCCTGAAGCCTCACTTTCTGGCTTATAAGCTTCTTGAAACCCCCTGACCACACTAAGCTTAAGCTATTCTGTCTTGCTAGACTTTAAATTTCCGATAAATAAGGAGAAGACCACTCACCTAGGGTCTCTGTGGCATTGTTCAAGGGGGCAATGTGAGAAGAACACAAGCAGAGGAAGCTTGACACAACCAGGTGCGCATCATTTCCTGGTGGACTCAATGAACAAGGGAGTCTCCAGCTTTCCTTCCTATATCACTAGTCTAAATGCAAGTCACTTGCATTTAAACTTTAAACTAAACAAAGTTTAGTCATCCTAAACTTTGCTAGATTTGCAAGGCTTTCACGACCAGTTGCATTCTTTGTATTTGTTCTGCACTGCCAGGAAATTTAGGGGCAAGGAAGGAATGATCAAACGTAACGACTGTTAGTGAAAGCCACAGGCCTTGAACAGCTGGGTAACGTGAACAGACAATTTCAGCAGAATCTCCAGAAATGCATCAATCATAGGATGACAGCAACGTTCTGGAAAGTTCAGAGACATTTGGAGAGGAGCCAGAATGTAGAAGAAAAGTCTTGGAGTTGAGTCTTCAAAACCAGTCTCCATTTCAGCCAAGGCACTTTGGAAAGGCGGTGAATTTGTGGGTAAGAAGACCTCTTCGTTTTATGGGCATCTTTAGGAAACCAGAGAGTCTGTTTGGTTTGGTTTTAGTTTTTGAGCAGCATAATAACAGAAATTGCCTCAGGGATGGTGTCTGCCATTGCTGTAGGAATGCAATGCTGCTCCCCCTCTGGGTATTGTCTTGAGGCTCCTAGAATGACTATTGCAAAAGCCACTAATAATATTCCTTCTCAGGTAACATTTTCTGGTATAAAATATCGTGGCTTAATATAGTCTAAATACACTGCAGTGTAATGTGGTCAACACGATAACTTTCTGATATGCAATACTATCGTCTCTACTTCTGTCTTGGTTTCTGTGGTGTCAGGGGTCCAAAATGAGTCAAGATGACAAATCCTCAGCTAAGGCGACGTGGAAGCCGCTATGGTGCTATATAGGATTTATAGTCTCTCTTGAGAGGAAGAGCCAGGTAAAGTAAAAGATGCTGAGTGGGTATCAGGATTCAGTCCTAATGCTGCGGGCGGGCCAAACCAGTAGAATTGGACCCTGCACTTAACCACAGTGGCCCTTATCTTTTAATTGAAAGATGCTTGGGGTCCTTCAAAATACAGACTGCAATTCCAAGAGTTCCTCTGGCTGGAGACATATAGATCACAGCTAGGTCCCTGGAATCCGGAGGCTTGATTTTGAACCAGCTAAGCCCATTTGCAGCTGAGAGTCTTAGACAAGTTGCTGGGATTACTGCTGTACGTTTCACTTTCCTTATCTATAAGATGGGGCTTGTGATATCAACACTTGTAGAAGTTTGGCTACATGATGGATGTTGGCTGAGCCGCTGATGAGATTTATTAGGGACCCAGGGTCTTTTTTTGACAACTTCACCATCTTTAATTTGATTTTTTTAAAACAATCTTTTATTTATTTATTTGGTATAGGGTCTTGCTATGCAGCTCGGACTCATAGTGATCCTCTTGTCTCAGCCTCCCCAGCGCTGGTGTTATAGGTGTGCACCACCACTCTTGGTTTCAGTGGCTGGCTCAGCACAGGCCCGAGCATGGGGCTGGTGCAGCATGTGGTACCAGGGATTAAACGGGGGCCTGTGCACTTGCCAGGAAGGTGCTGAGACAGCCAAGCTGTCTCCCCAGCCCTTTAATTTCATTTTCATGTTGATTGCCTCTTCTTACAAGATGGCTGAGGTCTCTTCACACAGTAGATCTCTATTCACAGCAGGAAGGAGGTCGTGGAAGTGGACGGTGACAGCAGGAAAGAACACACACACACACACACACAGACAGAGGCAAGTGTTCTGTGTTCCAGGATTGCTTCCTCCTTTCTATGAAAACCTTTTTCCAAAGCTTCCAGGTGGCTCCCCCTCATGCTTCCCTGACCAGAGTGAGGCCGCAGATCCTGCATCTGCAAGTGAAGTTGGTGCCTGGTGTTTCCAGCTTCTGTACTCGTGCCCAAAGGTGGAGGGGTTGAGAGCGCTTTGAGGTGGGCTGACAATTAGGTTTCCTTCAGTGCCCCTCAGCCAGGTCAGAGCCTTGCGGTGTGGGTGGACTGCAGTTAATCCTAATGGAGCGCTTAACTACCGGCTAAGATCCTGCGTCTGTGCCAGCACTCGGTAGCTGCTAGCCATTATTCTCCAGCAGCCTGTCTTTTTTTTTGGTCTGATTTGATCTCATCACAATAGATTTCACCTTCATAGCATGGGAATCTGGAATCACTGGTGTGTGGCATTAGAAACTGGCTTGACTTCTCTCCCTTGGAGGAATGTGTTGTTTTCCTGCAGCTGCTTTGCTCCTCCGAGCTCCTGTGGGCTGTCTGGAGTATGTGTGCTCGGACTTGAGCAAGGGAAGCTGGGAAGCCCAGTGGAGGAGGCCAGGATGGTCCTAGATGAGATATTTGCCCAGGGCTGGGAGATGGCTCAGTAGACTAAGTGCTTGCCTGGCAAGCATGAGGGCCTGAGTTCAATCCCCAGTTCTGCCCCCAAAAAACCCCAAAACAAAAGAACCCAGATATTTTCTTGCCCTTCTGACCACAAGCACAGGGTGATGCTTTTGCTCGACTGCGCACCATTGTCCTTTGTCCCTGTTCTTTGGGCTTGGTTGTTTGGAACAGAGGATGGCTTTGGACTTAGAGGCAGCCGGCCAGAGCCTCCTGGGGGATTTCTGTTCAATAAGAAAGTCCCATACAGTTCTTCGGTCTTCGTGCCACTGTTGGAGCATCAGTGACACAAACACCGGGGTTGTACAAGAGTGAGAGGTGTGCAGAAAGGGGACAAGAAGCAGGCGTTGATGGCAGCAGAGCACCGAGAAGGCGGCAGCTCTGAGGTGGACAGACGCCGCTAGTGCAGGGGCTGCAGTGTCTGAATGGAGTGGTTGAGTTACCGTGTCTCCAGCGGTGGTCCTTGTGTTAGTTACTCTTCTCTTGTTGCTGGGACAAATACCCGACGCTCAAAATGAGGGAAGGAAACGTTTATTCAGTTCACAGTTACTGGAGGTTTCAAGACACTGGAGGAGAGGCTGGGGTGCTGCCGTGTCCAGGATGACCCTCTCCACCTCTCTGAGAAAAAGCACAGGCTAGCCAGTTTAATGGTTCGCATCTTTCTGGCTTCGCCTTTCAGGCCCCGCCCTGGTCCTCTGGCCCCGCCCCTCATGCCATTCATCGCTCCCCCCGCCACATCTGCACCATAACTTACCTGAGGCTTTGGGGGAACAGCTAGGCACACACCATAACGGTCCCTGCTGGGGAGGGTCAAAGACCAGGCTTTTGGGGCTGCTGCTCTGCCAGATGGTTGCTCTAGCTCCCCTAGTCTCGGACCTTGTCCCCAGGCTGGGCTACCACCTTCGTCGCTCCTTCTGTGTCCCTATTCATGTCGCGATTCTGAGATGACATACAAAGACTTCCTGTCCCGGTCATTGTGGGGCCTGACTCACAAAGGAGTGGAGATGATTTAGGCCTGACAGGGAGCTGCTCTGTTATTAATTAGGGTAAGAGAGGGAGGCTGACGTGCAGTCCTCTTAGTGCTCGCCCACCCAGTGGCACTTCTCAGAGTGGCCGCCCTCCCAGTAGAAGAAGTTAGCAGCCAGAGGAGTGGCAGCTGTGTCCCTGCAGGCCTCTTGGTCCCACCTGCTGACTGGGTAGACAATTCAGGGTCTCCTTTGCCACCAGACACCAGCTCCATTTACATAATCTTGCCTGGGTTATGGCTGGTGTAATTCGGTTACTTGACTGACTTTGACGTCAAGTGATGCTAGAAGTGAATTTTGACTGCGCCCTGTGATCTGTGCCATTCTGTCTTATTGGCTTCCAGAAGTTCACCACGCTCTGTGCCGCTGCCAGCTGTCTCCCTGGGTGTAGCTCATCAGCGGGATCCAAGAGCCCCACAGGAAGTGGGACAGGGACTTAGTCCTCTGGTTGTCACCATGTAGGGGTGGGGTAGGGTGTGCCGACTGTGGGGCTGGAGGGAAACCCTGCCTGTGGCCCCATATGCTGAGGAGTTTCTCAGACTTTACTGCTCACGCTCTGTCTTTTTTCCTTTTCTCTGGGAGAAAGGGCTGTATTTGTTTGATTGGAATGATTGCATTTTGTCTGGCAGCTCTAACATGAGTTAACAGTTTTAAAATCTAGTTTCTCTAACATCTTGGCACCACCAGTTTCCTGGTGTGGCATTGTTCAAAGCCACGTCTCAACGTCATTTCCAGACATATGTCTTCTTTCGTCTCTGCCATTCCGTACACAGTTCCTCTGTTATTTATTGTTGACATATTGTTTTCTCTCTTTTACTGAATTCAAGAACACCTCGACTTGCAAACAGTGAAGTTTCCCATACGTGACCAGATGGCCCTGGTCATGCTGGGCATGGAATGTGGGCCTTCTGCGGGACCCAGGAGGCGGAGCATGGCCACTGTCTTTGTCCTCCACCTCCCCCAGCTGTGTACACATGGCAGTACGTGGGTGGGTAGGACAGAGGGTGTGAGGGCTGCTTTATGCCTGACATCTGGAGTTAAAAACCAAACACATTTCCCCCCAGAGACAATATTATTCATGGAGGCAGAAAGCCCACTATCCTCCTCACAGCCAAA
>NW_004524753.1:2061798-2064277 GCF_000260255.1 Octodon degus | reverse complement strand
TTTTGCCTGTTCCTGCCCTCTGGGTTTTCTGAAAGATAAACAGTTCTATCATCTTTTCCCTCCACTGGGCTGGCTTCCCCTTTTCTTCTGTGAGAAAGATAAGAGTAAGGAATAAAGCCTGCAGCCCAAAGCATCAAGTTGGAACATTTTCTTTCCGCCAGGCTTTGTCAGGAAGGATGGGAGAGGCAGCGCCTTGGGGAGCATGTCCTTGCATTGGCCTGCGAGAGTCTTAAGGGAGAGGAATAAGGTGCCTGTCCGAGGTCTCTCTGTAGTCCACAGCTGGCTGGTGTCGCTCTGGAGTCTTGGCCTGTCTCTGCGTGCTCAGCCCCAATCTATCCTAGGGACGTAGGACAGGGGTGGAATGGGCAAGCTGAGCAAGTACAGCTCTGCGTTGCCTGTTGCTGTGCTGAAATATCGGAGGCTGTGTGAATTACATAGTGAGGAGGTTCATCGAGCACACAGTTCTGGCTACTCGAGAGCATGGCACTAGCGTTACAGTAAGTGAGGGGCTCATGGTGACAGATGACAGTGGATGACACCACCACAGTGCCACCATGCCTGAGGGAGTCAAAAACCTGGACAGGAAGATGGGGTGGGGTGCGGCAGGAGAAGTGCCAAGGTAGCTGAACTTGCTTTATCGCAACCCATTTTTGTGAGAACTAATTCCTGCCACCCTGCAGACTATCGCTCATCTCTCCAGTGGTTCCCCCCATGGCCTAACCACCTTCACTAGGCCCTGCCTCTTCCCCCGTCTACTGCCTCCCAACACCCTGCCTTTGCTTCATGTGAACGTTTAGGGGGTGAGCCATAGCCAAGCCTCGGTAGGACGGGTCTGAAGTAGGCCTGTCTTTGGGGTATCCAGTGTGTACTAGGGGGTGTCTGCATGTGAACTGGTGTCTGGGCACATCCCTTGGACCTCCCATTCCATGTTGGCATTAGCAGGACTGTAAGGGGCTGCGCTGGCCACAGCACACAGGTGAGAGAGAATAGAGGGAGCAGGGCCACGCGGTGCTCACTGTGTCTCCTTCTGCAGGGTGGGTGTGGGGGAGAGAATGGGTTGATGAGGCAGCCAGGCAGGAAGGGCATGTTTGGGTAGAGGGTGCCCAGCCTCTGGAGGCAGGGGGCGAGGCCCCAGCAGAAATATCAGTGTCCACTGTAATGGTGAAGATGGTGACGATAAAATTTCCTGTTATGTGTTATAGTCTTCATTCGTCCTCATGTATTACACGTTATGTGAGCCTAAGGATAAATACGGGGCAGCAATGCACTCTTATCCACAGGGCACAAGAACCTAGAGAGGTAAGTGACTTGCTGAACGTTTACACTGCTGGCCAATGGCAGAGCTGAGTCCTGTCCTGGCCGGTGCCCTGGGGCATCCTGCTTGAATGGCATGGTATTGTGAGCCTGACGCATTGACCCAGCTGCCTCGGTAAGACACACATTGGGCAACACACACAGAACGACGCCAGTGGGTAACGTGTGCAGCTCTGTGCTTGTGTAGAAGGTAAGAGAACAAGGACCAGTGCTTTGCTCCAGGCAGGCGCTTCTTGGGGAGTGACAGTGCGTGGGGACGCAGTGCCGACCCTGGGGCATGGTGGCCAGCCTCTGCTCTGCTGAGCTGGGTGGATGTGGCAGAAGGCACTGTGGGGACAAAGTGGGAGTGGCAGGTCCCTTTCCATGGGGCCCAGCAGGTCTATATATTAGGTCACAGTGTGTCTGTGAGGTCTGTGTAGCAATTGTCAGGGACCGAGGCCAGCCAGGAGGGTGATGCCATGGGTTTTTCAGCACAAAGGCTAGAGTTTCAGTAGGCAACTGAGGGCAGCACTGGAATCCAAGGTCACTATAAGAAGCAGGACAGGGACATAAGCACCAGATGCTCCTGTACGATGGGGCGGGGGGGGGGCGGGGGGGGGGGGAGGCTGGGTCTGGCTGTTTGCCTGGCCCCTCCTTTTCTGTGGATGTGACTGTTGTATTCTCCAAGGGTGACTGCAGTGACATCTCCTCTCTGATACCCTTGTTTTACACTGTCAGCTTAACACACGTCCCACCCTGAGGTTCAGTCCCTGTTCCTTTTCTGCGTTCTGGCAGTCCTGGGACTGTGGCAGGGCGTTACCATACCAGAGTGATGCGACCTGACACTGGATCATGACAGGTGCTGCAGTTTTGATCTTGCTCTCAAGAATGTTTGCTGCTGAGCCCAGAGCCACCATCCAAGCTGTCCAGCTGCCCTGAGATCACCACCCTGGAAGGAGACCTGCACCAACAGCATGAAACAACCTCAGACTGCGCAGACTGAGCCAGCTCTCCACCGGCTGGCTGCCACTGCACGAGGGATGCTTGCTGGGACTGGACCCAGAATGGTCCCCATGTTAAAGGATTGGTCCTCAGCCCACACTACAGGAAGGTACTGGAAAGGGTAGGAGGTGAAGACAAGTGCAAGGTTTTAGATCACTGGGGAAATGCCTCCCAAGGGGATTCT
>NW_004524753.1:2057229-2061593 GCF_000260255.1 Octodon degus | reverse complement strand
ACGTGGACTCATAGTGGTCCTCCTGTTTTCAGCCTTCCAAGCGCTGGACACCACCACACCTGGACTCATTTGCTGGCTCAGTGCGTCCTAGGGGCAGAGCCAGCACAGCATGTGGGACTGGTGAGTAAACCCTGGTCCCTGTGCTTGCCGAAGCAGGTGCTTAGGCCACTGAGCTGTCTTGCTGGCCCTTTTTCTTTATTTTCCTGTCCAGGCTGTAAAGAGAGCAGGTCGCTCAGCCATACACTTGCAAAGTAGTGGGGCCATTTGGTCATGGATTAAAGCCTCTGAAACCATGAGCAAGAGTTGACCTTCTCTCTTTATAAGTTGATGGAAATCTGACCTATGTAAGCTCTCGAGCCAGAACATGGTCACTGAGCACTCCATCAATTCCTGACCCAAACAAGGCATGGAAAGCCACAGGATGGTTGTTGTTTAAAGGTGAGACCACTGGGGATCCCTGGCAGAGCAGCAGGCCCTGGCAGTACAGAAGCTCAGTTCCCACAGAGCAGGAGGTGCCAGGGCACTGGGAAGTACACATGAACAGCAAGGCCACCTGGGAACAGCTTCTTGGGGTCAGATCCTGGTGTTTGTGTCAGGAAAGCACTCCATCCAGCTTGAATAACAGGGGATTTTGAAGATAAGCAGATGCCCAAGAAGGTGCAGCTAGCTAACGTCAAGAGAGTCTCACTTGGGAGCACGAGAAAGTGGAGGCCACAGTGTTCATAATCCAGGCCACTTCAGCCCTTGAAGCTCACTGGTAAGGGGGAAGAAACCCCGGGTATGACAATGGCCCTGCTAGGGAGTGCTAAACACTAATGAAACAAGGTTGGGCACCCAGGATGGTACCTACCACATAGCAAGAGCTCAACCAACGTTAGAGTTTTATTGTTGTATAATAGACTTCTTCCATACCAGGGTCCATTGCTACTGGTGTTGCTCCTACTAGGTCTGGTGGTGTAGGCAGAGCCCCGGTTCCTACAAAACTGATATGGAGCTGTAAGTGAAGATCCAGGTGCTCTTCCTCGGGGCCTGGCCACCTACCACGGATGATTCAGCACTTACCACTTCCAAATGGAGCCATGAGCTCATTCAGTTCCACCAGGAACAGGCAAATTGATACCTTTAATACAACCAACCTCCAGATGAAGCCCAGAAAATCCACTAACATCTAAAAATCTTATAGCTCATAAGTAGCAGGATCAGAACCTAAACCCAGGTGCCTCCAGTTGGGCAGCAGTTCTGCCTTCTTCATGCTTACAGGTGCAATGAGGTGTTAGACTTGAGGTCGTTAACGTCCCCCTGGCCAGAGACCAGAGCAGGGCTGAATCTGGGGATGGTGGAGGCCACATGGTGACAGCTGTGTTGAGTAGGGGCTGCAGAGGTTGGGGATCTGGCAGTGCTTCCAAAGGCTTCTGTTCTGCAAAGTGGAGATTGGGGCTTTCTCTTAGGGACACTACCCGCCACTTACCCAGAAGCACTGCTGTGCTGTGCTGCAGAGGGCCTTCTGATGGTGGCGTCCGGGTACATCACCTTGCTCTTTGAGTTGCAACCAAGATCATGTAAGTTGCAATGTGTTCCCTTGATTGTGAAAGTGGGTGTTCACGCTCAAAGTTTTCATGGCATTTCCCTAGCAGGGGTTTGGTGTCCCCTCCCTATGTTGTTGCAGGCATGTTCCCTTAAGCTGCTTTTTGTTATATGACAGCCTGGTTTTAAAGTTGCCCATATGTGAACCACACTTTGGCTCCATCTGCCCTCACAGAGTGTTAAAATGTGGGAGTGAGAAACATTCTACTTAACGGAAAGTCCTTGTTGTGCTAGGACTGTGAGCTCACTGCAGCCCATGAGCTGCGTGGCTTTGGATGTGGGCCACGGCCCCAAAGCTAAGAGGACTGGGCACTAAGGTCTCTATATTCTAAGTCAATCAGCCCTGTGTCTGTTACTTTTCTGTCATTGCTGAGACAAATTCCCAGATGCTCAAAATGAAGGAAGGAAAGGTTTATTTAGCTCACAGTTTGTGGAGGTTTCAGTCCATACTTAGCTGGCTCCAAGGCAGGGAGGCATGGCAGAGGGGCAACAGCTCAAGAAGGCAGAAGGCCAAAGCAGAGCAAAGGGGAATGCCAAGAGCTAGCCTCTTTTTCTCCCTTAAATTGTAAGCAGGCTACCCCAGCTTAGAGCAGGTGTAGCACTCAAACTACCTCCTGTGCTCTCCTCTTGCACGGATGAGGATGTTTACAAAATTAGGACCCTCACCCCCTGCTGAGTCCCTTAATTAAAATTTTAAACTTAGTTGACACACTGTATCCACCACTAAAAGCCCCATCCAGCAGGAGGCCAGCTGGTATTTGCCTTCCCCTCCATATTCCAGGCCATCTATGTTAGCATATAAAAAGTGTCTCAGTTACTCTTCTCTAGTTGCTGGGACAAAATACCCAACACCTAAGATGAAGAAAGGAAAGGTTTATTTAGCTTACAGTTTGTGGAGGTTTCAGTCCATGTTCGGCTGGCTCCAAGGCAGAGCGGCACATGGCAGAGACCAGCCGTTCATGGTGGTGGCGAAAAGCAGAGAGCAAAGAGAGTGGCAGCTCCTAGGAAGCTAGCAAGGCTCTCTCCCCTTCTTACATTGAAAAGCAAATTACACCCACCCCGGGGCCAGGGTGTGACACTCACACCTTCAATCCCAGCATTGGATCAAGAATCAATCACAAACTCTAGAAGCCACCCCATGACTGCCTGAGACTTTGGCAGTGAGGGATGACTAGACACAAACCATAGCAGAAAGGGGATTGTTGAGTAGTGAGCTGAGGTCTTTAGGATATGGGGCTGTGGTATTTGCCTTTCCTTTCCTTTCCTATGGTGCACTGCAATCAGGCAAGGGAAGGGCAACGAAAGTGTTCATTAGAAGGGCCCTCAAATGTAGTTCTTGCCTCCCCTGTATGTTATACAGGTGCCTCTTTGGAGGTCCTTCAGCCGGCTCCTCCCCATGGGGATGTGGATCCCTGGAACCTCTGCCTCTTCTCTTTTTATCCTGTTCTATGAGCCCAGATTTCTCAGAATGCCCAAGCCCCCTCCCAGGTTCTGCTCAGATCTTTCCCAAGGTCCAACCATCCAGGGTGGACCATGCTCAGCTGTAGGCCCGAGTGTGGCCAAGTGAGCAGCTTGAGGGGATGTGAGTAGTAGCTCTCAGATGCACTGTCTGGGGAGCTATATCTGTATACTCATGGCTTCCATGGTGAAGGAAGGAGATCGGGGTGGAGAGAGAAGCCACTATACTATAAGCTTGATTTATAACTTTTACATATTTAAACATTTGACATGTGGCCCTCTGTGTTAGCCAGCTCTCCCATCACTGGGACAAAATACCTGACACTTCCATCTGAAAGAAGGAAAGGTTTAGTTTGGCTTTTGGTTTCAGAGGGTTCAGTCCATGGTTAGCTGGCTCCACAGCACAAACATCAGTGCATAATGGATAAGAATAGCTCAGCTCATAGTATCCAGGAAGCAGAGTACAGGGGAAGAGTGACAGGACAGAAGGGCAGGGACTAGATAGAGTCCCAAAGGCCATGGCCCCATGACCCACTTGCTCCAACTATGTCCTATCTCCAAATAGCCCATTGAACTATAAACTCACCCATGGGATAGCTCATTTTTGAGGTTAGTGACCTCACAATCCAGTCACCTTTCCAAGAATGTGTTAGTCCAGTCAAGATGACAATCAAGATTAACCAGCAAAGTAAAATAAATCAGACCCACATGCACAAACATCATATTATTTTGATAGTGTAAGAACTTGAAAGAGTAAATAAAATCTGAAAGGTACAATAGATACTGTGAAAGGGAAAGAATCTGTTCAAAGGGAAGGAATGACTGGGGTGAGGGAAAGGAGAAAAGAAAGAGAAGAAAGAAAAAAAAAGATTTATTTATGTATATATACAGGATAGGTTGGATAAATGCACTGCTGATTTCTGCTGGTCTACTGAATGGAACACTTAATGCTTCAGTTTTTTCTTCTCCTTTTTAATTTCTTATAATTTAAAAAAATGCCAATTCTGCATGCTTATATCTGGTAATCTAAGAACTAATTTGAAGACATCATTATGCAACATAACATTGTTGAATTATTATTATTTTGTTCAGTGAAATTCTGTATTGTTTCTAATTAAAAATTTTTTTTTTTTGTTCTCTTTAAAAAAATGAGTCTCTTCCCCGTCTTGGAAGATGGCGGGTGAAAAAACTGAGAAGCCAGACACTAAAGAGAGGAAGACCAAAGCCAAGAAGGCTTCTGCCAGTGGTACTGGTAAACAGGGTAAGGTAAAGAAGGCAAAAAAAAAATCCAAGAAGGGCAGTCTTGCTGCAGCCAAAATCGT
>NW_004524753.1:2047454-2056185 GCF_000260255.1 Octodon degus | reverse complement strand
GTGGCAGGTCCATTACTATGATTTAGATCTAGAACGTCCCCCCAAAGCTTTAGGTGTCAAAAGCTGGTGCTCTTGGAAGGTGATTTGATGATGGGGTGCCATACTTACCAAGTGACTCATCCATTGAATCAGCTGGATGTGCCATTTGGAGGTGGTTGTTGAGGAGGCGACCTCATGAAGGTAAACCCTGTCCCTAGCTGACCTCTACCCAGGCCCTTTGGCTGTGCTTTTTCTGCCTTGGAGGCAGCTGTTAAGATATGGGTGTTGGGTATTTTGTCCCAACAATCAGAAAGTGCTTGAGACAGGAAAAGAGCTTCCAGATTATTCTTTAACCATAACATGGAATTGTATAGAAAGGAGGTTTCTTATGTGAGCTCCTCAGAGAAGAGCCTTCAAACTCATCTAACACAGGCAATATTCTTTGTTGTGACATACTTCTAAGTGTGTTGCCAACCAAAACCCCAATGTTATGTTTTTTGTCTACTTGTTCTCCCCAAAGAGAGTCATAGGTCCGATTTCTAGAGATTTCTCTCCTTATGCAGTCATAGGGCAGATTTCTAGAGATTTCTCTCCTCATGCAGTCATAGGGCAGATTTCTAGAGATTTTGATTAATTCATGATCCAATGGTGGGATTATGGGCGTGAGCACTATACCGGTTGTGGGGCAAATAGCTTGAATGCAATATAAGGAAGGGAGACAGGCTTACCTCTGCCATCGCTGCCACTATTCTTCCCCTTTTGCACCTGCTGTTTTGCCACTTTTTGCTGCCATGAATTGCTACTCTCTGCCAAATGCCACTCTACCTAGGAGCTATCCAAGTATGGACTGAAACCTCCACAAACTGTGAGCTAAATAAACCTTTCCTTCTTTGATTTTGGGGGTCAGGTATTTTGTCCCAGCAATGAAAGAAAGGTAACTGAGACACCCAAATACTTCCTAGTGCCCCTTCCCTCTTCTGACCCAGGAAGACCCAGAGCTGGAGGAGTAGGAAGGAGAAGAATAGCGCCACCCACCCTGCCTCTCCTGACTCAGCAGAGCCAGGCCCAGCTGTAGGAAGAAGGGATCTTTAGTGTAAAGTGAGAGAGTTGTGATTTGGATGAAACTTTTGCTAATACTTGATACTCTTAACTATGAATATGAGGCTTGTACTTTGGAGTGGAAGCAACCCAGAAAGCTGTGGAGTAATGTGGAGATACAGTGGAGATGGCAAGAGGAAGCTTCTTGGACAAACTGGCTTCTTTCTGCTGTTTTTGTTGAAGAGCCTAATGAGATACTCTTTTCCTTGACCTTAAATTGGCCCTCCCATTTGTAAGGAAAGGGTGTGGGTTTGATGAGAACTTCCTGGGCAGAAGTCACATATGCTGTCTTAGTCTCCTCTAGTAGGAGCCCAGAAGACAATGAACTGAGAGGAAATGCCCATGAGCAGGGGTTTCACACACATTTTCTTCCTCATCTCCTATCAGGCAGTGTGTACATGAGTATGTTTGAGAGGAGAGAAGGAAAACTGATTCACATAAGAATGAGTCCCCACCATGGGTCCCCAGTCCTTGCCACGTGGCTGTGTTGCTGGCGGTTCCTGTCCTGTGCTAGCAGGTCTTCAGGTGGTGAGCCTTGCCCTCTATACCACATGTCAGAGAAGCTTTCTGTGTATCCATGAAAGGCCCCAGGTTGGCAGCTCAGTCTCTTCCTTCCATTAAGTCCAGGGATAATGATCTCACCATGTCTGGTTGATTGAAATGTCACTTCAAACCCAATGTGTATCCTTGCATTGTTTATCCTTGAGTGCTGATGGCGTGGCTGAAGATTGCGTTTGGCACTGGCTCTTCTTTTGTTCTGCATGTAGCAGATTTGAGAACAATGGGCTCCTTATTCTGTGTAAGAATTAGAAGGGATGGGCTTTGCCAGACTGTGTCTTGCTGGATGCCAACCCGGAATTTGCGAATTGCCTCTAAGGAGCAGGTTGTGCCTTTGGGACCAAGTGTGATGAGGAAGGGAATGTGCCTCTAGTTCTCTTGCTATTTATTGCTCTGCACTAAAAAAAAGTCTCTTCTCTTCTTCCCAGAAAGATAGTACTCCATGGAGGAAGGGCCCATTCTAAATAGGCTGGCATGACCAACCCAGATTGGATTCCTTATGTCCTCTTGGGTTCTCCCTTCTGCCTGGCCAACCCCATTGCTTCCCATCTACCTCTGTGTTCGCTTGTTAGGTTCAGATGAAAGTGGTCACCTAGGTGAGGACCTGAAAGGAGGAAACAATGGGATGCTTGGATAGCCCAGCCTCTCAGGGTGGACGGTGGCCCAAGGAAGCTGTGATGTTGGAGTGCTAGCAGGCCCCAAGTGGAAGAAACTAGTGCAAGGAAGGCTGACACAATGGCACGGTCCTTCCTCAGCTGAATTCTTGTCCTTGAAGGTCTGGTGGTCCAGTCTCCACCTGAACTCCTGTCTTGTGACATGAGGCTGTTGTCAGTCTTTGGATGGCTCATTCTGCAGATTTTTTCAAATTTTTTGGTCAGTGCCAGAGATGAAATTTGAGCTTTTAGTATGCATCTTCTCTGCAGTAACTATTCAGGGCAGTAGTGGCAAATCTTTGAGAACTTTCAGTGATCATAAACAGCTGGCTGTGGCATACAGGCAGTAGATTCTTCAGGGATATGATCTGCCAAATGCTCTTATTATGACCAGGTGGCAACAAGACAGTGGTGTATCAGACATGGAATTCTCCTTTCTGTCAATGCAGGGGAGCTGGGGGAAATTCACTCCCTGGTGTTTAATCTGCTCTGCTTATGGAAGGGTTTGTCTTGGCCCTGACTTGGAGGGAGCCCTCTGGGAACCCAAATCCCTGAAAGATGGCATTGTTACTCATGAATACCTCAGAGGAGCTCTCTGAAAGGAAAGAGGAGATAAAGTTGAAATGTTAAACATTTCCAATAAGAGCCGTTAGGGGAAAATTTACTGACTCAGCACTCCTTGACTTCTTCTTCTTCTTCTCTCTCTTTTTTTTTTTTTTTTAGTTTTTCACAGACAACATAATGTGTGTGAGATGAGTTTTCTTCTTAAAAGTTGATTGACTTTTGTTGGTGATGTAGTCATGCAGTCCCAAGGCCTCAATGTTGGCAGGAGAAGCTAGTGCCCAGGCAGTGACCACTCACCGCCTGTGCTGGAGGGAGCTGCAGTGTGACCTTTACCCCTGGCACCCCAGGCCATGTTGGAGGTTGGCCTGCCTTCATGCCTGTGCTGGTCACCAGGCAGCTGAAAGTCAGGAGTCTTTTCTTCCCTACTCGCGTGGAGCTCTGGCCTGCTAACCTATAACCACGGGGCCCTTTCTTTGTGTGACAGATTGAGTTGTGTCTTCTCAGCAATCATATCTGAAGTCCTTGCCTCCAGAAGCTCGGAATGTAGCCGTTTTCTGGAGGGTCTTTGGACAGAGGGTCTTCAGAGAGCTCACTGAGTATGAATGCGATCCCTAGGGTGGGCCCTAACCCAGTCTGACTGTGTCCTTACAAAGAGGGCAAGTTTTGGGGCAGAAGCTCAGTGGGAACAGCGCCATGGCAAGTGGAGGGAAGAGCAGGGGGCTGCCTGACAAGGACTGTCAAAGAGTGTCCAAACCTTGGAATGGCAGATATAGTACTTTGGCATTTCTCTAAACAGCAGAAGCAGGAAGGCCACTCTTGCTTCTCCCTAGCTCTTACTCCCTGAAGTAGAACACAAACCCTAGAAGGAATTATTAGAACTTATCCTGAAGAAGGTGCTAAGAACTGCGTTCAAGAAGTGGTCTTGTACCTGGAGGAAAGCAATGTTTGTCTCTGAAGACAGGGCAGCAGAGAAGAATCTGAACAGGCAGGTCTTGAGAAGTCCACCCAGCTTCTGACCACTGGATCACACCCCTCTGTCCAAACATACTTCTCCACAACTATTTCCTCAAAGACCTTAATGCAAGAATAATCCACTTCTTTTCCTCTGCAAACATCCAGAACAGAAAGGGTACACACTTCTGTTGTTCAAGCCTCTCAGTCTGTAGTGCTGTGTTACAGAAGTCCTAGCAAATGAGTTTCAGGGGGCTTCACATCAGGCCTTTTTGGGGCAGCATAGGCAGGTGGGTTGCTAGGTCATCAGCTTGTTAACTTTTTGTGCTCGATTCAGAGACAACATAAAATCACAGTCAGCAGCCTGGAAGGAGTATTGCAGAAATCATGTATGTAAGAGGGGGCTGGGTCCAAGAGGACAGGGAAAGAGGTTTTTGGGTGAATTTAGAGAAAAGAAGATCCCAGAAAGTAAAGTTTGGGATAGTATTGACAGTGGGTCTTTGTTAGGTCTTGGACCTTCTCCAGCATGGGTTGTGTTATTAATGGTTTATTATCCATCCCCACCTGATGGAGAAAGAATGAAGGGCACAAAGGGATTTGATATCTTGCATAAGGTCTCACAAAGGGAAGAGACGGCAGAGGAAAGATTTGAACCCAGGTTATCTCTCTCAAGACCTGTTTATGTAAGCACAGGATCACAGTCTGGGGACACATGTGGTCACCCTAGGGCTGATTCAGTACATGGGCCCTCTTGGGGCTGACTGCTCCCTTCACCCTCTCCTTGGGGTGTGTTTCCCTCCTGTTTTGATCACCTTTCCCCCCATTGGTGACAGAAGGATTCCTGCCTATGGCAGTGGTGGTGGGGTGCCTGACCAGCGAGCTTAGCATCAGTTTATTTGTGTATATGTTCTCAACCTGAGGGAGATGAGCAGCCCAGGCCATGAAAGATCACATGGGTGTTATGCCGGGGAACATAGCACAACAGAGGGAGGCCAAGCAGGCTAGCTTGTTGTATGGAGAGAGTGGGCTGCCTCCTGCTACCTGAGGGGGGATGGAGTCAGTTTGTGTGAGTAATTCCATAGGACAGTGGGAAGGGAAACACCCTTTATGGGTTAAGCAGGAGCTGTGCCCCATCTCTCTGATGAGGAAGGCTCCTGGCAAGAGGGTCATATCCTCAGGAGTTGAGGGGAGAGAACTCGCCTAGGTTATTGGGAATGCCATGTTTTCCCAGAAGCCAATGTGGCAGATTATTTTACATCTTATACCACACTTTCTTCATTCCATCTTTCTCTTGCTTCTTGCACCTTCCTTTTCTTTCACTCCATTCTCAAGCAAGCAGTGGATTTAAGGACAAACACAAAAATCTGGGCTCACATTTTTGGCCCTCCTACTCACAAGCTGTGCACTGGGAGTGAGGTTCTCAGGACTCTGGGCCTTGGGTTCCTTATCCTTGTAAACCAGAAAGTAAGAATCACTTTTCAAGGGCATCTGTCCTGAGATCTACACAGAAGGCTGAAAGAACACTCACCCCAGCAGGAAGTGTTCAGCAAATGTCAGTCATACTGGTCTTGGTGGGTTCACCCTGGTGGGGACATTTAAGGCTGGTGGCTGGCTCTTGGGGCTGGGCTGTAGAACCCAACTCAGGATGAGATGGTGCCTGCTCTGCTGAGGACATGGGCCTGGGCTGAGTTATGAGAGGCCTGGCCTAAGGTAGCCTCTCTGGTACATTTCTTTCCCGAGAGTCTCATGGGCTCAGGCCAGTGTAGGCTGTGCACTCACATTTTGAAAAAAAAAAAATGCAGTACCAATAGCTGTTAGGGCCTGTGTTATTCTCTTATTTCCCACCGGTGCCCGCGCCAGCACAATCAATTGTTCCATTGTCTCCCTGGGTGATGAGGAGACTGTTTGTGTTGGGGATCTCTGATAACCATTTTGGCTGGGATTAATGTCCTTTCCGAGGTGAGAAGTGAGAAAGGCAAGCCACGTGACATGGACAAGAGACAGGCAACTTTCCAGGTTTGGAGAACGAGGGATCAAGTTTTTGAAAGAAAGTAACTAGAAAGAAAATATTGTTGTTCTTCTTTTTCTTTTCTTTCTCATTTTCTGGGCTCACATTTCCAAGATCTTGAGTTTTCAAAACTTCAACAAGAAAGTGTATTAATCTTAAATGTCTCCCATTAATCATCAAATCCAGCCCTGTGGCGAGAGAGATGACTCACTTCCACAGTTGATTTCTTGGTAATCAGGGGGTCAAGACTTGCCCTTACATTTCCTCTCCTGTCGAGCTAATGGAGAAAGCTTCCCCTTAGGAAGCACCCAGCCTGGAGCAATTTTTCAAAGGAAAATTGCAGACAGGAATAGCCACTGACATGAAAATATTTCTCTTAGGAAAACGAGGTGAGCAGTGTAGCCCTGCGATTATAAGCACGGCCCATGCCTTAGAGAGTTGTTGTGTGATTACATTACAGGATTAAACAAAGCACATCATTCAGCATGTGACATATTAACAGAGCCTGCAGTAAATATCAGCATTCACCGCACCCCTTCTGTGTGCCGGACACTGTGCTGAGTTCCTTTCTTTCCCTACTGTTAGGTCCTTGATGTATTTTATGTGACAGGTGCCACCATGTTCTCTGGTTGACAGCCGGGAAATCCAAGATGCTAAGTGATTTGTCCCAAGTCACAAGCTGGGTCCTGAGTCGCACAGCTCATGAGAGATGGAACCAGGATCTGTACCAATGTCACCCGATGTTGAAGCAAGTTTTCTGTTATGTATCATGCCAGGGAATGTGACTGTTATTACGACACAGACAAAACCAGCTTGTTCCTGTGGGATTGAGCCTAGGACTTGTTGCCGTAGTGATGGTCCCGCTTTTAACCCAGTGACCCCTGTGGGCCCTACAGACAGATCACTCTGTTACCCCATTGAATTTGCAACCCCAAACACAGACTCTTCTCCAGAGACTCACAATGCTGTCCCATTCCATTAGTAGGGAAGAGGGTGGTTAGGTTGTATCCCAAGCAGCTGCCTGGAGGTTAGGAATTTTAGACATACCCTCTCTGAACATGGCAAGTTTCATCTTGGAAGGTCAAATCAGCTGCTCTGCTACCCCAATCCTGTTGCTGCTGAGCCCTGGTGGTGCCCGAAGCACAGGAGTGGGTTTCTTCATTGTGGAAGAACTGGCCACAGAAGGACTTACAGAACTTTGGCGGGAGAGGTGCTGAGTAGTTACCCCAAACCCTGGGAATACCGGGTGTGGTCAAGAGACCAGCTCGCAGTAAGGTGACTGAAAGGAGCCGAACCTTTTAAGAAAGTTTTACAGCAGTTTCTATAAAATGCCTCTAACCCCAGGTGAGAAAATCTAGATAAGCCTCGTGGGGTTGGAATGGCCCTGTCTGGAGATTCCAGCCTTCGGTTGCCTTACAAGCCATTCTGTCTCCCTGGAGACGCAGCAAGTGAGGCCGGAAGAAACGGCATGTTCAGGATCACCTTAATAATGTCAGGATGCTTTTCCTTGCTCATTTGTCACTTAACAGCTCAGATTTGGAACGTGCTACCCGCGTTCTCCCTTCGTGGGGACAATGCGTTCTTTCAACAGCGCGAGGCTCTCTGGGAAGAGCGTTGCTGAAAGCAGAACAGTGGTGCGCTAGCCGACCCCGGGGGAGGGAGTGGGTGTGGGGCAGGTGGGCGCCAGATGTTTGGCCACGGCCGAGCTTGGGGACGAGCACACGGAGCAGCCACTTCTGCTTCTACTTATTCATTTTCTCTGTGCTGAAAGGTGTCAGATAAATGCTACACAGAGCAGAGAGATCGAGCCTATTTGCATTTCGCCTAATGTGAGCAGAGGCAGATGGGAAAACAGCTTAGCCCGGGCTGTTCACTAGCGCTACCAGGCCTGATGTCACAGCTCATGTTAGCGGCGCCTTCGGCAGTTCCGCTCCAGCGCCACAGCAGACGTGGAACGAGAAGGGTGCACGATCCTCAGCGGACTTCCGGGGCTCGTGGTTGAGAGAAATTTAAGCACAGGACCCATCTGAGGACAAGACAAGTGTCTGGGGTGTAGGGGACAGAGGAAGCGCCAAGGGAGGTGGTAGAAGAGAGGGCCTCATGCGTGTGGGCGGGAAGGCTTCTAGGGCGGAAGCTTGCAGTGGCCTCAGAAAGGATGACCCAGGGGCTATCGAGGCAGAGCTGGTGAGAAAAGATGGGCTAAACCCTTCCTAGGACTTCTGTGTGCTGTTCCGCAGGCTTTCTCCCTTCTTCCTTTTGAACGGGGAGCTCTTCTCAGTCTTGACTTATGTGTCATACTTCCAGGACCTTTTCCTCTACCACTCTAGGTAAGAGCCCTCCCCCTCCTGTCCGTCACAGCATCCTGCTTGTTTTTCCCTCCTCCTAACAGAAAGGATGACTAGGTGCGTGCCCCGTTGTGCTCTTCCCACTGCACTAGAATCCTGACCCTGTGGGACACCCATTATTACATTCAGAGGAGCACAATGCCTGGAGCCTACGAGGCGCTCAGGAAAGACTTGTTGAATAAATGAGTGACATTTGTGGAAAGTCTCATTTAGCGAATGTATTTGTTGGCCGGTTGGACCCAAGCTCTTGCGTGATGTTCTAGGAACATCACACAGATCGCGCAGATCCAGCCTGGAGAGGGATGCCTTTCAGGAGGAAGAGTTTGCATCAAACGTGCAACTACAGCAAGGCAGGAGGAGCAGACCACTTGATGGAAGCGTGCCTGTCAAGTCTGCATGTTCAAAATGGAAGAAAAATGAATAGAAATTCGTGAAGAATTGCCCTGGGACTTTGCATACACATGAGCTGCTATGCTATTATGCATAATACAATGTGGGGATTTCAGTCCTGGATCCTGTCCAAGGGCTTTTATTGCTGGATGAAGAGAGAGAATCTTACTCAAACACAGCATTAC
>NW_004524753.1:2028046-2036892 GCF_000260255.1 Octodon degus | reverse complement strand
GAAAATGATTAGGCAAGGTGAAATAATGCATACGAGATCAAAGAAACTACTTTTTAAAATGATCATGGAGCAGAGAAAGGCAAATCAAACAAGGAAAGTAAATCTAAATGGCCAAAGAACATATTTAACATATGCTCTCCTTGTAATCAGGACAAAGATGCAGTTTATAGTCAACACATTGGTGAGATGGAAAGGTTTGGTGGTACAAAAGTTCCCTGAACTTTAATATATTTTTAATTCTTGGAAGGAAGGAAGGAAGGAAGGAAGGAAGGAAGGAAGGAAGGGAGGGAGACAGGAGGGCAGGCAGGCACGGAGGCAGGCAGGAAGGCAGGCAGGCAGGAAGGAAGGAAGGAAAGAAGGGAGAGAAGTCTGAGCCAGGTGTCAGAAGACAGAGTTAGTTGACCACAAGTTAACCACTCAAACCATTTCAGACCTCAGTTTTCTTTTCTAAGCATAATGTTTATTTAAAGGGGTGTTTTGAGAATTAAAGAGATTTAGGAGAAGCTCTATAAATGCTCAAGCTCTATTCAAATATATGTTAGAATAAAATTGGGTTTGTTGGATTAATAATCCTTGAAACTTCTCTAGCTCCAATGGCATGTAGTCAGTGGGGTATATGAAGAGAATGCCAGGTAATGTCTATGACATTCTGAGCTCTGGAGTTGGACCTAGCTCCTGCCTTGGCTGTTCCTCATTGCCCTGGCACTGTGTGGCCTGTTGGTGGGTGGGGGAGCCCTCCCCTGGAAGTCTGGCGAAGCAGCAAACAAGATCAATATTAAGCAGCAAACAAGATCTTAGTCAAACCATTTGGGAGGTAGATGATCTTTTTTTTTTTTTTTTAATGTAGCAGAGAAGAAAGACATAATATGTTCCTTAGTTTGTAGTAAAGAAGACATAAAGGGGATCATCAACCCTTTGGAGCTATGTGTAATATGCAAGGTCCCAGATGAGAAATTCTCTGGAATTTAATATGCTAGCTCCAGCAGTTTCACTCAACATACAGACATCATTAAAGAAGTAGGTTAAAAAAGAAGTAATAAAGCAAAAGACAGAAATTGAGAGGAAGGGGGATATAAAGTAGAAAAGGAAGAAATGAAGGAAAGAAGAATGTAAATGAAAGAAATAGAATGAAAAGGGGCCGACCACTTAGCTCAACAGATTAAAGCACCTACAAGCAAGCGCAGGGGCCGGGGGTTCAATCTCTGGGCCTGCTGTGCTGGCCCTGCCCCTGGGGCAGGCTGAGACAGCAGTTGAGACTGGGTAGCGCATGCCTGTAATTTCAGCTCTTGGGAGGCTGTGAAGAGGCGGATCACTATGAGTCCAATCTAGTAGTGAAACCTTGAACATCCTGTAGACCCTTCCCTAAAATTAAGAAAAGAAAAAAAAAAAAGAAAGAAAAGAAAAGAAATAAAATGGAAGAATAGGAACAGATAAACAAGCAAACTTGCTTAGAACCCCTCTGATGGAACTGGCTCTGCTCCCCAAGTCAGTGGAAGCCTTTCTTGGTGCTGGGTCAGTGTGGAGGTGATTGGTATGGAGCCTGGAAGAGCTGGGTCTAACCTGCTCCCGGAAATGGGGTCCGCAGCCATCTACTCCCTGCGCAGGTTCACTCATGGCATTCCAGGCTATCTTCCATCGTGGCCATGGACTCTGTTGTGTTCCCTTTAGGAGGTTAACTCAAGCCTCATTCCTGGGCAACCCCTGTTTTGTCACTGAAGAGCAGTAGGCCACTAGTAGGGGCTAGAGGAGTAGGGGCCAAACAAGGTAAACCAGGCCATACCTCCATGACTTACCCAGACTCCTAGAAGTGGGCTTTATGAACCCCACGGGGGACTCAAGAGCCAATCAGGTTGGCAATAAAGCTTAATGACTACAGTGGGGAATATAAGTGTAAATCAATTCACACATAAAATATTTCACAATATCTTCGAAATTGAGTGTACTTTTAAAATTATCCTTTAAAGAATAAATTTGGTAAATAAAATAGTATCACAGTTTCATCATTTAATAGTGCATCTTCTGTTCTTTTTGTAGACATTTTGATATTATTATCTTTTTTTTTTTTTTTTTGCAGAGTATGGTCAAGCCAGAAATATGGTAAAATCATTTGCTGTGTATGGTGGCTCACGCCTGTAATCCCAGGACACCATGGGATTTATGTAGCAGGACTGTAAGTTCAAGCCCTCTCTAGGAAAATGAGGAAATTCTTAAAAAGTGTAGGGCGAAAAATTTTCTTAGAAATTATTAGACACATTTTTTATAAAAAATAATATATCTTGAAGAAAAGATCAAAGTTCAAAATAAGGTGACTATAAAACTCTTTTTAAAAATAATTTATTCAATTGCTCACATCAGCTATCTTTTTTTTTTTTTTTTTTTTTTTTTTTTTTTTTTTTGGCAGAACCGGGGATTGAACTCAAGCCCTTATGCTTGCCTGGGAAACACTTATTCCACTGAGCCATCTCCCCAGTCCTATAAAACTCTTAAGAAACAGTTTCAGTTTTCATACACAAATTTGTTATATAATAAAATTCTCTCTCTCTTTCTGGCAAGATGATACCTACCAAATACAGCAAAGGAAAAATTTCACTGCCTTTCCAGGCCACACTTTTTAAAAATTTTACTTTGTTATTGATAGCAATAACTTTCTGAATAGAGGAAGGAGGTGCTGAAATGATCTTCTCCGGGTGCTAAAGAGCCAGGAGTCCACAGGTAACAGGTCTTCTGGGCCTCAGCATAGGTGCCCACATTACCCCATCAGGGTGGCCAAAGCACAGGGCCTCCCAGCTGCTGGAAGTGGACAGTTTTTCTCTGCTCAGGGTTCTGGTTTTCCAGTCCTGGGAGCTCCAACCATAAAGCAAATAGCAGCAGCAGTAGTCAAAACAAATAGCTTCTGCAGGCATCAGGCAGATATTTCCATTATTTTCTCTCCCAAATGGCCGGCCCAGACTCAACCTTCCTTCATTCTATTTCAGACAACCCAATCCTTGCACCTTAAAAATCCACCCACTCTACAAACCACACTAGTGTGAATGGCCACAGGGAGGACCTCTCTCGGTGAAGGTCACTGATTCCTCCCCGCGGCCCCATGAAGTGCCTTTTTTTGAGTGCCCTTTTGACACTGAATTAAAGTTTAATGTTAGTGGGGAGGCGCTCTGGGAGGGGCGGGCAGCCCTGCTGTACCATCCGTGTGTGTGTCTGGGAGCTAATTATGCCATAACTCTTTTGCTGTCTGCAAGGGCTTTTGTCCCCCACCCTGGGCCCCCTTTTCTTTCAAGCTGTTATTTCTCACTGAAGTTGCTCATTGCCTGCCCAGAAGAGTCCCACAGGATCTGACTGCTTAGCAAACAATACTTGAAGTTCTTTCTGCTCCTGCAACGAACGCTCCTCTTTGCTGGAGATGCTCTTTTGAAATGATAAAAGCCCGGATTTGCGCACAGAAGTCAGGGCGCTATCCTCCGTCAAACTGGACTGGGCCAGGCTGGGTCAGTGAGTGGTAAAATGCAGAGCGAGCGCAGTGAGTCACCGGCAGACAGCAGCTAATCTATTTTCCTGGCATGTCATTAACATATGTGAACACAAATCCACATCAAACCTGGGTTATTTTTTAAAGGCCATATTTACAACCCATTAGAAGTTAGGGCAAGTGAGAACAAGGCTATTGGTGGGAAGAATGCAATCCATCGCGGTAATTAAATGAGTTGAAGTGCAGAAGCACTCAGGAGAGTGGTAAGAGTTCTGCTTTGACATCCTACCCTGAAAGAAACGAGCAAAGGCAGGGAAAGTTCCTGTAGACCATCTTCCTGTGTCTCTTCTAATCTGTTATTGGGTCTCACACCCCTCTACTTGTCTGTACTCTTCAGCATTGGCTGTCTCTCTGAATATCTGTTTCTCTGTCATCCGTTTCTCTATTTTCTTAGAAGAAAATCCTTCTCATGAAATCCTTCCTCCTCAATATGAAGTAAATTCTTCCAGGATCAAAATGAAACAGAACAAAAATCCTTCACCCCATTCATTGCCTCTACTTTCAATACCCCTCCCCCCTTTAAAAGTCATCGTACTAATACCAACTGGAATAACACCCTCGACTCAGCAATGAGATTTCCCATGAAGATTTCAGTGTGGTTTTGGAACCGCTCCCCATCTTCGCTGCTGCTCGCTTGAGTTCAGGTTTTTGGTTCATGGGCAAAAATTCAAGCCCCTCAGCTGACTAGATGGGTCCCCACCCCATAGCCTCCAGAGAACACAAGCATTCTTGTAAAATGCTGGTCCTAGGCCTCTACTACAGAAGCAACTAAGAGCTGCTCTTTACCTGTACACCAGAGCACATCACAGAGCCCAGCACGGAAGTGAGGCGCCAGGGATATCGGACTCATTTCACACAGCCTCCGGAAGCAGCTCCCTGTGGAGGGCTGCGGCAGCTGTTGAACGCACAGAGCAGCAACCCACTCTGATACAGGATGGAGAGGGAGAAGGGGGACCATATCCAATTGTGGCCACAGGGGGCCCGAAGTAAGCAGGATGTAATTACCCTTGATGCATCTCTCTGCCTTCCACCTTCAAGGGAGTTTGTAATTCCTCCTTATTTAAAAACATAAAAAATTATACACGGTCATAATGCCAGTCAACGTTGGCTTCTAGAAACAGCTTTAAAATTTGCCTCTGTAGAAGAAATGACCCCAGGAGGCAGACAAGTAACAGGGATCACATTTCTAAAGGCCCAGCTCAGAGTAGACAGGACAAAGCAAGAATTAAGAGTTATTTAAAGATACTAGATCAGTTTATTTTTCACATATATACATATATATGTATATATTAATCACAGACTATAGAGGAAACATTTTTTTCTTCATGCTTCCCTGCATCTGCTGCAGCTAGCTGTACACCACAAAGCAAGGTTACCAACTTAATAAATGGCTTAGGAAGAGTTTAGGTTTATTGATACAGATTCTTGGATCAAGAAGATGATGTCTACATTTTTGATGATAATTTCCTAAGGATGAGTTTCTATTTTGGAAACTTAGTTTTGCTTTCTATTTTATCTTTTTAAAACTCAACAGATATAGGTCCGGCGAGATAGCTCAACGCACTAAGCGCCTGCTTAGGCAAGGACCGGGATTTGATCCCCAGTACTGCATGCCACGCTGGCCCTTCCCCTCTCCAAGGCATGCTGAGCTGACCACTGAGGCCTGGTGTGGTGGTGCACACCTGTATTGCCAGCACTGGGGAGGCTGTAAACAAGAGGATCACTACGAATCTGAGCTGTGTAGTGAGACCCTGTACCAATACATAATGAATAAATTAATTAATTAATAGATATAATATGCATACTGAAAAGTACAGGATAATGAATAATGAGCAGCAAGCTCCCTTTAAAGGACTGGAGGGGCTGGGGAGTTGGCTTAGTAGAATAAGTGCTTCCCTGGCAAGCACGAGGGCCTGAGTTCAATCCCCGGTTCTGCCAAAAAATAAATAAATAAATAAAGAAAGAAAGAAAGAAAGAAAGAAAGAAAGAAAGAAAAAGAAAGAAAGAAGCAACTGGAATACTAGCATCACCCTGGAATCATTCCTCCTGCTTTCTCCCCGAAGCCCATCACCTGGAGGCAACGGCTTTGCTTGGACCTTTGTGCTGGTCCCTGCTTTCCCTTCTCTATAACTTGACACTCAGACATCCTGAAACTTAAGTTTGGTTTTGTCAACTTTGGACTTATTCTAAATAAAATTATATGGCATATATTATTTTGTGTACTTGCATCTTTCACTTTATGTTGTTTATGAGCTTTATTAATGGAAAATGTATCTCTAGCTTATTTGTTTTTATTGCCACTCATATCCCGGGGTATAAATGTACGGCAATGTGCTCATTCTCATGGGGTATTTATGTACCCACTGCTACAAACATTTGGATGTGTTTCATAGTGCCTATGTTTCTCCAGGGCTTTTATCTGGAAATAAAATGATTGGATCAGAGGTATCTTCAACATCAGTAGTGTTCTCTGTTTTTTTACAGTGTGAGTCTTGTATCCACTCATCACAGAGCCAATGATATTAACCATATTTTCTTATTTTCTGCATTTTTGATGCTCTAGTCCTTGGGGATTCTATACCCCTCTGGTGAGACTTCTCTTCCCAGGCTACTGATGCGTAGAGATTGGAAAGTGTTCAGTGTGGAGCCCACTTTTATACAAACCCATCCACCCAGATCCTTATCAAACTCTCAAGCCATTCCTGCCCTCAGTCACCCCTGGGCTGAAATCCAGGCAATTTGAGGCCATGGCTACCCCACTTCCTGACAGAACTGTTCACACTGGCAGAAGCCAAGCTGTTCGCTTCACCCTGCTTTTCCCCAGGAAACCCCAAGGAAGCTGTGTCCTCAGCTCCTCTTGCTTTTATCTTCTCTTTCCTCATCATCCTGGTGCTTCCCATGCCCTTCCTTTTGGGAAGTAAGGTCATAAATTTTAGCTTTGTGTTGTTAGCTTCTCCCTGCTGTCACTCAGTCTTGTCTCTGTAAGTTATATTAGGTATAATTTTACAATAACTAAGTGTTCCTAAAAGGATTTTCAAAATGGTGGTGTCAATTTATACTCCACTACCGGTGGTATCGGTCCCTTTTCAGAGGTCCATGGTAACATCATAAAGTTTTGCTATAATATTGTAACATTGGAATTTGCGTAAATCTGGTTAATCCTTCTATTTAAGGGATTAGTTCTGGGTCGTTATAGTTGTCACTGTGGCATGGATAGAACCATTGGCATTAGCCCATAGGCAGGCAGGAAGTAGGGAGCATATTTATTGGACTTCTGAGGAATTTTGAGATTCAAGTTAAGCAGTGATGTTGATTTTCATTCTGATACAATACTTCATTCTTAGACTATGGAGGTATTTCCTGAATTTGCAGATGGTTTAGTTGTGGGTCCAATATCTAATTCTCCATTCTTCCTTACCCACAGAAATATGCATTTGGGAGGCTGCATTCCCCAGTGAAGGATCACACGTGACCTAAATCAGTTGGATAATTTGTTCCAGCTTTCCCAGCCTTTCTCGCCTCTATGGGTGTGGCATCCAGCACTCCTGCGATACAGAGTTGGCCAAAGAGCTCCATGAAGAAATCTGGGGAGGAAGCAGACACGGCTGGAACCCTTCCCTCCATCTTTTCTTTGTGCCATGCATACTAGGATTATCACAGAGGCTTAGGAACCATCTTGAGGTTATAATTTGATACAATTATAAAGCTCTAACAATAATGGACCACTGAGTCAACACCAGCAGGCACTTTCTTCCAGATTCTCACATGAGAAAACAAACACTTGTTTGTTTAAACTGGTTTGTCAGGTTTTCTTTGTTGTGCGGCCAAATGCTCTCTTAACTGGTTCTCTAAAGGAAGCCCCACATGTCTTAGTACAGAAATCTGTCATTTAAAGGGGAGAGAGGTAGAAATGTGGCCTTCTAATGACTCAAACACAGACCCAAGGAGGGCCGGGGGAGAAACCTGCATTTGCCTTTTAATCTATATTCGCATCTTTGTTTGCAAAGATTATTCTATACATTCATCCATCACATATCTGAGCATGTACCATGTGCTGAGGGATCGAATTATGCACTGGGGATAAATAAGACAGTGTTTCTATCCTTAAGGCACATACGGTATAGTAGAGAGAGACAGATGCAAAGGCAGCAATGATAGTAGTAGTTGTGCTGCTGGGGGTAGTAGTAGTAATGGTACTAGTGGTAGTGATGCTTGGGTAATAAGTGGACAACCGAGAAACAGACAAAGTACTTTGTTAGTACATAAAGAAGTGATTCTTTTGCTGACCTCGGCAAGGGTCAACATGGGGAAGGAGGGAGGGAGTTGTGCTTGTTACTAATGTTTAATCTTGAAGTCTTGATGTATCAGGACCATTTGTTAATGATCCACAAGAGAAAGGGAGAGAAATGGAGGGCATAAAGTCACAGAAGCATGGAACCACGTGATATTGGGGGAACACAGTCCAGTGCTATGAGAGTGTGGCACTTGAATGACCTCAGTTGGAATTCCCAATAAGAATGGGCCAGGGTTGAGTGCACGTTTAGGGTATAGGATGATGGACACATCATGAGCCACTACTGCCTCAGCACTGGCCGTGGGGTTGAGTTGTCACTGGAACCATGTTGTGAGACTAGTTGTCATGGGATCAAGATCAATCCCAGATAAGCTTAATTACTAGGCATCATCTCCATTTATAAATGACAAATAATTCTCATCTTATAGTCAGGTCTGATTGGCACAGGCCCAGAATACTGTTTGAAGAATCTGAGTCCCGATTGGATATCAACAAGAAAGGCTTGATTGATAGTGTGGGGTCCAGGTGTCGTGGATTTGTGCTTTTTATTGCCTCTTTCTGGGGCCATTCAGACGCAATCACAGAGTCCTGCAGAACCCAGCTCGTGCCTTCTTGTGTCTTGTTTATTTCACTCAAATTCAATGCTGCTCTAATTGCCAGAGTTACTGTTACAAACTGCATCAACCATCTGTGTGCCTGGGAACAACAGCTACTGGGGCAAACAAAATTTTAACTCCTGTGGCTTTCAAGTGGCAGCAGGATGAGGTAGTGAATGTCAAGGTCTTATTTAAGAAATGATAAAACAACCAGTTTCGTGCGCTATCATTATAGCAACCACATGTGTTATAGATAAAAACAAAGAACAATTTATATTTTGAAGTCCTCCTGGCTCCCTCTCCCAAACCGAAATGATCTCAACATTCCATTCTACAAATTGAAATGTACAGTGTGTTTACAGCAGGTTGGTTTGATTCACAAGTCATGAAAGTATCAATTTTCTGCATCAACAAGACAAAAAAAAAAAAA
>NW_004524753.1:2021261-2027921 GCF_000260255.1 Octodon degus | reverse complement strand
CTTCAAAACAAAACCACATTGCCCAAAGATGCCCCTTGTATTGGGCAAGACTTCATTATTTATTTATTTATTTTTATGTATTTAGGACACGGTCTACAGGGTCTCACTATGTAGATCGACCTCGTAGTGATTCTTCTGTTTTAAGCTTCGCAACGCTGGGATTAAAGGCACACCACCACACTGTCTCAATCACTGTCTGAGGCGGGGCCGGCTTGGCACACTGGAGATTGACCCCCAGCTGCAGCGCTCTGCCTAAGCAGGCACTTTAGTCTGCTGAGCTGTCTGGCCAGCCCAAAGTCTTTGAATACTTTGCATCAGGTACTGGGAGACAAATTTATCAAATCAAGTGGTCAGAAATGACTAAGTCTGTGTGCTAAAGGAACACCAATCCGCTGTTAGTGCAAATGTGGAAGACAAAGACAAGATTTCCATGTTAAGAAGATTTCTAACACCACGCCCAGTCTCAATTGCCATCTCAGCGTACCCTGGGGGTAGGGTTAGACCATGGTAAGACCATGGTAACGTTTGTGGCACATATTAAGCCTAAAGGACAGCTGAACTAATTAAACACCGATAAGAAACCAGACCCTACACTGCCATATCTGAGAGCAGTTTCTGGGTGTTTTGGTGAAAAAAGACGACCATGGATCTTTTCAGTCCTGAAGCAGAGGTTGTAAATCCCATTCTGGTGTGAAGTTGAGTGGATTGATTTGGTTATCCCTGAACTTCACTTTCCTCTTTTGTAAAAAGCTGCCTCACAGAGTAAGCAGGGTTAGAAAGATTGAATCAACTGAAATTATGCATGGGAAAATGGTCTTTAATTATACAGTACTGCTGAAATTTAGATATTGTTATGATCATAACTATTGTTACTTCTTAAATTCATTGCAAGGTTCAAAAGAGATAATGTAGGTGAAACTAGTGGGAAAAATCTGTCTAGCAAAGTACAAATCTAAGGTGTCAGCTGAAGCACAGTTATTCCTTTCATAATTTTGGTCAACAATGGACCAAATATGCCACATTGGTGCAATAGGATTGTAACAGAGCTGAAAAGTTCCTAAGACCTAGTGATGTCATAACTGTCTTGACATAAGAGGACAATGCTTTGCTCATGTGTTTGTGGTGATGGTGGTAGAGACAAATTAATTGCACAACCAGTTGAATAAAAATGTAGCACATACAACTGTGCATGCTGGGTGTGTAGAGGCTATGGCATCCAGGGGTGGCTGAGTACATTCCATGATGTTCATATAGTGATATAGGCTTCACGCATATCCTTGTTTTTAAACTATGCATAATGTAACAGCATCCGTGCTTTTAGTTCTGGGTGGCTAGAGGCAGAAGGAGTAGAGTAGCACAGAGTGCAACAGCCTTTGTGGAATTAAAAGGCTTTAGAGAATTTTTGGCAGGCAAAGGGACAGTTCAATAAAAATGGATGGACTCTAGAATTTCCCACAACAGAAATTTTCATGTAAATGGAATTGTGCACAGGCCGAAGACTTTGCTCAACAGATGAATCCAGGTGGCTGGAATTTTGTTTTATTATTATTTTTTTTTTGTATTTTAGGGAAGGGTCTACAGGGTGTTCAGGGTCTCACTATTAGATCAGACCCGCAGTGATCCGCCTATTTACAGCCTCCCAAGAGCTGGGATTACAGGCAGGTGCCACCATGCCCAGTCTCAATTGCTGTCCCAGTGTGCCTTGGGGGTGGGGCAGCCACGGCAGGCCCGGGAATCAAACTTCCGGCCCCTGTGCTTGCTTGCAGGCACTTTAATCTGCTGAGTTATTTGGTCAGCTTTTAGTATTTTACATTCAATACATCTTTTGATGATGAGAACGGAACCCTGATGAAGGTTACAGTCAAGAAATGGAGATTCACTGATGGAAATATGTACACACATATATGCACCACACCTCATGGGAAATCACCAAGAACCAGGTTTCCTGGGAATGGAATGGGCAGCAGGCACTAGGAGCTTATAGACCTAAGGTGCCTTTAGGAACTGGATCATCTGCCACTTGAAGATACACTCATAAACGAAATAAACCAGACCCACATGTGTAAATATCATATTGTCTTCCTAGTGTAAGAACTCAAAAGAAGAATTACAAATAGAAAGGCATAACACAATTAAAAGGAAAGTGAGAACTTGAGGACTGGACAATGAGGAGAGAACAAGGAGAAAAGCTGGGAAACAGGACAGGGATAAAGCCATACATTTATATGCACAAGATGGGTAAGGCTATGATCCAAAGAAACATCAGCAGGTTTTTGAAATTAGCAGTTAATTCATAGGATTCTCACCCTGACTAACTATATATGCTGATACCTGTGAACCAAGCAACTGCCCTGAAGATAGCAATGTATAATAGAAGGGTCACGCTTGGAATGCTTGTCATTCTGGTTTTCTAAATACGTACTTCTTGTCATAACATACCAATTATTACCATACTGTCTCTCAAGTAAAAGGCTTTTTTTTTCTTTAAATAAAGGGTGATAAATGAAAAAAAGACACAAGGAAAAGAAAAAAAATGTCACAGGACTGTCCTGCTACAATGCTGTATATGGTTAGATTTCTAAATTTCTGTATAAAAATATGTAAGTGTTTATTCCTGTTTTAAAAAATTTTTTTCTTTATATTCTGTAAGGACTTAAATTTCAACAAATCAATACTTTATGGAAAATACCTGTTCTATGTTCAGCCTAAGATGTTTGATATTTAGACAGATAGGGTAAACTGAACTGTATATGTTGCAGGGTAATAATAAGCTTCTCTTCTGAGGGTTAACAACCTAAGTTTGCAGATCAAAAATTGGAGCAAGGTCAGCCAACATTTTGGCCCTAGCCCTTCAAAGTCAGTGAAGACTCAGGACATAGGAGAACCTGTACTATAACACCATGTAACTCAGTTGTGCCCCAAATTTTCTGATCAAGGAGATTATGGAGCCATAGAGGAATGTGATCGATGATATATAGTGTGCCTAAGGAGAGTCACATGGAGAGAAAACATTCTCTCAGGCTTTCACAGAGAGCAAATTGGTCAAGCAATGGCTGTGACTCATCCACATGGCTGACACTGACAAAGGATTTACAAAGTGCAGTACAGGGCTATAGGATAAATCCTGAGGGTACTTGACTGACCTTATCAGATACAGAAGTTACATTTCTTGTTATATAGGTCTTGCCTTATCTTGTCTTAACCATCCAGCAGAAAAGTATAAAAACGAGGTATATAAAGTAAAGCTATATTAATATGCTGAGTTGTAAAAGGCACAAGTCAACAACTTCTGCGGATAACCTACCACTATTGTGGACGCCTAGACTGTGTTAGATTGTTTGGCTGAATTCAAGCACCTATAGTATTTAGATGCCAATGGAATACCCATTTCTGACAGGACTAAACAAAAAAGGGGATACAAAGGAAAGACCATTTTGTATGTGTATATACAGAACAGTTAGGATAGATATACAGCTGCTTTTGCTTAATTCAATGCGAAGATAGATTTGTACTAATAGTATTTGGATAGGATATCCTGTCTGCTTCTTGTACTATGGATAAACACTAAGAAGATGGCAATGTACAAGGTATTAATTATTGAAACTGTCCTATTAATCAGCTTTGAAACTGTCAAAAAAATATCTGGCCATGGTAACATATACCTGTGATCCCAGCATTCATGGAAAGATCCTATCTCAAGAAAGTAAATAAATAAAAGTTTGAAAAAAAATACAAGGATCCTCTTGCCTCAGGATCCTGAGTGCTGGGATTACAGGCATGCACCACCATGCCTGGTGACAGCTCCCTTTTAATAAGCAATTCAAGATACATTCATGACAAAATGACATAATACAAAATGACAACCTTGCAAACTTGAACCTTAAATGCCTGAACCTAGAGCTTGCAGCTAACAAGCAGGCACCCATCTTTAAGGTCTTACCAGACAACACCATTTAGGACTGCAACCTTATTGTTATTAGCATGGTGCTTCTGCTACAGCTTCTGGTTAGCCCTACCGTCCTCTCCCTCAAAAAATGTTTTTGTTTTTTTTTTTCTTTTACGGACTTAATAAAAACTTCATTGGCAAAAAAAAAAAAAAAAGGAACTGGATCATCTTGTTGTGCCGAAACAGCAGGACTTTTCTAATTTTCTACTGTTCATAGGTGATCATTTCACCTTGTCTTCCATGTATCTCAGAGTGTTTGCCCTTCTGGTATGTGCTCCAGGCTTAATCTTAGCTTCCGCCTGCCATGCTCTGTCTGTCTTCTGCCGCACCTGCCAAACCATGAATATCCCTATGGTTCTCACTTAGGCTTCAGGAGAAGACTCTGAGTGGTTTCATTTGTTCCCACGGTCTTGGTTGGGTATGGCTTTTCTGTCAGGCCAACTCAGAGACAGGATGTTGTTGAATTAGGCTTCCATGCCTGGGACAATTCCCGGGGGTCATAGCAGTAGAGTCAGCAGTACAGTAGAGATCTGGACGTACCCATTTGTGCTGCAAGAGTCTCTTCACTCATCTACCATTGGAAACTCTTGGGGTGGTGTGGAGATACCTATTGGAGGGCAAGTACTCCATGGCTTTCCTGTTGTTATGTGTGTGAGAGTGTTTAGAACTCTGGGTGCTTCCTTTACTTCCCATTATGAGATCAATAGCCTCAGTGACTTGTGTAAGGCACTCTTATAAAACACCACTCACTGTAATTCTAAAAATGACAGTAATATGATAAAGAAGGTGAAGGAGGAGGGGAGGTAGAAAAATACAAGCATGGTGATTTTGGAATATCACTTCTTTTTTGTGCCAGACTAAAAGACAGTGCATACTACAAAGCTATAGGGAACATTATAGCTGGCCAGAGCCGTCTTGTTTGGGTTCTAGTTATCGTACTTACAGTAGTTCCAGAGGGGCTTCCTTGACATGATGGAAGATCTTAGAATTCTGGAACAGGAAGAAACTTCGAAGCATCCCCTCCTTCATTCTGCATGGCTGATCCCCTTCTTCTTAGAGAAGCAGGACTGAGGCTCTGGGAGGCCGGGGAGTGGAACTAGCCTTGTCTTCCTTCTCTCGATGCTGGTCAAAGGTGTGAGCACCGAGGGTGCTGCTGCTGGTGGTGGTGGTGGTGGTGGTGTGGATTCTCTGCCACAGAACTGCTAACTTTGGTCAGTGGCTTCTTGTGGGCACTTGTGGAGATGGAAATCTTATTGGTTGAGTAGTTACCTCTTCCTCTTGGAACAGCTGGTCTAAAATTCATGCCAATCTTTCTTCCACAAAACAGAAATCTGCTTCCTCTGTAAAAGGATGGTGTGTTTTCTAAGCTTTATCTTCACCTCAGGTGAACACGCCATATTTCTGTGTCCTCCTCTCTCCTCCCATTTGATAAATCTGTGCTAGCATCTGTAGCACACACACACACCACTTGCACACCCCAGAGATGATACCAGAAGACTGGAATGACAAGCACTTTGATTCCGGGTACGTCTGAGGCCTCTGGCTACTAAAAAAGCAGAACAAAGCAGCAATTCATAATAAAATGCTGCTGCCAGCTTGATCTGTCTTCTAAATTTATCAATCCACACTGACTATTCTGGGTGAAACTTTTTATCAGTTTTCTGTTCTGTCATTCAAAAAAATATTACCACTGGATTAAAAAATCATGTAGGTAGTGGGAGCTAAAGCGTTTTCAATTCCAAAAATGATAAACAAATCATCAAGCTATGTTTTATGTATCTGCTACATTTTCACTGTGGCCTTGGACAAGTAACTCATTCTCTGCTCTCTACATTTCTTTTCTCAGAAAAAAGTCTCTGTTCCTCACAGAAACAGATTTGAGACCAAGTAACCAGCTACTCATAGCCGGTTATAGATACTTATAGCTACTCACAACTTATAGGTATGGGCTTTACATACCTATTACATATGGTTGGGATGTGTCCCCAAGGGTTACATGGTGGAAGCTCAGTTGTCAGTGTTAAGATGCCAAGAGATGGAGGAGCTTTGAAGAGTGGAGCCCAGTGAGAGGTCACAGAAGGCTCTGTCCCTGAAGGGGTTGAAGTCCTTCTCAAGGGGCCCCAGGTTGTTCTTGTAACAGTTGCTGTAAAAGGACAAATCCAGCCCCTCCCTAATCTCTTTGGCTTCTTCTTGTTTCTAATTAATTTTATTGAGAAACAAATAGCAATGAGACAGTTTCAAAACAGGTTAGTAGGACAGTTACAATAATTAATACATTGCATATTGTTGTTGTTGTAGTAGTTATTCATAGTACAAGATGCAGACATGGTATCCTGTCCAAACACTATTAGTACAAATCTTTCTTTTCATTGAATTAAGAGAAACTAGCTTTATATCTATCCTATCTTTATATATATATATATATATATATATATATATATATATATTTCACTAATAAATGGTCCTTCACTTATATCCCATTTCTTGTTTAGTTTTGTCAGAGATGGGCATTCCATTGTCATTTAAATATTGTATGTGTGTGAATTCAGCAAAATAATCCAGTATAGTCCAGCAGTCCATAATAGTAGTGGGTTATCTGTAAGACCGGCCTCTTTGGTTTCTTGTCTCACCATGTTATCTTTGTCTCTGCCTCTCTCTGTCTCTCGCTCTGTCTCTGCCTGTCTCTGTCTCTCTGTCTGTGTTTCTGTGTCTCT
>NW_004524753.1:1983236-2021161 GCF_000260255.1 Octodon degus | reverse complement strand
TCTCTGTCTCTGTCTCTGTCTCTCTGTCTCTGTCTGTCTCTGTGTCTCTCTCTCTCTCTCTCTTTCTCTCTCTCTCTCTCTCTCTCTCTCTCTCTCTCTCTCTCTCTCTCTCTCGTCCCCTCAGCTGTGATGTCCCTGCTATGTAACACAGTGGAGAAAGGCCCTCACCGAAAGAAAGCAGATGTTTGGGTCACGTTCTTGAACTACCAAACATGTGAACTAAATAAACCTCTTTCCTTTGTGCATTACCCAGCCACCAGTAGTTTGATTAGAGAAAACAGAAGTGGAAAAAATACGTAAGAAATGCTTAATAAACCCATAATGGATAGCATGCACCTTTTCGGTATATAATATTTTTATTTAGTCATCATGATTAGTTTACGAAGAATGAGACTCAGAGCAGCCTACTAATTTTTTCAAGTTCTAGGAGGTAGCCATTGCAGAGTTGAAATGCTTGGACCTAATTTTCTAACTTCAGTTAGGTGGTCTTTTGGTCGCACTAGAGGTACCTAAAATAACTGCTGCAAATGTAAACCTCAGTGCTAGAAAACTACTTCCTATTTTTCTCTTCTTCAAGAGGGCTGGGCGAGACGCTCTAGGCTTGACTCTCTGTCTTAGCCACTTTCTCATCACCAGGACAAAATATCCAACACTTAGAGCTTTAAAGAGGAGAAGATTATTTGGCTTGGTCTCCTGAGGGAGGCCTGAGGGAGTCTGAGGTTGGCTGGCTCCAAGGCATCACAGAAGAGCCTGAAGGAGCAAGCAACAGGGAGCACAGAGAGAAAGGAGCAGCCAAGGCTAAGACTATATATCTTGTAGATCCTATCCCGAGCGTTCACCTCCAACCAGGCTCTACCTGCTGACAGCACGTTCAACTGCAGAACTCATCAATGGATGAATCCAGGGATGTGGCTGGCACTGTATGCACCAGTCTCCTTCCAAACAAATGAGACTTCTGGGGGACACTTTAGATCAAAACCATAATACTCTCCTCTTGCGGGATTCAAAATTCCCCACCTGGACTGTGCCTCAGTAGTGACCCTCACTAGCATCTAGCGGGCTACTTCAGTGTCTGACGGGAGGCAGCATCCTGGGCTTGGGAGGTGCTTGAGAAGAAGTCTGATCCTCCTCACCTCTATCTTTGACTTGGGTTGTTTGAAACTGAGGGGCCTCAAGCCCTTCCCTGCACAGACTGACTCTAGCGCAGGTTCCTTCTCTTGGAAAATCAATACAAGGTTTACCAAGTTTCGCTTTCCTTACGTCATGGTGGCAAATATGCAGGGGGTTGCTCAATAAGATTTATTAAGGGCCTCACATGAAACTGAACAGGTTTTAGTTCTTAGCTGATGCAACAGAAATGGCCCTAGCCAGTGAAAGGCCACGGTGTTGGCCACCCCTTCTGAAACAGTCTTGTTGACTCAAGTTCTGAGAGGGGTTTTACTGGCACCTATAAATAGACAAATTGGCCACTCCTCATTTTCATTTTTATTGACAGATGTGGTGGCGAGGCCTGTTCTCAGATGCTTGCGAGCCAGAGTCTAAGGAGACTGCATCTGGTACCCCAGGAGAGACCAGTGAGAACTAGAGGGACAAGGAAGTTAGAATTCCACTGAAACCAAAGGTGCTTTCTGGGAAGTACCTCTGCATATATCACCTAGAAGGATAACTCTGAAAATTTTTGCAGTGTAGCCTAAGAAGTGTTGCAATGGGTGTGAGACACACAGACACAGACACAGACACAGACACACACAGACACACACACACACACACACACACACGCGTGCACACACAGAAAGGTCCCAAGTGAATCTGCAATCATGTGCATATGCTGAAAGTGCATTTCTCAAGACTTTAGCCTTCAGTTTCTGTGCACTCTCTGAATGTGTTGAGTTGCTCATCTTTTTTTTTTTTTTGCTCCGAATGCCTTCAGGGAAGGTTTGGCTGGCTTGAATTGTGGGGATAGAACCACAGCAACCTGAGCCTGATTTCTTTGTTGAAGCAGCCACTTAAAGAAGTGAGCTAAGGGGCAGGCCCCCAGAGTTGCTCGTCTTAATATGAGAGTTGTAGAACCTTTCCACCATCCTCCCAGACCACGGCTGATTGACCACAGGGGGAAAAGTCTACCAAATAGCTGAGCTGCCAGGCAGCCCCCAGGCAGTTCAGGCAGGGCCTCATTTCTTGCAAAGGATTTCTTATTATCCATCTTTCCCTCATTCCTGTGAAGAAGGAGAACCTCTACCCTTGACATGGCATTCTCTTATTGTTTTGTCCTCTTCCTTGACACCCAGGTTGGATAGTGTCTGTTGCAGATATTCCTGGGAATAGCTGCAGAACTTTAATTTACATTTAATATAATTCTGAAGCTGCAGATCTTCACCTGAGAAAGGTGTGAGCATGTCAGAGAAAAGCCTGTCTCCTGGCTGAGAGGCCTCTAGAGACATTTGAGCTCAATCCAGGGACTAGGGCAGATTGATTACCCCGTCTGGTGAGTTTTATCAAAATGTGATAAAACAGGGAAATGAAAAATGGTGGACTGGGCTCCTTGTAGTTCTGTTGAAGGGCTCTGTACAGGTAAACCAGGCTATAACTCACTCGTCGTGGGACAGTTTTTATTCTTCTGGGGTTTTTTTGGTGCAGTCTTGAAGGGGAAGGGAATTGCCCTAGACAACAGATGTGGAGAGAGTTTTTTCTCCCATCGTGTGGATGGGCCTGAGCCTCCAGCCCAGTGACTCACTGTTGTGGTATTGTATACCTCAAGATTAAGTGTGTGCTATGGAAAGTGTGGGGTAGGATTTATCAGTGTGAGTGCGTCCTTTGAAGTATCAGGGCAGGGCTACTTTGCTGACGGTTTCTGGAACCTGGCCAAGCCCCGATACGCTGTGAAAATAGCCGTCTCGGGTTTTCTTGGCACATGAGCACATTTGCACTCCGTTCTCAGACCTCCACAGCTTTCTGATGTTTCTGAGGCCAGGCTTCCCGGGATGGAGGGCCCAGCGCCAAATTGTAATCCTGCCCATGTGTGCTCCTTCCAATGCCCCATCTCAACATGGTTTTGATGGCTCCAGATACAGACTCTAACACCAGTTTGATTTCCAAAGTGCTGGCTGGCTCTGAGCTGCTGCTAAGCATTTGTGTCTAGGTTTTGCTACAGCCCACGTTTCCTGTGGTCCTGTCCCTATTAACAAAAACTTGACCCTCAAGGCTTTTTACTACAATAACACTTTCTACAACAATGCACGTGAGTATTTCTAGCTTAAAGCAAAAGCAAGGGGTATGTGAGAATAAAACCAGAGAAGCTGTTATAGCTGTCAGTAAATTAAACAAATATGATCCATCCTCTTCTAATGAAAAAACCCCTCTCTGCCTGCATCTTCCTTTTGCACTCTTTACTCATCACCTTATTGGTATTAATTTCAAGAAGGAAGAACATAAAAGCTCAATTAGGTTTGATTTCCAGACACCTTACAAAGAGGCCAATATGTTGGCCACATTTCTCATCACTCTGCTATGTATAGTAAATAGTTTTCTCATAGATCCTTATTTCCCAGTAGGCACCCTCATTCAGGGTTTCTTTCTAGTCCTGGATCCAGGCTCTGTCCTTCCTGACTGAATCCTGCCAACCTGTGTTGGGTTATCCATGTGAAATCCTTCTGGTCATCCTTCAGTTTCCTTACCTTTCATGGGAAGATCCTTTAGTAAGTACCTCAGCCATGACTGAGTTTGAGTCTCAAGAAAGGGTTAGAAAGATGGCAGTCCTCCACCCCCATGCCCTTTCCTGGTTGCAAACATAATTGTATAGAGTTGCAGGCTGAGTCCTGTAATGGGACAAATAGTGCCTCCTCCCTGGCCCCTAGTTTGATACCTTGGCATCCCAATCTCCTACTGCATCAGAGTGTAAACTTGTCTGGAGACTGCATCTGTAGATAGGTAATTAAGTTAACCGAGTACGCTAATGCTGTGGCTCAGATCTAAAATGTCCCCCCAGATTCTCATGTGTGTGGTAGGTAACTGAATCTCTGGGGTGCTATACTTATCAATTAATCCATCCATTAATGAGTCCAGGAGATAAATGTGCTGTTAGGAGGTGGGCCTGTTCTGAGGAGGGATGGTCACTGGGGCGGGACCTGGAAGGCTATATTCTTGTGCCCCCCTCCTTTCTTCTTTCTCTGCTTCCTGGCTGCCCTGGGTCAAAAGCCCTTTTCTCCACCATGGCCCTTCTGCCATCCTGTTCCTACTTTGAAGCCAGCCAACCACGGACCAAAACTGAAGCCCAAATTGATCTCTCCTCCTATGTGTTGAGGGTGCTGGGAATTTTGTTCCAGTGATAGTAAAGTAACTGAGACAGTTAGGGTGGGGCTTGGACCAACATGATTGGTATCCTTTTAAATGGAGGGGGGTATTTGGAGGAGGCAGACGCACACAGAGAAGATGTCACATGAACATGAAGACAGTGATCTTCATGCAAGGTGAGAGCCCTGGAACAGCCCTTTCCTTGGTCCTCCAATCCTTTGGAAGGGAATAGTCTCTAATCACTATGGCAGTCATGTAAATGCGCATATATCTACCTTAGTCTGCCTGTGCTCCTATGACATAAGACCAGAGACTGGGTAATTTATAAAGGAAAGAAATATATTTCTCACCCTTCCAGGGTCTGGGAAGCCCAACATCAAGGTGCCTGGGCATTCAGTGACTGTGAGCGCTGCTCTCTGCTTCTGAGATGATGCCTCTTTGCCGCGTGCTTCCAAAGGAAGTGACACTGAGTCCTCACATTGGCATGAAGGCCAAGGCCCAGCTGGGGAGCAGGGATGGTTGAACTGGCTGCATCTTAGGCAGCTGGTGGTGTCACCCTCAGCCCAAGCACAAGAGCGGGGAACTCAGGACACCTTTGGTGGGAGTCTTAAGCTAGAGAGTCAGGAGCTCTGACACCTGAGGGCAGGGGGAAAAGGGTGTCTCTGCTCTAGAAAGGGGATTAGTTTTCCCTTCCTCCGTCTCTTCACTCCATCAAGTCCACAGGCTGACTGGGAGGTGCCAGCACACACGGTCAGGGCATTTCTGCTCACTTGGTCTCCTGGTTCACACGCCATCTCTTCTGGAAATGTCTCCTAGTCCATCTGGGGCAGCCCCATTGTTTGAATCTCATGCTAAACTACCTGGGCTTTCCCTCCAGCAGGAGAGGGATGGACTCAATGACTACTGAAGCACTGAGAATAAGCAATGCTTTCATAGCTATCTCCACATCCTTAGTCCAGTCAAGCTGACACCTAAAACCCCAACATCACAAGGTCTCCCTGGCAGCAGACTCCCAGGAAGGGACCGGCATGTCTGGGGATGAACTCATGAAGACAAAGCAGAGGGGCCTGGTGGGAAGAGAGAAAGGTGGAACTGTGACAGACTCCCAGCCTCAGCTTCTGTGGGCTCTGTGGGCAACTCTGGAGCAGCTGGCCCTTCACAGTCGGACCTTCAGACCTTCCTGTCACCCAGTGTGGGGGCTGCAGGTTCTGGAGGGAGTTGTGACCTCTGGTGGCACAGTTGCCTTCAGCCAAGGCAAAACTTGAAGATCTGTGATAGTTGAAGGAGGTCTCTTGGGAATAGTTCTAGGAGCTGTAGGAATAAATCCTTGGCTCTTCAGGGGCACTTGGTGGACACATCACAGCACCTACCATGCAAGGCTTGGACTGGGTCTGTTGACTTAAGGGTGGCTTGTTCAGTTGGAGAGTTTGCATAATGGAGTTGGATTTTGCAGGGTGTAGCAGCTCCTGTGGTTCTTTCTTCCTCACCTTCTTGATGAAGCAGGAGCTCTTAGGTTCCTGAGGGTGCCCTGGCAGAGAGGTGGGGCTGTGGTGCCCCAGGTATGGGCCAATATCCAGCCCGGGTGATGGAAACCACTGCAGGTGGTTCATGCAGACAGGATTAATGCGGGGAAAAAAGCTACTAGGGTCAGGGTGGAAAGGCGGAGGAGAGCAGAGGGAGTGAGAGCTGTTCCCCAGGGACAAGGAAGCAGGTTGTAGCCTGGGTTGGAGCCCTCAATTTCAGTTTCTGGGCAGAGCTGTGCAAAGACACTGTTGTGGTCATTGCCACAACTGTGGCCGGGTCGGTGCTGCTTCCTTTGAAATGGAACTCAGGACAGTGTGTTTCTGTCCTGGAGAAGTCAGGGCTGATGTTGCTAGAGCTCAGGGTCACCCACAGAGTTGCTGAAGCCCATAGCTGCTGGTCCCACTTCTGTTGCTGTTGGTGGTTCTCCCAGAAGCAGACAAAGCGGCTAGTTACCTTTCTTCATCTCCCTTCTGACAAGGGAGCTGCGGTTCAGAGGATGGCAGGGAGGAGTGAGTCCGGATCTATGCCCAGTAGGCAGCAGTCCAGTCTGTCCTGACCTGCTGTGACTCTGTTCTGTGCACTGCCCTGAGAGGGAGGACACACCAAGAGGGCCAAGAGCCCTTTCCAAATCGGCAAGGAAATCAGGGTCTGCCCGCTCTCAGCTAATGCGCTCTTGATTACATCAAATACAGTTGGAGACTTGCTTTCCCCTTCCCCTTTTCTGGATTCCCAAGAAGAATACTGGGTCATGCTAAGACATTCTGGACCCTGCCCACAAAAGGACCATTAGGTCAGCCCCAAGACACAGTTATTTCCGCAAGTTGATGGTTACCCTGATGATCAATGGAATTTCTGTTTACTTCATTGAACTGATTAAATACATCTTTTCACAAATTTAATTCTCTGGGATATTGATGAAATGTTAACATCTACTTTATTATCCTGAGTAGAAGTTCTTGTGTTGTCTGCGATTGTACACTGTCTTCCTCTTCTGGATTCCCAAGAAGAATACTGGGTCATGCTAAGCCATTCTGGACCCTGCCCACAAAAGGACCATTAGGTCAGCCACAAGACACAGTTATGTGGTAATGGGACACATAACTAATCGTACTTTATTCATTTCTTTGTTCTTGCAGGCACTATTTACCAGGTAACAGCTAAAGACAAGGATTTGAATTATGTACAGTGGCAAGAATACAAAGAACTAGAAGAAATAGTGCCCTCAAGAAGTTTATCCCTACTAAAAAGGTATCTAGATAATAAAGGTAAAGTGTCTGAATCACAGAGAGAGAGAGAGAGAGAGAACCAGGCAGGCATAGGGGCACCCTGACTGACAAACTAAGCCACCCCCCAAAACAGCCCCTTCTTACGAATACTGATGTGACTCACTTAGTGCCATTCAGCTGTAGAATTCAAGCTATTGTTTGTTATAATTTTTTCTCTCTTTGTAAATGTATATAGTAGAGGGTCTCAGGCTCTTACTACACAGATCAGACTTGTGGCGCTCCTTCCTGTTTTTCAGCCTCCCAAGCGCTGGGATTACAGGTGCGCTTTACCGCATTCAGTTTCATTTGCCATCTCAGCATGCCCCGGGGGTGGAGCCGGCGTGGCAGGCTGGAGATCGAACTTCTGTGTTATAATTTTTAATATTGTCTGATTATAAATTGAAACAGATCTGGTCTGAGGTTACTCTGCAGCATCTTCCTTTATCCTTGTGAAAGTGACCAGGCAAGCCTGTGTTTCTCCACATTGCTTAACTTTGTAGATGCAAAATAAGTCATGCATTGTCTTCTTCTGTCTAATCATGTGCTTGATGCAGTTTCTCCACAAGCAGTGGAATTAAACAGCCCATGCATGGTGGCTCAACACAAGGGGGGACGAAATGCTGGGTGATAAGGGACATCAGAAAGGACACTGGGGCATCACCAGGCTCTGCTCCAACTCATCAAACCCAAAGCTGCTGACTAATCTTATCGACTGAACTTTTTCCATCTGGGATTTTTCTTTTATTTTATTTTTTTCAGAACTGGGCATTGAACTTGGGCCCTTGCACTGATGGGGGAAGCATTTATTCTACTGAGCCATCTTCCCAGCCCCACCCCCACACCTGGGAATTTTAAGCAAAGCCTAGATCCCCTATTTCTCCTAAATGTATGAGGCTTAGGGAGAGTTTCATCAAATTGGTACTGCAGTGAGTAACACGGGGCTCCCGTGTAGCATATTACCTAGCGCCTACCAGTTCCTTCAAAGCATGGAGTATTGTGGAGTATTCTCCAAACCGTACTTCCCATCTCAGACAACGGGCTGCACTCGCTTCTCAGTCTTGGGAGCAGACACTATGCTCCCCAAAGCAGTGGTGTTACCATGGTTTCCTTAGCCACACACATATTACAAAGGGGAGAGTGTGGTCTGATGAGGGAATGGATGAAAGGGAAAGGGCGCTTTGATATTCCTGAATGGATGGTGCCAGCGAGACCCCTGGCCTCCTTCTTGGGACAATCGCCACTCATGAAAAGCTGCGATCAGTTGAGAAAAACTTCATTCAGCTCATTTAAGATTTGTGAAACATGTTCTGGGCATGATGCGTTTCACCATTTTAACTGCTAGAAGAAATATGTAAATTTTTCCTAATGCATCTGGGGCAGAAGAGGGGGAAGAGAGAGAGAGAGAGAGAGAGAGAGAGAGAGAGAGAGAGAGAGAGAGGTTTTGTGTTATGGTGCCACAGTTGTATGAGGGCTTAATTTGAAATAATTATTCTAATTATACCCTCACACATTACTGGGTAACACTGTGCTGTGTGGACAAGTTGCCCCCGTAATTGCTGTGGGCTTGCAGAGAGAATACACAAAACAAAAGACTATTGTGTTGTGGGTTCAAGGAGGGTTTTTTAAACTTTTTTTTCTTGTTTCCCTCCATATTTTCAATAGAAACCAATCTGGAGTGTCCAATAAGTCCCTCGGACAGCTTAAGGCATCTGGCAGAACTCTGCCGTGTGTGAACCACTTGCACGGATTTCTGGCCGAACTCTGATGTGTATGCAGTCTTCCTGTGCTGCTGGAGAATCTGTCTCCTTCTCCATGAACCCCCAACTTTCATGAGGAGCAAGGGCCACCAGGTTTGGCTTCCACGACAGTCCCTTGCCATCACATAAGTCAGAGAAGCTGGGAACCTATACAACACTGTGTGTTTGTGAAGAGATGGAGTTTTATAGGATAATCAATCTTTGCAGTCCCTGGGTTGCTAGGGTTGCTCTGTTTAGTCCACTTTGGGATAGGAGAAAACATGACTAGAAAAGGAAGTAAATTTTTTGGAATATTTCCATTCATGGTTCAGTGCTAATGCAAAATTCTAGAAAGACTGATGATCTTAAGCCCATGTCGGTCACTTCTCAAGGCTGAAAGCAGAAATCCCGGGAAAGCATATGACAGGAAAAGAGATGAGGTGGCTCCTAGAGCAGGCCATTTCTCCTTGGAGTTGCCTTCCTCTCTAGGAGGATCAGTATAGGGCACTGTCTGTCTGTGATCCTCAAGGTCCTTCTGGATCAGGAGTTGATAAGGTTTATTGGGAGCGTGCGGCATGCCTAGCTCTGGGCACTGTGGTATAGAGAAAGGAAGGCACAGGAGACCTCCGGGTCCTAGTCTTTAGAGAACCTCTTCAGTCTAGATGGAGAGGTGAGGTTCACGTAAATGAGCTCACTGAGGAAGGATTTCAGGTGCTGGGTAAGCTTCCTTTCTTGCTGCCAAGGCAGAGAACACCCAGCCTCACAGTGCTCACCAAAAGCTTCGGGAAAGATGAGAAGCTTAAACTGTGGAGGAAAAGAAACAAGATCCACTCATTCCCCGAAGTGTCTGTTTTCATCAGTATTTCAATGGGACTTCGTTTCTCCCCCAAACTACAGGAAACATGAAACACCAGTTTGGCCTCTGCGACCAATCTCTGTCTCTCTTGTGCTTCAAGATGGGGAGATTTTGCACAAGGCGGAGAGAGAGGTGGACTGATAGAAAGTCTGATTCTGTTAGAGATGAAATTTTTGAAGGAAAGCAAAATTTGCTGGTAAAGTTTCGAGGCAGTTACTAGGGAGAAATGGCTATGTTTTATTGGGCAGACTAGTTATGTGGGAAAATAGATCTTTTGGGAGTACTTGGGTAGAAGCAGCGGATGAGGGAACTGGAGTGGGGGACACATCCAGAGTCAGGGAGATGAGTGAGAAAGAGAGGCTGAGGCCACGGAGAGAGCGTGGGCAGGAAAGAAAGAGCGAACTAGCAAGACGCGGCAAACCGTAGACCCGCTGACAAGTGTGTGTGGTGAGAGCTTGCCTGTAACCCATGATCTGAAATTGCTTCTCCGCAGTGCACATGCGCTCTGTGGTGCTTTGGGTGTGACACTCCCATGGTCCTACGGTCATATCTTTAAAAAATTTAAGAATTCTAAAAAAGTGGTAAAATATGAGAAACATAAAATTTACCATCATGATAGCTTTTGGCTACATAGTTCAATAGCATTAAATCCACTCACCTTTTTGTACCAGTTTCTAGCACTCTTTACTACTCAAAAGGAAACTTGGTAGCCATTCAGCAGTGGTCTTCCATTGTCCCCAGCCCCACTGAAGACTCTCCTACTTTCTGTCCCTGTTTTCACCTGACTACTCTCTTACAGTATGCATGTAAGTTTGTATGTATGTATTTATGTATTTAGTACAGGGTCTACAAGGTCTCACTACACAGATCAGACTCGAAGTGATTCTCCTGTTTTCAGCCTCCCAAGCACTGGGATTACAGGCTTGCGCCACCACGCTCAGGCTCATTCCCTGTCTCAGTGCATCCTGGGGGTGGGGCCAGCATGGCACACTGGGGATTGAACTCTAGTCCCTTAGCAGGAGCTTTAATCTGCTGAGCTATCTGGCCAGTCCTCTTACAGTATTTTTTTACCTGGCTTATTTTACTCATTATTATGTCATCAAATTTCATTTATGTTGTAGTTTGTGTTAATGTGTTCTTTCTTTTCAAAATGAATAACAGATGATGTGCTGGCATGCACCTGCATTCCCAGTGCTTAGGAGGCTGAAAACAGGAGGATCGCTACGAGTCTGATCTGTGTAGTGAGGCTCTGTAGAACCTGTACTAAAAACATTAAACCAAAAATGATGAATAACATCCCATTCTATGTATATCCACATATTCTTTTATCCATTCATCTACTGATGGAGATTTGGGGTACTCCCACCTTTTGGCTGTCATAAATGATAGTATCCCAAATACAGCTGCAAATTTCTCCTAATGACTTTGTTTCCAGGATATCGAGTATGTGCCTAGAAGTGGAATCTTGGATCACATAGATCATTTTCAACTTTTTAAGGAACCACCCTCTTGTTTTCTGTAGCACCTGCATGATTTTACATTCCCACTACTATTACAGAAGTGTTCTGATTTCCCCTTATCCTCACCAACACTTGTTGTTTCCTGCTTGCTGTGGGGGTTGGTATACACCAGTCATCCTAATGGATGGGTGGTGGTGGCTGTATATGGAAGGTATGCACTTTTTTTTTTTTTCCATTGGCTACATTTCCTTTTGTCTGCCCCTGAGAAAACAGAATGGCACACATAGGCTTATGAATAGCTCTGAAATAGGGGAAATCCTGAGGTGGGTCTAACCTGTCACTTGGTAAGGACAAACACACACACTTTGGCACGACCTCACTTATCACACTCCCTGTGAGTTTTTGAGACACATCAGTCTCTCCTTACACCAGAGCTGAGGACACAGCCAGAGAGATAGGACATGCTACCTTGGACCAGAGCTGCCCATGGGAAAAGGGGTAGAGAAAAGACCCCAGAAAGCCCAGAGTCAAACCCATATGGTTTTATCAAAGACATTTATCAAAATCAGTGTCCGCTTTCACTTGCAGAAACTCTGAAACTGAAGTTTTAAATCTAAGACCCAAAAACTGTACTCTCTCCTTTCGGGCAGGAACATAGTGATTCCCTCTGGCCAGCTTCGTGTGGTAGCGTCCCAGAAGGAAAAGTTACAACAACGTGCAAGAGCTTTATTTATTCTAGCAGGTTTCATTGGGTTTAAGGAAACTTTATTCATTTTTGTTGTTGTTGTTTTATTCCTGGCCACACCCCAGCAAGGAATGTACCTCTGAGGAGCCCTGCAGACCTTGTAAGTAGTACTCTAAATACCTACCTAGGCATCACACGCGTATCAGCCACGATCTTGCTCCTGGCATTTGGACATCTCTACTTCTCCCGTGTGCTCATTCCTCAGGTATAGATGTGCTTTACTTGCTCACTTTTTAAATTTTCTTATCCTGACCAACGATTTTGTTGTATTCACAGCTATATCCCCATGTCCAAATTTAGGGTGCAGATAATACCAGAGCACCACATATTTTATTGCTGAGTTCCTTAATGGTTTAGCAATTATTAACTCGTTCAAACATGTTGCATAAATCTGAGAGGGTATGTGAAGCCAATGCTTCTTCAATGACTCACTAAAGTTTGTGTATTGACATATTGGAGAAACATGAGTGAAATCTTTCATTGTAACAACAGCGATATATATTAGTAAATTAGTCACTCACTATTTAATTCCATTTTATTGCATTTCTACTTCCTCAGTCAATGATTTTGGTAGTTGGAAGATATTTGAATCTTTGACATCACTTGTACAATCAACTGATTAAATGGATAAGAACAAAACATCAAGGCATTTTAGCTCTTGAGAACAGAGCAGCTTTGTATAGAAGGCTGTGTATACTTCATGGAATGTGTTATATTATATAATATTAGACAATATAAATAACATTAGAAAATATGTGTTATATTAGATAACAAAAATAACTTCAAAATTTATTTAAAACTTCCAGCTATGTCTCTCTCTAAGAAGAAAAATATCCAATTAAATAGTTATAGTTTTAGATTATTGTATAGCTATATAAAATAGCAGAGAAAGGGGAAATATATGTACTGAGAAACTCAAAACGAAAACATAGTATTTATTAAAATAAAATATTATAAAAATGTAAAAAAAAAAACCTACCTAGGGAATTTTTAGCTGTCCCCTCTCTCCCCCCAAAAGGGTGAACGTTAGGATACTAGAGGCTGTGCTTTGGACCACTGTCAAATAGCACAACATGGGGCCTTTGGCAGGAGACCTGGCGGCAGCTCTTTTCAACGATTTCTCCTCAAGGGCAGGAGCAGGAAGCCAGGAGCACAGGGTGGGCAGTGGCAGAAGTGTCACGGATTCCCCTTTGCGCTCTCTGAACAGCGCACTGGTTTGGTCTCCGAGTGCTGCATCCTTCGTCAGGCACCTCTCAGGGAACGACAACGGGTCAGTTTTGTGATCTTCAAAAAACACCTTGGTGTACTTGGAGAAATTTTAAATCAGGAGAGGGGTCCATGAGGTGATGACATCCCCAGGAAGCCGTGCCTCTACTTACCCAATGCTCAGGGTCTACTAAAAGCAAGGGAAAGTCCAGAGGCCATGGCAGCCCGCCCGAGAGAGCTTGCTCTTTTTTTTTTTTAAATTTTATTTTTTAAATTTTTTTTCAAAGTTTTATTGATAAACAGATAGCAATGAGACAGTTTCAAATCAAATCGGAAGTACGGTTTCAACAAATAATACACTGCATATATTCTTCTTAGTGGTTAATTGCTGTACAAGATGCGGACTTGTGATCCTATTTACAAACACCATTAGAACAAATCATTCTATTCATTAAGAGAATGCAACTATATATCTATCCCAACCACTTTGAATACACAGATACAAAATGGATATTCATCGGTATACCCCATTTTTTCTAAGTTCCGTTATTGAATATTATAGGTGTGTAAACTCAGCAAAGTATTCTAAAAGAGTCCAGTAGCCCATAATAGCATTGGGTCTTCTGTTTAACTGGCAATGTCAGAAATTATTGACCTGAGTCCCCCACAGCTCAACTTAACAGCATGGCTTTATTTCCTATATTTCGTCTTCATATTTTTCTACTGGATGGTTAAGACCAAGGTAAAGCAGGACCTGTGCAACAAGAGTTGTAGCTTTTTGGTCTGAGAAGTTCAGTGAAATCCCCTCAGGATTTATCCTGAGATCCTGTACCTCAGATTGTAGAACCTTTGTCAGTGCAGCCATGTGGATGAATCACGGCCATTGCTTGGCCAACGTGGAGAGCTTGCTCTTTCTTGTTTGCTGATCATCCGGGTCTGCCACGTGTAGCTCACTTTTCTACAACCCACTTGAGATGCCTTTCCACACACTTTTTCTTGCTTCACTGTATTTTCTGAGGCACCATTACTGAGCAAAACCACAAGCACTCAAGTGCTATGTCCCTGGAGTAGGGGAGAGGGTGGGGTCTACCTCAGAACACGCTTGTTTAAATCCTGGGTTCTCCACCTACTGTGTGACATTGGGCAAGGCATTTGCCTCTCTGGGCTCAGCTTCCAGTTCGTAAGTGGGGAGAGCAGTAGATGCCCTCTAGGACAGTCGCTGCATATGTTAAGTGAGTTGAATTATGGGAAGCTTTTGTAAGACAGCCTGCCTGCACTGTGTGTCATGTGAGTATGAATCACCATTTCTCTCTGGGCCCTGAAGGTCTGGGCAGAGGAGGAGCCCAACAAGAGTCAAGACCTAGCTTTTATCAATACTGGATTCACATTTTCCATCTCTTGGGCACTTCTGGGTGCCAGGACTGAAGGTTTAATTTGCTCTGAATTCATTCAGGATGCTGACTTCTTGACTGTGAAATGTCTGCTCTTGCCTCTGCCCAGGAGTTCTCTTCTTCCTCTTATATCAGGAAGAAACAGGTTTAGCTCTTGTAAATACACTTTCCTTTACCCAGGTACTGTAGACACTGTTTTTCAAGTTGGTTATGTTTGAGTGTTCTGTGCTGTCTTTGTTTTCTTCTCTAGGGCTGACATGCTATTCCATCAGGAGGGCATTTTCCACACACATATCTGGGGCTCTCTTGTACCCTGTGCAGGCACAGGAGCCATGAAGACATGCATCTCAGGGCATCCTTGGAGAATAAGCAGAGAGGAATGGTGTGATGGGTGGTGTGGTTATGCTGAGAGGGAGATAAGCAGACTGGCTCTGGACACTAACTTAGAATTCACTTAACTCTGCTGCTTTTCTACTGGCTAAGATGGCTCTCCTAATTTCATCTAATGCCTGTCCCTTTGCCTTGGTTGTTAAGACCCAAGGACATTAAATTCCATTACTTTTATCTTCAGAAACTTGTGACACTGCTGCTGTGTGATCCTCATAGCATTTCATCTTTTAATAAAATAGTCATATAAAAGATTAGTTTTATATTGCAATATGTGAGCTTTTTATGAGCAAAAGAGAAAATTTCCCTAAGTTTTAAGACAGAAAGAACACTTCTACTGTTCATCTGCTGAAATCCTTCTGGCTGTTTGTCAAGTGAGATGCTGACTCTCAGTCTACCCTTGGGAGATTTCGCTGGGAAAGCCCGGGAAGTGGCCCTGTGCCTTCATGGCCTATGTCATCAACTGTCTCTATTGCTCCTTTTGGAAGAACAGTGATTTTTTTTGTGGACCACATGCCAAGCAAAATTCAGAGACAAGGTTCTGGGGGAAAGTGGAACAGATTCCACTGTGATGAAATTTTGCGTAAATAATGACATAATCAGTTCCTCCCATCATGGTGGGCCACGTTGATTTGCTGCAATAAGACAAATACAGGAGGCACAGAAATAGCTCTGAGGTCAGCCTGTGCTCATTTTGAGAGCCAGTATTCTTCAGTATATTTCCATGCTGTAATTCTCTGTGCCAGTCAGAATGTATACATTTATGAATAATCTAGAAATATGTGCTAAGTTTTGGGTTTACACTCTCCCATGCGGGAATCCCATACCTAGACCTCTCTAAGGCCTAGAAGCACTACCTGCTTGACCATGAGCTCTTGTTCAAGAGGCAGAGTAGGAAGGTAGACTCTGAGCACCAGGGACCTGGTGGCACTGGGAGCTTCATGTACCCCGTTGTTATGGTTTGTCTAGTTGTCCCCCCAAAGCCTCATGCAGTCATGGGGTGAGGACTTCTAGAGTTTGTGTTAACTCATGATCCACTGGGATTATGTGTGATCCAAGGCTGGGATTATGGGTTTTAGTACTGCTGGGATTACCCATAGGTGAGTAAGTACTGGGAAGTACCCATAGGTGTGAGTACTTCCCCTACCCTGGGGCAGGTAATTTGCATTACAATGTAAAGTGGGAAGAGAAGCTAGCTGCTTGAGCTGCTGCTACCTTTCCCTTGCGCTCTTGCTCTTTGCCACCACCTTGAAAGGTTGCTTTCTGCTGTGTGCTGCTCGGCACTGTACCCAACTGAGTATGGACTGAAGCCTCCAGTAACTGTGAGCTAAATAAACCTTTCCTTCCTTCATTTTGAGTGTTGGGTATTAGTCCCAGCAACGAGAGAAGAGTAACTAAGACACCCGTGCATGCTTCTTATTTTACTAACTTCCAAATGCAGTCATTCCTCAGTATGCATGGGGATTGGCTCCAGGCTGCCCTGCAGAAAACAAAATTCTCAGATGTTCAAATACCTTATTTCAAATGGTGTAGTATTTCCATATGATCCATACACACCCTCCCATGTATTTTAAATTAGCTCTAGATTGTTTATAATAGCTGAGACAATTAAATGCTATGTAAATAGTTGCTATCTAATATTTTTATTAAATAATAATAAGCCTGTATATGTTCATTAAGGGCATATTTTTTTCATATTATTTTTGATCTACTGCTGGTTCAATCTGTAGATGCACAACTAGCAGATACACAAGACTGACTATAAAGCATTTGGTCCCTTTGTGCTCTGAGGTTCAATAGTGGATTTTTACAGATGGACAAAAGAACACTCCTGGTGTTCTTGCACTCCCAACATTGCAACTAGGAGGAACGGCTGGGTTTTTTTTTTTTTTTAATGACAAGCTGAGCAAATGCTGACAGTCATAGTTTTGCATTACATGGGAATAGTGCAGACATGTTTGTGTGGGAATGGATCACAGACCCACTGATCCTGGCTCCAATACGTTGAGCAAAGATATGATCTTGGGAAGTGGCTCTGGGATACAGAACTGGAAGTATATGCAGTTTGCAATTTTTTAAAGCATTTATTGTATTATATGGTTTTGGGGAAGAAACTTAATTTCTTAGCATTATCAGTTGTAAAATGAGGAGATATGTACCTCAAAATATGATTGTTGCCTTTATTTATTTATTTATTTATTTATTTTATTTTTTGCTCCGAATGCCTTCAGGGCAGGTTTGGCTGGCTTGAGTTGTGGGGATTGAACCACAGCAACCTGAGCCTGACTGCTTGGTTGAAGCAGCCACTTAAAGAATGAGCTACAGGGCAGGACCCCAAGGATTTTTTTTTTTTTTTTCTAATTGTTGTCTTTAAATGAGATAATATCCATGGATAGGCTAAGCCCAGAACCTGGCACCAAGTGAGCCAGAAACTCCAAGATCTCTGTAAAACGTAGCAGCAAAAGCAATAATAATACTCTCTCCCTCCCCAAACTCACGCGCACTACAAAAGACTGCCAGGTCAAAACTCCACCTGAGCTAAAGATTGAATGCCAGCATAGTCTTCAGGCGGAAGAGCATCTGCTAAGCGGATTCCACGTGACCGGCCCTCCCTCTGCCAGACCAGTGACAGGGAGAGTAAGTCATTAGCATAATCCCTCTTTGAGTCTTCTGCTCACAGAGAATGGCGTCATCTTCAAGTTGGTCAATAAGCTCAAAGGAATTTAATTTGCCCTATGAAGTGTGGGCAACACTGCTTTATCTCCTAGAGAAGACGTGCTGCCGCCTCCTAACATCGGTAATGAGGCCATTACCATCCGAGAGCGGCTCCCTCCTGGGTTCTGAGTGCTCTGGGCTACACAGCCCTGATTCATCTGTAAATCACACTCTGTTCAGAATCTTGGGGACAAGGACAACTTCCGGCCTGTGCATTTCTGTCTCCGGGGAAGGAAGAGACAGCAAGGAGGGGAACAGAGGGGAGTGTAATGGGACCCTGGGCTCCCTGTTGTATTTTGTAAAACGATTACCCTTCTCTGTTGCCAGAAGAGCACCCCCATTTCTGCAGGATATTTTATATTCAATTGATTCCTGGAGACATCGCCAGAGACTAAAATGTTTTGTGTGCATACTGAGCAACCTTGGGATGTTTTCATGTTGTTATTTATTTATATCATCTTTTTGCCAACAGCAGTAATATGCTAATTGTGCACTGGGGACATAGACTTGCTAGCCTGAAACTACTGTTCCTCATCTGATTTAGTTCATCTATTCTTGTCCATGATGCCATGAGCAATGGAAACCCAGAGCTGAGGATTTCCCTGTGATATATTTTGGGGTGTTAGTTATCTACTTTTTTTATTTGTCTTCAATTTTCACGTTTTGTAGATACAAAATATGTATGAGAAATGGTCATCAGTGAAGTTAGTAGCTTTAAGATCCCTTACTGCAGAGACATTGAACTTGAAAAAAATGGTGACTGGGGTCAAAGTCTCCAGGTCTCAACTGTATCAAAAGGCCCCTGACTATTTTAATCCTCACTTGATTATGTTCCCTGCCAGTGACAGCACTTTGTATGTTTGAAAAATTATTATCAGACAGCTGTTGATGACTCCTGCCAAATAAGAGGACTGGGGGGTCCATTGTACAGTTTGTGTTCTCTGTGGAAGGTCCAGCAACACCCTTAGGCCTTGTCCTTTTCCTGTTTTCCTGACAGACCTGGACATTGGAAAGACTGAACTGAGACAACAGAGATTTGCATGGAGACTAATACTTCACTTCCGATTGCTCTTTAGTAATAGACTTCCACTATTTGTTTTTTTGCCAGGTTGCTAAAGTCAGGATTAGCATACCATTTTGGAGAGACTCACGGTGCTGGAAAAGGCCCTATCTGAACAGCCTTCCACAGCCGCCTGTTCTTAAAGGGTACATTTTCCCTTTTTATCAGGCACCAGAAAGAAGGCTTTCTCTCACATTCCCTGAGTATCATTCTGGGTCCTATTATGGTACTGGGTTAGGTTTCAGAAGATTATTCCACTCTTTGAGCAATTAGTACCTTTTTAAAATTCAGACATCTTTCAGACCCTGTCCTGCAGACCTCAGTGAAGTGGTTTGTCAGGGTGGTTTTATCAGCTGTAGATCATGTTTTGCCAGCTGCTCTGAACTGTGGTGGGCAGAAAACACTTAGGCATATGGTTCAGCTGCTTACATTTTTATCTGAGGAAAATCTGTGTGAAAAAGCTTCAGAATTTGAAAAGCCAGTCAGCACATATGATGTCAGAATGTTCCCTGTTTCTCTCTTGGGAACATTTTCTTGGCATCCCCTAGTGAACTCCTAGGTGTGTCTAATTGTTCTAAAGGCACAGCTGTGTGAATCTTATTTGCCTACAGAAAAAAACAAATCTGTATCTTCCAACGTCAGGAAACAGTCTTCAACTTCCTGCTTGTTTCTCACCTTTGAATTTCCATGGAGCCCTCAGACTTTGAACTCTTTGGCGGCTGAGTAGAAAGCATTTTCCTTCCACCCCCAGAGGCTGACTTTTGATACCTTTGAACTTATCCTGAAGAGCAAAGACTATTCAGAATTGAATGGCTCCTTCTTTTGCACTTGGGAGCATGTTCATAGCTCAGAACTAGAGAGGAGAAAGAGCGAGAAAGAGAGAAAGAGTGAATGAGAGAGATAGAGAGAGACAGAGACAGAGAGACAGAGAGATATTTTTCCTTTTACCCTTATGGGTGCTTGGATGACCTTTGCCTGCAGGTTTCTTTGGCATCATTGCCCTGAAAGAGATTTCCTCCCAGCAGTACGAACTCTGTGGAAAAACAACTCATATTCCTGGAGCTGAAGTCAGTATTTCAACAAAAATATTGAAGAGGTCCTGTGAGCCTAATCTTGGAGAAACAGGAAGCTACTATTTTTAGTTAAGAAAACATCAACATAAAGTGAAAAGAATCAAGTTGAGGGCAATATTTTATTATATCTTCATGTTACTCAAGGTTAATAATGCCAGAGATACTCATTAAACCAGTATCACTGAACATATTCTTTTAGGTAATTTTTTTAATGTTGAGGTTCAAGTAGGACTTTGATTATACAAAGCACATGCTATATCTATACACCCCACTTCTGGGCAATATTTTCATATGATGTAGTACTCAACGCAGTGCAATAAAGCTGCTGCCAAAATCCACCAATGGGAGACACTTCTGTGAACAACCCATTCTGAGGGCTTTGTGACTTCACCATGGAACCCATGGAAAGAAAGGTTTATGGTATGCAAGCCTTGTGTGTTCTACCCAGTGCCTCTGCAGCTGTCAGATCTACCCTTTCTCTTGTCTTGCTTTGAAGATGCCCAAAGACGACACTGCTCCACAGAAGATGCAGGCCCAAGACTTCCCTTACCAGCCCAACTGCTGAAGGACTTATCATGTACATGAACTATTCTCAATTATTAGAGTTCACAGAAGACAGAAACGATATAAAAGAAAACCTAGACTTATCTCGAAATCACTTCTAAAAACTTTTGCTTTGGAATTGCTATACTTTCTGTTGCCAGGGTGTGACCTTTCCTAACAAGAGCACATGTGTCACCTACCTGGCCCTTTCTCATGTGCCATAAGATGAGATTAGTTCTGTAGTTGATAGGAGTCAATGTAGATGTTTATCTCAGGCACTCTGTGTCAGTTATACTAACAGAACAAGTAGCTTAAGTAGAAAAGGAAATTCATTGATGAGAATGGGCAGGGCTTGGGAAGATAGGGTTGGGGCTCAGCAGGCATAGCCTTGACTGGTTGTCCTTATATTTTGACCTTGTCATTTTTATTGTTTGATAGTTTAAAAATCTCAATTCTGTTTGATGAGATGGGTCTTAGCTTGAAATCCAACAAACAATAAGAGTGACTATTTCCTTCATGAATACCTTATAAAAAATCCTATGGTACATCATTGACCCTGATAGGCTGTAGAAAGCCAATTCTTGAGAAAGGCAGCGATCGTGTAGGTGGCCTGAATTGCATGGATGCATAGTCATCCCTCATGAAGCACACAGGCTGTAAAGAGGAGGCGAATAGCTTCCCAGCCAAGTGAGAGGAGGGGCTGAGTCCACAAGAGAGGTAAGAGAAAAGAAACTGGAGGTGGCCAAGAGCACACCTGCCTGGTAAGTGAAGAAGCATCCCAGCAACTGTACCTTCTCAGAAGGTGTGACATCCTGGAGGGCCCTGAACTCTGAGGAAAACGAAGGACAGGTAGGTGGATGTGAAGACTAAGAGAGCAGGGAAGCTCAGCATTTCAGGCTTTGCTTCACTGAAGACCAGGACTTCATGGCTTAGATGATTTTTGAGTTGCATGTGGCTTTAGAATTCATCACCTCATGGCATCCCAGCAGCCCCTAGAAATAGATATTGGTGTGTGAGAAGATATTTTTCAGTCTGTGTTAGGATAGGCGAGATGCACCCGCTGAACTTTCTCTTTCAGTGGGATGGGGCAAGTGGGTTGGCTGTGATTTAGAGTCAGAAGATTGCTGGCCAGTACCTGACCACTGATCACCTACTAGGTGTCACAGAAACCTTGAATCTGCATGTGGATTATTACTCAGATATATAACAGTATTTCATAATTTGAGAATATCTAGCTTCTTGCCACCAGGTCAGTGAACATACTACACTCATTCCATTTTGAATCACTTGAATAATTTAAGCAACACTAGCTGAATACAACAGTAGGCAACTAGTAGGTGACTAAGTATGCCTTTAAAATAACTTTGCTGAGTGAGATCTGTGTAGGATGATGCAAAGAAAATTCTTATGTCACATTACTGTAGCAGAATTAATATCCCTCTCTCCTCTCAATGTTTAGAAATCATATCTAATTCTTTTAATGGTTCATAGAGGTTAAATTTGCCATGTAATGATATATGAAACCAAGAGGAAGGATGCAGGGTAGAAACTCATGCAAAGATTTAGAAACATGTTTGGACACATGTTTTCTTAAGGTCTTGATGATCAGCACGGATGTGTGTGAACTGGAAGGATGTGGAGCGGTGACCTCGAGCCACTGTGGAGGTGAGCATTTCTGAGCTCATCTGGATGGAAGTTAACAAACCAGAGCAGGAAACACTTACAGAGCCTCTCTGCCAGATGGAAGCTGCTTCCAAATGCTTTGTGAGATACAGAGAGCTTAAGCTGCTCCCTTTTGAGAAAGAAGTCTGACCAAGTTGAAGACATACATTTTATAAATATGAAAATTTAATGATAAAGCAATTAACTACAGTAAGCAATGATGCAGGCGACATTGGCAGGTGGTGAGTGGGTAGCTACTGAGTGAGTGGGTGACCTGCTGGGGAAAACCACCTAAGGAAGAGGAAGATGGGACGATCAAATGGTACTGGGGAGAGAATGAGTAATAAATTCGCCTGGAGTTGATGTTTTGTGTAGAGGATGAGGGGAGGTTGGGAAAATATTTTGGGGTCTGTAGTGAAGACTCTGAGGTGCTAAAATAAGGTTTTTAGATATAATACAGTAGGCAATAGAGAGCCAAAGAAGGTTATTGAACAGCAGAAGGGGTTGACCAGATGTGCTGTGGGGAGGAACAATTAGACATAGATGTGGGGGAGGCAGTGTTCGCAACATACACAGAGCTGAGAAATCACTAAAAGTGATTTCATTTATTTCATAGTAACCTTGAGCAGAATATTCCAATTTAGTTTTCTGTCAGAAAGAATATAATCAACACTATGAAATAAAAAAAAAATCAAGATTTAGTCACCAATAGCTACTTGCCATAGAGGAGGGAGGAGAAATTCAGTGCTGGGCTCAGATGAGGAGATGAGAACTGAAATTTCCAGTGATCAAGCACTGAGTGCTTTATGGTACTGATGGCTGGTGAGTCTTGATGGGAGATTCAAGTCACCAATGCAGAGAAAAATGCTAGAGAAAAGAGGATAAGGTGCATCCGGGAGGGTTGGACAAGGTCGAATTAAGCCAAAGGCATTCCCATTTTTAAGATGAGAAATAGAAGGAGCTAATGGATCCAAAGAAGTGGAGAAGAGGTTGGAGGAGACCCAGGATAATGCAACACCTGTTAAGACAATAAAAATGTATAATTTCCAGAGGGACAAGTAGTCAAGAACCCAGACAGCGCAGAAGAACAGGAAAAAAGGGCTTTCATACTGATGATTCGGATGTTAATGGTGACCTTCCTGGCTCCCCAACTGAGAAGTTGAGGGAAAACTAATATGAACTAGACAGAAAGGTTCAAATTGCTAAAATTATACAGATTCTAGGTAAATCTTGTACTAACAGATGCTGTTAGCATTTACAAGGAAGAGATTGTTAATACCTTTGGAAAATACTAGGTCAATTAGTCATGCACTTTAGGCCCTATAGGTAGCCTTTAATTCAATGATGGCAGTAATATGAAAGCCTTGGAAAGGTGACCTGTGTATTCTAGGCACTATGACAAGTACTGTGATAGGTTTAGGTTACCCATAATTTTACATTTTGGGGTTAAGGAAACTGACTCTTGAAAACTTATAGATTGCATTTGAGATTATACCAGTGAGAAGCATAGTTTTTGTTTGCTATAAATTGGGTCTTTAGTGTTCTCCAAGGGCCTAAATGTTAAAGTTTTAGATCTGGGGTACTGCTATTGGGAAGTAGTGGCACCTTTGGGAGGTGGAGGTTCTTAGGTCACTGGGAATGTGCCTTGGAAGGGAACTTTGGGAGAGAACTCTGCCTCTTCCTCCCCTTATCTTTCCCAGCTAGGAGGTGGAGAGCTGTTCTCTTTCCTGTGCTCCAACTGCGACATGCTGCAGACCCAAAGCAGTGGAGCCAACAGATCATTTATCGGATTGCCTAAAACCATGAGCCAAAATAAACCTTTTCTCTTTATAGCCTAACTATCTCAAGTGTCTTGTAGCAGAAAAGTTACTATAACAGTGTTATAGTAACTCAGGTCAGCAGCCTGACTCTAAAACTCAACATTGTCTACTGCACACCAGAGAAGGAGGTAGGGCTTAAAAATGAATGCTTGATATAGGAAAAACATTTAGCTATAAAATTTTCTCTTCAGTATTAAACCTTACTGGTCAGAAGATTCCTCCTTGATGGAAGTATTTTTTTTATAGATAACCTCAGCATTTGTCTCCACTTATGAATTGGTTCTTATTACATTCATTATTTATATTACTCATCTGATATTCACCTTCAATGCCTTGTTGCATTCATACCATTCTTAGAATTATGCCAAATTTCAAAATTACTTAAAATAGAAACAATAGTATTAAAATCTCTAAGTATCTGCCACTCAGCTTCAGCAATTACCCACACATGGGAACTCTTGCTTTGTGTGTCTTGTCTTGTCTTGTCTTGTCTTTCTTTCTTTCTTTCTTTCTTTCTTTGTTTCTTTCTTTCTTTCTTTCTTTCTCTTTCGTTCTTGTTTTTCTGTCTGTACTTAGGACACTGTCTACAGGGTTTACAGGGTCTCACTATGTAGATCAGACTCATAGTGATTCTCCTGTTTTCAGCCTCCCAAGTACTGGGATTACAGGCGCATGCCACCATGCCCAGTATGAATCGCATCTCAGCGTGCCCAGGGGGTGGGGCTGGCATGACATGCTGGGTATTGAACCCCAGTCGCTGCATTCTGCCTAAGCAAGCACTTTAGTCCACTGAGCTATCAGGCCAGCTCTCCTACTCCCTTTCTTGCGTTCATTTCTCAGCTAGAAGAGTGTATTGGTTGACTTTTCCTGAGTCTTACTGAGAGTCAGCTCACTTATTTGTAGCACAGGAAATCTTACTTACCATGAACTTGTGATAAAATTGATGGACATGAGATTTGAAAATGAAAAACAATTTCTCCTTAGAAACAATACTCTTGGGGTGCTTCTTATAGCTACAACAAAATGGAGGGATGAGTTTATCCTGTTTCTGATCTCTCCTTAACTCCCACTCAGAAGGCCCTGAACTTTAGAAGGTGTGCGCCTGTGGTAAAAGCTACCCCTTGCGACTGCATTTCCTGAGAGGAAACTATCCTCTCCTTTAGCCCTGGCAGACGTCTTGGCACTGATAGTCACTAAACTAGAACTGAAGCATGAAAAACAAGGAAGAAGGATCAGCTCTGGTCTCTGTGGGAGGCTGAAACCAGAGTTAATTGAGCTCTGCTCTTCTTTCTTTCCTCTTTCTCCATCAGAGGTGTCCGAATCCATAACGAGGAAGAGCTGCCCCTGAGGTCAAACTGGAAGCCACGATAGTGCTACCCCCAAAGTCCTTGGCGGAGTTGCTGAAACCCTGGCCTTCATCCCAAGCAACTTTCAATTTAAACCTCTCTCTTGATTTTGTTCTTTAGAAAGATTAAAAGAGTACATTTGCCTTCATCCCAAGTAACTTTCAATTTAAACCTCTCTCTTGGTTTTATTCTTTAGAAAGATTAAGAGCGTATATCTATTAAGTTAATCATTTTCATTTTCAAAATCTCTTGCTTTATATTGAAGGATAATACATATACAAAGAAGTGTGCCAAGTATACCTGCTAATAAGTCTTCACACATTCTTGAACATACCTGTGTAAGGAGCAGCCAGAACAGGAGACAGGACATTACTGCATCCAGGTGCATCCAAGAGGCCCTGCACAGTCATGACTCTTTCCCAGTGGCACCTATGATTCTGAGTCCTAATAGCATGGGTTATTTAATAATGCTTTTAACAACAAAGGGGCAGGGAGCTCTTAAAGAAAATTTTTCCTTTCAGGACCTACCCCTTTCTTGCCATATCTACTACATCTTCTGAAAAACTAAGCTAGCAATGTCAGTGGCGAGGGGAAGGGCTCAGGAAAGAAGGCATGGCCATTAGGCAAGAGCAGCAGCACCATCTCCTCCCGATCTCACTTAGATTTTCCCTTAGTAATTGTCTTTCTGCTCTTGACCAGCCCCAAGGAAATGCCTGGAGTTGACTATCATACCTGAAGGCTAAGAATTTAATGTCAGTGCTTTGCAGCACTTTGCTGGAATATGCTAGACTTATTGAATCCTTAGAACATCCATAAACAGGAGATTGGGAGAAATGAGTTGTGGAGGATCACCTGGGTGATTTTCCTTGAAAGAGCAACAGCGATCTTCATTTTTTGGCTGAGCCTGGCCCTATTTCCATGTATTGATATATACAGAGCTGGCTAGAAGTTTCCTTATGTCTTCAATTGACTTTAAACGATGCATATCAGTCCAGCAGAGGTGCTGGTGCAGTCTTCGAAGATGGCAGGCAGTGTTTCCCCAGAAACTCCCACCTACTGTTCCCAGTGTGAGCTGGGTCGAGACAGATGAAGAGTCAGTGCTCCACGCTGTCGGCTGGGATGGAGCCTGGAGAAAGAGGCTATGACTTCCTGGGGCTTGAAAGATTACACATCAGAGCTGAAGCTCAGACCCCAAAACATTAGAAGCTGTCTCAATTATGTAATTCAGATTGCTCTTTCTGCATAACTTAGAGGTGATTTCAGGCCTCCTACCTAGCCCAGCCCATGACACTCACTTACTTCGCACCATTCTCATGAATGAATAAAGCCCAGGTTTGGTCTTGGGTCAAGGCCTTTGTACTGGATAGCCATCACCATGGCTAGACTTAGCCCTCTTGGCTCCCCATAACTATAAGTAGGCGTTAGTGTCTTTACTCTCACCCAGGGTTGCACTGGGTGTGGTAGATTGGAATTAACTTGATGGGATTCCAATAACTTTTCCATGGGATTACAAATCTATACTTCCCAGACTGACATGAGGACCAGGAAGGTCGCTCTATAGAGTTGATGTGTGATGAGCCCCGGAGTAAGAAGCCTTGCCATGGAATAGGCCACGTCCTCACAGCTTCCCTCTGTGGGTGCTGAACTTCAACTCATAGAGAAACATGAATCTTTCAACTGTCTGTCTCCCCTGCTTGGAGGTCAAAGGGAAAGTCCAGAAGCAGAAGTGAAGAGCCAGGGTCTATCCCCAAACCTAGCTCCTTACAGACAAACCCTGCTTCAGGTCTGTCTTTACCTTGGGTACTTCAAAAATCTCTTCAAAGTTTTCTCTGTGTGAAAAATTAGGACAATAGTATCTTCCGGGGAGGACTATAGTAAAACTCAAACATAGCAAGGCATGCAAAGAGCTAAGAAATTACATGGCACCTGGGAGATAGATACTCAGCAAATGTGCCATCTAGCTATTTTTAAAGATGTCTTTTGCCAGAAAAAGGGCGAACGCATTTTAGATGTTCAGAATGACTCAACACTTGACTGACCAGGGTTTAATTTGATAATCTGGAACCACCCAAACTAAACTTGCGGTGCCTTCTGTAAAATCAAGTTGGCATTCGTACCTCAGGAGCAGCACTGCCTGCATGGAGTGATAGGGCAACAGAGGATTACCCACCATGAAGCCGTATTTTGCTGGTGGGAGAACCCCTAGGACAATAGGAAGAAGTTTTGTTAAAAGTCACTTTAACTTTGTTAAAGATCCTAATGAGATAGGGGGTTGCTGAATTGTTTTCTCCTGAAGCTGTTTTGGATTAAAATGGAATCCTTTCCAATGCTTCTTAAGCACACAACAGTGGAAGCTGAAATGTCCATTGGAAACAAAATGTCCTTTGGGGTCTGTTATAGTTCTCTAGTTTCTGTGGCTGTCATAGTGTCCTTTTCTGGTCCTCCCCTTTCTCGTCACCTCCCACCCCCTGAGTTATCAGCTTTGTGGGTCACCTCCAACTCTCCAGCCTGCTGTGACCAGCAGATTTTTCAATGCTGCCTTGTCCCTCGCTCTCACTCTTTCTCTCTGGACTGTTTCTGAGGATCATAGTCTGGCTCTTGCCATTTACTTGTCGCAAAATTGGCAAGAAATCTGGAACTCTTGAAGCTCCAAATTTCTCCTCATTAAAGCAAGGGTACTGATTGTAACTCACCTGGATACCCATTGTGAAGAGTAAAGGAGGTGATGCACGTAAATGGTCCAAAACAGAGTGTGGTACTCAGTTGACTAAAATAATAGCTGCTGCACTTGTCATTGTCATTGTCATTGTCACCATCGTTATATCAGCTCCTCAGACACAGGGGCCTCATGCACAGTCCTTAAAGTCTCATATTACAGTTTTATCTCCTAACGTTGTAAGTGCACACTTTTGAATTTCCATCTTGAGGTCATGCAATTGTCTGATATATTTCATTTCTTTTCTTCTTTTTTTTCTTTTTCTTTTTTGCAGAACTGGGGATTGAATTCAGGCCCTTACGCTTGCCAGGAAAGCACTTATTCCACTGAGCCATCTCCCCGGCCCCTGTCTGATATGTTTCTGCATGGGATGTATACCCACCTCCTGACCATTCCCATATCCTTTCTGCATCTGAACATTTAGATGAAAAGTGAAAAGCTCAGTCCCTGCCACCCACATTGTCTTAGTTGACTTTTGGATGTTTGGCAGACTAACAATCAGAAGACACAGTCTTATCTGGCCATGTCCAGGACGAAAGAAATCACATTCACTTGATGCATTTGTTACAGCTGTTGATGTGGAAGATACTTTGAAACAATTTAAAACATTGTTTTTACTGAAAGTAGATACACTCCATTTTCCTGTATGATGATACAGGGTGAACACTAGGAATGGGAGGAGGACATATCTTACAAACATTATAATGCGCAGTTCCATGATATTTACAAAAATTGGAAATATAAATTATGTTCAGTGATGTTACCAATGTACTCTGAGTACTATACAATTCAATGAATTTTCAAACATGTACAGTAAGTATTATCACATCAAGGGATAGTACATTCCCATTACCATAGGAAGGGCTTTTATCTTCCTTTGCTGTCAGTCTTTCACTTCCACTCCCACCCTAGTTTCTTTCAACCAATTTGCTTTCTGACATCTAATTCTGTTTTCCTGGAATTTCACGTAAGTGTAATTGTGTGACACATAGCCTTCTATCTGGCACTTTCCGCTTAGCATAATCCTTTAGAGATTCAGCATGGTGTCACGTGCAATGACAGTCCATTCCTTCTGACCGAGGCTCAGTAGCACTCCACCGCACCCCAGGGGCTACCCACTTGCCTGCAGGTAGACATTAGTGCGATTTCTGCTTATTGGCTGGTACAAATAATGGTATAATGACCTTTCAAGTACAGGCTTTTGCACAGACATATGCTTTAATTTAATCTAGATAAACACCTAGGAGTGGAAATGGTCGGTTTTTAGGGTAAGTATATGTTTTAGTTTTGAGGAAACTCTTCAACTGTTGCCCAAAGTGGATCAAATATCTGACATTCCCACCACTTCCTTAGTTTCGCCAGCACTTTTCATGGTTAATCTTCTTTAGTTGTCTTCACACATTCGTAGGGGTGTCTCGTCGTGGCTTTACTTTGCATTTCTCTAATGATGCATCACTTGGAACTGACTAAAGAAACAGATTTAATGCAAGATATACAAATATATAAGAATTTATAGGATTGGTTCACAATGGCTGCTCACAGAGTTGGGTGTGGAAGAGTGCACAGGGGCTATCTGTGTGCTGGAGAGCTGAAGGATCCAGACGTAGAGGCCTGTGCGAGTCTGTACCAGGAGACTGAAGCGTCCATGCTGGACTCCAAGAGGCAGCATCCAAGGTGAAGGTGAAGATTGGGGCTCCACCTCTGCCCTGAGGTGGGTCTTCCACTCCCAGAACTATGCTGAGCCAACCTGGGGAGGTGTTTCTTATGCAGGTTGACTGAATCAGTTAACTGTCACAATTGACTCTGTGGAACCGCTTTTTATGGGCTTGTCAGCCATTTGTGCATTGTTTGTGAAGAGACTCTTCATGTCATTTGTTCACTTAATTGTGTACATTTATCTTATTTCTATTTTGCTCTTAGAGTTCCTTACACAGTCTTATTATCCTTTATCAGACTCATCCTCTGCAGTTCTTTCTCTGTCTGTGGCTTGCCTGCCTGCCTGCCTGCCTTCCTCCCTCCCTTCCTCCCTCCCTCTCTGTCTCTGTCTCTCCTTTGGTACTAACTTTTGAAGAGTGGAAGTTTTAAATTTTGACAAATTTCAACTTACTAATTTTTTAAAATGTATTTTCTGTGTCCTACTGAAGAAATCTATTTATACTAAGGTCATAAATTTTTTATTATATTGATGATAGGCTTTCATATTGTTTTAGCTCCTATGTTTAGAACTAGGGTTCATTTTGTGTTAATCACCTTATAAAGTAAGGTGTAGCCAGATCTTTGTGTATTTGCACAGATATTCATTTTCTTACTGTACTGTTTCCTAGAAAATGCTTGCAATTGTCTCATACTGAATTATAGTAAACGAGTAAATAAATTAAATTACAGTTAATTTTTGAAGAGCTGGAAGTTGTTTTTTTCACCAAAATGCCAAAATAATGCCTTCAAAAAGATGTCTTATTATTGAAGAACACTTTTAACAATTAGAAAGTTATTGAAAAGGTACTCAATATCCGTATAGAGGAGTGATTTTTATAGCATTATACATAATAGCAAGAAGTGGAAACAAATGTCAGAAATGATAGATTTGTTTTCCTTGTCCGCTGCTAGACTTACAGTGGAGGTATTATTACAAAAGATTAATAGGAGAAAAGAATACAGTGTTATTTAATACAAGTTCTGTGTGACACAGGGTCCCTGAGAAATGAGGGCTGAAAGAAGCTCATGTATTTTTATGCTGTTTGGTGAAGAAGTAGGTAGTTGTGAAGAGGCATGACTGGACCGAGACAGTGTGATGTAACGGTTATAAACTGGGGTCCCTTTATGAAACCTGCCTGAATTCTTCTATGTCCCTGTCCTCAGGGATAAGGACATTGATTTTCCCTAGGGGTAGGGCAGGACCCTTTGGAATGGGGGTTCCAGAGGGCAGGGAAGGGCTGCACCAGCCTCTGTTTCTACATTTTTCCAAATGCCAAGATGCCGCATTTAGAGGGGACTATTTCCTGAATCCCGTCACAATCTAAGTATCTACCCACAGATATTAAAATAAAATACTGTATATTAATGCCGTATGATGTTGCAACCAATAAAATATCGATGATCTACATATGCAAACAAGAAACGATGTCCACTCTGTGACAGATCACAAACGAGATGCCTGATTTTCCAGTTTCACAAAAATAAAAATCATCGTCAACATTACAATTACATGCATACAGGAGAAGGTGTGGGATAGCGCACAGTAGATACCTTTGGATGCTGGGATTCCAGAAAATCTGTTCTTTTAAAATATTTATTTTTAGGGCCGAACAAATAGCTCAGCTGATTAAAGCACTTGCAAGCAGGCGCAGGGGCTGGGGGTTCGATTCCCGGAGCCTGCCTTGCTGGTCCTGCCCCCAGGGCACGCTGAGATGGCGATTGAGACTGGACGTGGTAGCGCGTGCCTGTAATCCCAGCACTTGTGAGGCTGTACTCAGAAGGATCACTACGAGTTCAATCTAGTGGTGAGACCCTGAAAACTGTAGACTCTTCCTCCTACCCCCCAAAAAGTTATTTTTAGCTTTCCCGTGCTGCCCACTCAGGGGTCTGTACAGTGCTGTTCTTGATTCCCATCGTAACTGAAAGGGAAATTTCACAGCGTACGGAGCCCTGGATGTCCTGAAAATGGAGGAGGAGGATGTCCCTTCCTTGCTGCAGGGACCCACTTAGGTGGCACCAGCCTGGATTCCCAGATGGAGCCCTTCCACAGAAGGAAAAGCGATGGAATCCACATCACACATCTGAAGCGGACCTGGAAGAAGCTTCCGCTGGCCCCTCGAGCCATAGCTGCCGATGAAAGCCCTGCTGACGTCGGCGTCATGGGCTCTAGGAACACTGGCCAGCTGGCTGCTACTACTGCGGGCCACTTTAGCACTGGGGGCTTCACTAACCAGATCCAGGCAGCCTTCCCAGAGCCACGCCTTCTGCTGGTTACTGAGCCCAGGGCTGGCCACCAGCCCCTCACGGAGGTGTCTTAGGTCAATCTGCAGACCATTGCTCTGTACCACACAGACTCTCCTCTGTGCTGTGCGGACATTACCATCCCGTGCAACAACAAGGGCGCTCGCTCAGTGGGTCTGCAGCGGTGGACGCTGACCCGGGAAGTGCTGCGCATGCGCGGCACCATCTCCTGGGTGCAACTGTAGAAGCAGTGCCTGATCTCTGTTTCTACAGGGATCCTGAAGACATCCCAAAGAAAGAGCAGACAAAGGCTGTGACTAAGGAGTCATTCTGGGGCGAGTGGACTGCACTGATGCCCGAGCTCATTGCTGCTCAGCCTGAGGTTGCAGACTGGTCCAAAGGCGTGTAGGTGCCCTCTGGACCCATTTAGCAGTTTCTAGTGAAGAGTGGAGGGCTCAGCTGGCCACAGAGGACCGGCCGGCGCCCTCACTGTGCAGACTACTGAGGGGTAGGAACCACTTCCAAGTGGTCTTGAGTTGTTCTGTAGACACTTAAGCAAAATGGGAATGAGGTTTACAGAAAAAATACCAATTTCACACACACACACACACACACACACACACACACACGTACAGATGAGCTTTAAAACTGTGGGAAGCTTTTCTCTGCTAAGAAGTGTCCTACTGGCACTAGTGTGTAGAATTCCCATAAATGCGCCTTAACATATTGATAAGCACAGTATTTTTACTTTAAATGGTGTGAGATGGTGCAGAAAATCCTCCTACGGCTGAAATCTAGTTGGCTCCAATGTGAGAGATTCACAAAAGGCTTCAAGGACTAATGGCAGTGAGACATTTGAAGCCTCCCCTCCATTAGAATGCAAGTTAGAGGGCCAGCAGGATAGCTCAGTGGACTAAGCGCCTGCTTTGGCAAGCGCAGGGACCAGGGTTCGATCCCCAGTCCTGCATGCCACACCGGCCCCAGCCCCGGCGCGTGCTGAGTCTGTGAACAAGTCTGGGAGTGGTGGTGCACGTCTGTAATCCCAGCGTCGGGGAGGCTGAAAACAGGAGGCTCACTATGAGTCCGAGCTACATAGTGAGACTCTGTTCCAAATACATAAATGCACATTAGAGCTAAGGTTATCCACGTGGGGTTGTGTCTGATTTTCCTCAGTACTCTTTCCAATCCAAATAAGGGACAATTTCTATTTCTAAATTCCTCAGTGATGTAATTCCTCATGATGATAAGTGCATGTGAAACACTCTATTTGTCTATCAATAGCACATATAAGTGCATGTGATCGCTCCGGTGGCCATATGGTGTGATGAGACACTAATCTACTTTTAAAAGTTTCCCTTTCCCAGAATACATTCTGCCTTCAGCTCTGTGTACACTGTCACTCAGCTTTTCAGTGGGTGGTTCACAGAACTTTGAAAAAAAAAAAGCCTTCAAGAAGTTTAGACACTGTGGACCTTCAGGAACTATGGAATATAAGTGAAGTAAATACCAAGATAGACCAGAGCTCGATGGGAAGGCTCTGTGGGAAGGAAGCATCTCTGAGCCCAGTGCCCAGCAGCCTTAAGAAAATAAGCTGGAGAAGAAAACAACTGCGCACTTAGGAACCAAAGTCAGGACTGGTAAGATAGCTCAGTAGACTAAGAGCCTGCTTAGGCAAGCACAGGGACCAGGGTTCAATCCCTGGTCCCACATGCCCAGCTGGCCCTGAACCCAGGGTCATTGAGCCAGTCTCTGAGTCTGGGAGTGGTGGAGCACACCTGTAATCCCAGCAATGGGGAGGCTGAAAGCAAGAGGATCACTATGAGTCTGAACTATGTAGTTCAGTCTGAACCTTGTACCAAATACATAAAATTAAAAAAGAAAATAAAAAGAAGTAAGGTCAAGTTTATGCTTCCATGATCAAAGAAAATAATGTTCTAGTTTCAGGGGTCCCTTACACCTTTTATGATGTGACCATTGTAGAATACTTAACATTGTTTACTCCGTAACCCTTTCCATATTTCTTTGTTTTCCATGTGAGGAAATTTCAGCTTGGGTAAAAAATGTTAAGGTCTAGACTCCATCCTAGGTCTTCTGTTGACATCCTAGGCCAACTTCTACGTTCTGTGTGTGCCCCTCTGGGCTCAGCCCAAGGAAATAGTGTAGTAGGGGAGAAATTGTACATGAGTCATGCATAACACAGAGAACACATTTTGTTCCATTAGACTCTCTGCTAGCTTGCCCATTTTTTTTTTTTTTTTTGGTAAAATCTATAGAAAGAACACAGAACAAAGGAGCATGAATCTGGCCACTGTATAACCACAGGCACATCATTAAAAGCTCATAGGACTAACCAGTGAACTAATCCAGTGAGAGTGCTTTGTATCCCATTGCGAAGGAGGGGCCTAGTTCGATTTGTCACGTTCTCATTCACCCTGCACAGGAATCTGCTGGTGGTAAAGACTGAGAGATTGGCACGGGCATGTGCAGATCAAGTTATTTAGTGGAGGAAAATTTTACAGGTAGGTAAGAAAGCTCAGAAGTATTACACATTAAAAAATGTAAAATAAGTAATATTTAGTGCTTTTTGATCTTCAAATTACTTATTCATTGGTTGGATTAAAAAAAAAAACACAGAAGGTGAGCTGAACAGCTAATATGTTACTCTGCAGACAAGGAAACTGAGACCCAGATAGGAGAGGACTAAGTTTAAGTTGTAGGTATGTGCTCTGGCCCCTTTGGAGTCTTAGGTGTTTCTGCAATTCATTTTAAAGCTTTATTTGGACAAGCTCATTTTCTTGTCTTAAGAGAGGTAGAACTATGTATTGCTTTGCCAAAATAGACAAGAAACTATTAGCTAGCTGGCAGGAGCTCCCTTTCTGAGAGTGGATAGCAAGTTATAACACATAGCATTCAGGGGCCCAGGCAAAGCACCCATCTTGCGGTCACCCGTCTGTGCCCTGTTGTGTAAGTTGGATCCATTCTTTCCCAAGGCAAAGACCTTAGCACAGCTGGAAGACTAGTGTCCATTCTGGTGCTTGTACCTGAGCGCTCTATGGAGAACCCTGGTGCGTTGGCCACTTGAGAATGTCTCTGGGGAAGTACACAGCTCTGTGGTACTCATCCCACTCTGAATGCTGGGAGATATCTGTCAGGACGGATCCCACAGTGCAGACCACAGGGCCAGCCCACTTCGTCGTCTGTCATGGATGTTCCCAAGCATGGGAGAAGAGCAGGGCTTGGGAGAGCAAACCCTCGGGGAGGCAGAAAGATCAGCTACACCAGCTCAGGCGCACTTCCACAGGGTACCCAACTGGGCGTGGCTGTGAGAACCCTTCTCAGGCAGTGACTGATAAAGCTGAAAACTGTCCCCCGCGACATAAGGTCAAGATATGATGACGGAGGATGAATGAAATCACACCAGGCCTTCTGCCTCTTACTGCCACTTACTTAAAAATGTGTTGTTGGTGCTATTTGCTTCATCTTTGGTGCTTCAATTCCAGACTATAATATGGACTACGGAGTCACTTTGCTTAGAAAAGCAAGCAATCTAACTTGCTAGAAATCAGGGAGAGCAGGCAGCTGTTTCTAGAGAGCAGCTTATTGCGAGTGGCAAGGTCATTCATCGCTGTGGCCTCACTGTTCACCAGTTCACTGGCTCGTCCAGCCAGTACTGTGGAAGTGCCACGTGCAGGAGCTGTGTGGCACACCAGCAGGTTAGTGGGGAATTGAAGGCAGCATGCTTTCAGTGGACGAGAAGCAATCAGGGGCTCCCTAGGTGGCCTGTGGGATCCTGGACCTGTGCAAGGGTCACATCCAAGACGAAGATCTTTCCCTGCAGGAGCTGAGGGGCAGAAGGCTTGCTATGGAATGGATACAAGGCATGGGGAGGAATTTTAATTCAAGGAGTAGTCCAAAGAGATGGAGCCAGTTTTTAGGAGCCATATGTTTTCTTGCTTGGCTGAAGAAGGGTCTAAGAAAGGGTGTAGCAGACACAGATTGGTGGGTGAATTGGAGTTGTTTTTTGCATGATCTCAGGATTGGGCTAAGAAATGCTTCCTGGGCAGTGGGGAGTTACTGAAGGATTTTCTGGTGAAAGTAGATGCCAACAAACCCACGCTATAGGACGGTTAATCTAATTGGTGTGTGGAGTGGACTGAAGTGGATAAATGCCTCTGTGAAGAGAGACAGATGAAGTGAGAGGCTTTTGTAATAGACTAGATGAAAGATCCTGTGATCCCAAGCAGGGGGACACACATGCTGCACGCTATTTAGAAATTAAAATCAGCAGGCCTTGGAGGCTAGTGAACTGTGGGTTTTTGAGGGAGAAGGAAGAGCCAATCTGCCCAAAGAGGATGAAGGAAGAGGAGAAGGTTTAAGGGATGATGTAGAGATTGTAGCCTGGGACATCTACTAGTCTGCTAGGCTGCGACAACAAAATGCATGCCTGGGTGGCTTAAGCAACAGAAGTTGACTGTCTTAGGTTCTGGAAGCCCAACATGAGGGTGTTTGGCAGGGCTGGGTCTCCTGAGGTCTTTCTTCCTGGCTTTTAAATTATCTCCTTGAGGCTTTTCCCACACAGAGGCTTTCCTCAGTGTGCGCGCACCCTGCATCTCTCTGTGAGCCTACATCTCCTCCCCTTATAAGGACCCTAATGGCCTTGGCTAGCTTACTTACCTTTCTAAAGGGCCTCTCTCCAAGCACAGTTACATCCTGAGGTGTCAACATAGGAGTCTTGGAGGGACCCAATTCAGCCCCTGACAGGACTTAGAGAGCTTGAGGTGCCTAAGGACACCCAGAGAAGGTATTAGTACCTGGTCTGAAGTATGACATGCAGCTCAAAGGGCTGGTGTGTAAATGGAACTAAATGCTGGAGATGTAGTCAGAGGAGATGAGGAGAGATTGCTTGGAGGTGGGGGTGGGGTCTGGGCTGACATGATAGCAATGGCTGTTGCTGTGTGTTGTCCGTCAGCACAGGGCTACTTCTCTTGCCAGCTTGGAACAACTCTAGGAAAGAATGATTTTTCTTGCTGTTCATTTGTCTTGGTTTTGTAGCAAACTGAAGCATGAGGGTTAAGTGTTTTTTTCAGCATTAATAGTTCATAAGTAGCAGTATCAGAATATAAAGTATAAGGATATCTGACTTTAAAGATTTGTGCCTAAGCTGTGGGCTACCTGACTCCAAGGGAAGTAAGTAGAAGGAAAACACAGGAAAGTCAGAGGCAGGACGATTTGGAGTGGGGTGTGCGGGGAAGGAAGCACAGAGTGAAAAGCAGAGGAGCCAGCTTTCAGGAGCTGTAATTTTGCTGTTTGGCTGAATAAAGGTGAAGGAAGGGTGTAGCAGACACAGTCTGGTGGGTGAATGGGAGCCACACTGCACACGGTTGAATGCCAGGCTGAGACGCACTTCCTGGGAAGGGGGTGCTCACTGAAGAGCGCTTTACCCCCTAATGAGAAGAGTGAGGAAGACTTGGTTGTGGGGGCACAGAACAACATGGCCATGTACAGCTGGAGCTGATGCCTAAAAATATGCCTGTGGGCTGGGTGACAGGGAGACTGCTGGTAACCTTTGTGAGAGCGGGTTTGCTGGAGAACTGGCAGCGGATGACAGATGGCAGTATGCGGAGGAGAGAATGGGAAGTGAGAAGAGGAGGTGGCAAGCTTCATCACTGGGGGAAAGAGGAGGGAAGGAACCGTGGCCAGAAGGAGGGAGAAGCAGAAACAAGGGACACTTACTTTCAGAGTGGGACAGAAAGACTAGAAAAAATGGGTGGGTAGGAAGAAGGGAAGGTGACTTCTGAAGCTAGCGCAGAGGTAGTAATTTAAGGTGGAGGTAGGAGAGGCGAGGTGGGGCCCCAGGATGAAATGGCTTTCAAAAGGAACAGAGACCCTTCCTGAGGAGGGGTGTAACTGAGCAAGGGTGTGAGGGGAATAAGCTGGGGGTAGACTGGATTGGAACAAAAGGAGGGTGGAATTACAATACACAGAAATTTCTGAAGAAAGTTGGGGGTGGTGATGATGAATTTCAGAACCACAAGTCATATCAAGGCTAGTTTATCAGTCTAAGGCTTGAGCTGGACTTAGGACTTGGGGCAAAGCCAAGCCCAGGTGGAGTGGACCTGGGTGGATTTGGTTGAAGGGATTACTTGGCTGTCTGGGACCAATAACTTTTTTTTTTTTTTTTTTTTTTTTTTTTT
>NW_004524753.1:1979890-1983088 GCF_000260255.1 Octodon degus | reverse complement strand
AGTGTTATCTCTCAGATAACACTATAAATTCTTTGGTGATTGGCTTCTTAATTTGCCTTCGTGTATGAATTCAGTCCTACATCTAGACTGTGACATAAGCAGGCACTGGTGTAGAAACTAGTTGAGAAATGATTAAGTTCTACACCTTGGCCTTTTCTACCTTGTTTTTAATAGATATTTATGATTTGTTAGAGTTGGCCTGGGTAAAAGCAGATCATACAGTCAAGGGACTCAGCCTCTAGTGATCGGGCTTGGTAGCACTGAGAGCCAATGAACTAGAAGGCAGCCTAATAATGCTGCTCTTAAATCATCCACGTGACATGGCAGAAGCTTTCGGGATTTTGGAAGTCCTGGGCATCATCTAGGGGAGTGCAGGGGGGCTGTACCACACAGTGTGGTGGCGGTGAGTGGGCATGTGGCTCTTCTGAGAGCTTTACCGAGCCCCCCCCCCCGCCCCTGGACAGATACCAGGGGAGGACTCTGTTCCAGTTTTTGAGTGCTGAAAATGGGAGATGCTGTCCTAGAGAGGCTTCTTGGCGGTGAGGAGAGCTTGGCCTGAATGTTTGCACTGAGCATGAGGTGGATTTTTGTGGTGGTAGAAAGTAGAGGAGGGTGTGTGTGAATGCTGCAAGCATGTGGAGCACATCAGGACCACAAGGGGGTAGGGGGTTGGTGAGATAGCTCAGCGGTCTAAAGTGCCTACTTAGGCAAGCTTAGGCAGGCACAGGGAACTGCAGCTTGATCTTTGGCACCACATGCCTCTGCCATCCATGTCCTCAGGGAGGGCTGAGCCAGCCAAAAAAAAAGAACCACAAGGGGAGGAGGATTGAGGCACCAGCGGTGTCTCCCACGGCCTGGCAGGCCGTTCACTGGTGCCTGCAGCCTTAAAGGCACCTGGGAGTCAACTTCTAAAGAACTTAAGATCAAGTCAATGCTGTGAGAGTGGATACAGGGTGCCAGGTCTGGTGTCCTCCACGGAATGAGGTTCACCCTGACGAATTCTGCAGCTGGGGGCAGTGTGGTGAGGTAGTGGTTGTACCTGCTTCTTCCACCTTCACTGCTGCCCCCCACCCCGGCATTACAAAGTGGGCATCTGTCAAAGATGATGAATGACATGCTGGGAGCTTCCACAAAATTTGTCATGTAGCTAATAAAAAATTTGAGCTAGTTTCTTAGGAGGCAGAGTCAAGGGTACAAGGACCTGGAAGGTGAGCTCCAAGATAAGAGGTTTTCAGGCTATGGAAGGACATAGGATAGGTACATCATGTAAAAGATAAACCCCCATTTCTCAAAAAGTAAAGGTGGCAGAAACACTGGGCTGCAGGAGACAGAGGCCATTCAAGAAAATCATTGCCCCCTGTGGAGGACCAGCTGGGCAACTCTCCTTGATAAAAGAGCAGTTGTCTCTATTTTGGCTGAGCCAGATCTTATTTCCATGTATTGATAGGGGCAGAGCTGGCTAGGACTTTTCCTTATCCATTTAATTGGCTTTAAGCAATGCATGTTGGTCTAGCCAAGGTGCTGGTGATAGTCTTTGAAGATGGCACATGTGTTTCCTTGATAACCCACACCTGCTGCTCTTTAATATGAGCCAGGCTGAGACAGGACGAAGAGTCAATGCTCCATGCTGTTGGCCTGGATCCAGCCTTGAAATAGAAGCTATGATTCCCTGGGGCTTGAAAGATTACACATCAGAGCTGAAGCACCAGACTCTAAAACATTGCATACTATCTCAGTAGTATAATGCAAATTACTTTTTCTGCATATCCTTCTCTCTGCATAGGACAGAGGAAAATGCAGTACTCCTACCTAGCCCAGCTCACAGTACTCATCTACTTCCTATAATTCTCAGTCATTCATCCTCAAGCCACTCTTCCTTCATGACTGAATGAAACCTGGGTTTGGTCCTGGGTTGAGGCCTTTGTTCTAGATACCTACCACCATGGCTGGACTTAGGACACCTTAGTTCCCCATAATTATAAATATGTCTTAGTGTCTTTATTCTTGCCATGGGTTGCACTCAAAGGGGTAGATTAGAATTAACTTGATGGGATTCCAATAACTTATCCATAGGATTACAAATACAAACTTCCTGGAAGGATACGAGGACCAAAATGGGCTCCCTGCAGCCCCCTCTGATTGTCTCTTTTTAGAGAGCAGAGCCTGCTCACAGAAGGAATAGTTAAAGGAAGCTGCTCCTCTCTAGCACAATAATTTAAGGAGTTGTTTGCATTGACCACTTAGCGGACAGTTTTGAAATGGCTTACCTTATAAAATAGGATCAATACATCCAAAAGGTATCTAAATGAAAAAGCAAGGCCCTAAGGCAGATTAATGAGTGAGAACTAGAAGAATAGTTATACCAGAAACAGCTAAGGAATGCAACTGACTTTGAATGCAAGCCATCTCTGAGTTTCCTCCTAGTGAGAGAATAAAAAGTAGACTCATGAGTTCTTGTTTTTAAAAGCATGTTGTTTGCAAAGAGAAATGTCAGATGCTGGCTGGAATCATTCACTGGGTGGTTAGATGATGGATACGGAACAAAAAAAGCAGCTCTGACCACAGTTGATTTTTACAGTGATTCTTAATAGCAAAATGGAGCATGATCAAAAGCCACACTGGTGTGAAGGAACCCTCCAGAACACTTAGTGTAGTCTGGCTGTGTGAGTCTCTGCGGTTTGAGTTGAAGGACTGCCACGGGGCTTCCCAGGTACTGCCAGGCAGAGCCCAAAAGCATGGCACACACAAGACACAATGAAAGTTGCTCCTTTTATTTAACTATGGGAGCAGAGGGACATGGGCCAAGTGTTTAGCTGGCACCATAAAACACATCATGCTAAAACAAACATGGATATCTTACCCTATATGAATAAAAGAGAAAAATCATGAGAACATTTTTTATGAGGGAATAATCTCTTCAAATAGTTTATTTTATTATTTTTTCATTTGGTACAAGGTCTACAGGGTCTCACTACACAGATTGAACTCGCAGTGATTCTCCTGTTTTCAGCCTCCCAAGAGCTGGACTTATAGGCGCACGCCACCACGCCCAGTCTCAGTCTCCAATCTCAGTGTGCCCTGGGGCGGGGCTTCCATGGCTTGAGGATCAAACCCGTCTCCTGCGCTCTGCCTAAGTAGGTGCTTTAGTCTGCTGAGCTATCTTGCTGGTCCTTTTATTAATTAAATATTTATTTATTT
>NW_004524753.1:1976958-1979315 GCF_000260255.1 Octodon degus | reverse complement strand
GAATGCCAATGCACCCAGACATGCCAGGGTTGAGAAACAGATAAACTCTAAATTATGGAAGCTGCTTCAGCAAAAGATCTATGCAATTTGATGAAGGGTTTCACATTTGCTTGGACTACTCATGCTGTCATTTTAACCTTCATATTATCAATGGGTCTTCATGTTCAATTCTTTCAAGCTGTTACTGGTGTCAGACAGCAGTGCTCGGGTACAAGCAATGCAGAGACTTCTGCTGTTTAGGATGAGCTGTTAAGAAAATCCTCCTCGGGTCCAGACAGAGGCAGTGGCCCCCTCTGCTTTTTTAGGACCATTTCTGTCCCATGTTTTAAAAATGGTTTGGGTCTGACTGTGCTGTGTCCCCTGTGCGAGTCTGTGGGTAACTTTTTGGCCAAATGTCTTTTTCTTTTATTTTTACCACGGGTTTCTTCTACCAGTCCTGAAAGTGGCATGCTAGGTCTTAGGGGGTTCGTGCCCTTTGGAACCCAGCTGCAGCCCAGTTTTCTCCTGTCTACTCCAGGCTGATGGGTCCTCAGACTGCCAAGTTCTCGTCCACCTCTGGCTCCATGCTGGCCTAGTTATCAACAATGTTAATCCCTGACCCTTAAGCACCTACTCAGTATTTGTTGTTGCAGGGTCTCACTACGCAGCTTGGACACATGGTAATCCTACTGCTTTCAGCCTGCCCAGCACTGGGACTAGTGGCTACCACACCAGACTCTGGCTGGTTCAGCTCATCCTGGGGGCGGGGCTGGCATAGCATGCGGGACCAGGGATCCAACTGTGGTCCCTGTGCTTGTCTACACCTGCCTAAGCAGGTGCTTTAGTCTGCCGAGCTATCTCGCTGGTCCACAAGCACCTACTCAGTTTTAACCTCCCTGGTGTGTCCTTCCTATCCCCTAACCAGGGCATTTTCTCCTTCGAAACACTTAAGACTAGGATTATTTTATATTATCTGTTTGATGATTTGGTTTATTTTTTATCTTTCTTCAGTAGAAAGTAAACTCCATGAGGGTGGAGAATATTTCTCTTTTATTTCCTGCTGTGCTCTTGTTATCTAAAACTGTACCTTGCCTAGAACACATGCTTGATAATCTTTTTGGAAGAATTAATTAATATTTAACATTTCCTTCATTTATCGGAGGGCAACATCCTGAAAGAGGCCACTGTATAAAGTGGCTGTGGCCAGTGTCTCGTGACTGCAAACAATGGGGATGTGGTAAGAAAAAGCTGAGGAAAAGCAACTGAAATACTTTTTGATCTCCACTGGTGGCAGAAAATTCTAGAGAACGATGATCTTTAAGAAAGTAGTAGAGCAGGTGATAACTTTGGAAATGGTTTCTAGACTGTTCTTTGCCAAGAATCTCCTTTTTTAGAAATTATTTCATATATCTTTTCCCAGGTTCTTATCAAAAGCTGAAATTTATGTAGTAATTCATTGTACTTCCTGTTTTGCTACTAGAGTCATATGTCAGTTAAAGTGCAGGATCAAAATTAGCCGATCGGAGGATCATGAGACTGTGCGGCAATTCCTTCTAAAGCAAAAGCAGGACCTACGCAGCCTCAGCTCCGACAATTAGCTCCTTCCCACGGGGCCTGCCTGGATTTGGAGACCTGCTCACAGAGCTCCATTAGCATCTCCGGTGCTGCGACTAGCCCAGGATTGCACAGCAGTTACTGGTAGTATTGGGGCAGAATCCTGGGCTTGCGGCTCTCCTGTTGGTGCTCTGGAATTTTATAGGAACAATTTCCTCTGGGTCTATGCACAAGTTATCAGAGCTTGAGTCACATGCTCAGAGAAAAAGGCAACAATAGCTATTAAAGATAGACAGTGTCTGCCCTAGTTGATTTACTGAGTTTGACCTGATACTCACACTAACCTTTAGCAGAGGTATCCTCACCCTCAGGCTACTAATGAAGAGGGGCAGAGAATGTAAGTCACACAAGGGGTCGCTGCTAGGAAGTAGCAGAGTCAAACCTGAAACCCAGGAATTTCCCTGCCAAGCCTGTGTGTTCTTTCTTACACCTTGCTGCCAGCCGGCTCTTGGATCTGACTCCCCTATGGAGACAGCATGTCCTGGAGTGGTGATAATGTTTGATTACTTCAGTGATGGAAACTGTCCACTAGGTTTGTGTATTTAAGAAAAAAAAAAAAAACAAACTACCTGTTTAACTCACTGTTTTCTGAACCTCAAGGAGAGGAGCAAATGATGGTAGGGCATACGTAGCAAGGTGGGTGGAGGAGATTTCAGGTCAGAACAACATTTAAAACTCTAAAGAGGGCCAGGGAGATGGCTCAGTGGAATAAGGGCTTCCCTGGCAAGCGCAAGGGCCTGAGCTCAATCCCCGGTTCCACTGAA
>NW_004524753.1:1966955-1976858 GCF_000260255.1 Octodon degus | reverse complement strand
AGAAAAAGAAAAAAACAAAACCTCTAAAGACACTCAAATTCTCTTAATTTCCACCGATTTTTCCATCTTATTCTGTATTTCATGATCATCTTTTACAGGAGCTGCAATGTGGGTTGTCCTGAGCTGGGAGTCCTTCTATCTGAGAAAGACATTTCCTGGCATTTTTGAAGACTGCACGACCGTCTTGCTCCAGGAACTTTGGCAGACACAGAGCCTCTTGGGCGGTGGTCACAAAGGTCTAGAAACTGTAAAGGTCACGTGGATGAGCTGATGAATATGTGGTTTCTAATAATGGGCTTGTGACAAACACCTACCCTTTGAATACAGATGACAATGGCTTGTCTTCCATTGGCCTCCTGAGGTGGTGATGTCCCAGAACATCCCTGCTGGGTGAGAGACAGAATCATGTTTGGCATCGAGATGGGAAAAAGAAAACAGTACACTTTGTTCTTTTGGCTCCCACTTCACTGACGAATCTGTTGAGCTGGAGAAACTTTGTTTAAGGAAGGAATAAGGAATAATTTAATTCATGTGACAATTTAAATTTGATATTTCCAAGACAGGCTGGGAGATGCCTGACCTCTTTTCTCTAAAGAAGAGAATGTAGTCTGATGGGAAAAGTGTGAACTTTACGAACAGACCCGGAGTTTGAATTCCAGCATCAGTGTTGTAAGTAATAATACTAACAGTAACAGTGGTGTGTACATACAAAACGCTAGTCTGATCTTCTTAATTACCACAATGACCCCATGAAGCATTATTATGAAGCTTATTAATTGTCTCTGCTTTACAAACGAGCAGATTGGGGCTCAGGAAGGTGTCTTAGTTACTTTTTACTCGTTGCTGGGACACATATCGGACACTCAAAATGAAGGAAGGAAAAGTTTATTTAGCTCACAGTTACTGGAGGGTTCAGTCCATATTCCGCTGGCTCCAAGGCAAACGACAGCAGTTCATGCAGCAGAAAACAATAAGAGCAGAGGAGGAGCAGCAGCTGCAGCGGCGTCCGTCAAGCCTCTCTCTTCCTTGTATGATGACTGCCAACACCGGCGATTGTAGCTCCTTTAAAGTGGCCCGTCTGTGAAGATCAAGCGCCTCTAAGACTGGGACTTCTCCACGGAAGCGGGGTGGGGCGGCAGGAAACCAGGCAGAGTGGCTTCCTGCCTTTCTCAATTCCTGGGCCCTGCCCACCTGCAGGGCGAGGCCCCCACTCTGAGAACTGATCTGAATTCTGATAGTTGGTTCCAACAAAAGACCTTCCTGACAGGACAGCTCACCAAGGTGAGACCAGACAAGAGAGGCAGGAAATACTATCATGGGATCCCAAGGCTGAAGCCATGATAAATTGTCACCACCCAAGAGCTGAAGGGACAAGGGAGAAGGCTGTGGGTACTGACGGGTGCTACAAGGCCTCCTTGGTAGGGACTGATGTCACACAGGATGCTTCAACAGCCAGAGCTGGTACCACCTCAGGGAGAAGTGGGAAGTAACTCTGAAATCTTTGTCTTCTCTGCTCTGACGTGCAAGACAATTGGTTTTTGTTTGTTTGTTTGTTTGTTTTACTTTGTTAAGTGAAATTCTTTTTTTTTGTTGTTGTACTTTTTTTGCCATAATTTTATTGATAAGCAAATAGCAATGAAACAGTTTCAAATCAAATCGGTAGGACAGTTTCAATAATTAACACACTGCATACATTCTTCTTAGTGGTTAATTGCTGTACAAGATGCGGACTTGATATCCTATTTACAAACACCATTAGAACAAATCATTCTATTCATTAAGAGAATGTAACTATATATCTATCCTAATCACTTTGAATACACAGATACAACATGGACGTTCGTCTGTATACCCCTTTTTATTTTTAAGTTCTGTTATTTGAATGTTATAGGTGTGTAAACTCAGCAAAATATTCTAAAAGAGTCCATCAGCCCATAATAGTATTGGGTCTTCCGCTTCACTGGAAATGTCAGAAATTGTTGACCTGAGTCCCCTACAGCTCAACATAACAGCATGTGTTTACTTCTTATATTTCATTTTTATACTTTTCTTCTGGATGGTTAAGACCAAAGTAAAGCAGGACCTATGCAACAAGAGTTGTAGCTTTTGGGTCTGATAAGGTCAGTGAAATCCCCTCAGGATTTATCCTGAGATCCTGTATCTCAGATTGTTGAATAACAAGTGGACAGCCAAAGGGAGAGGGCATTGAGATTGTTCCACAGGTCAGCTTCTGAGCCCCATGGACAATTTAGTCTGGATATAGAGACTGGAGGCACCATATGTAGTTCAAGATGGTGCAGGAAGGGTTAACTTACATGGCACAGCTCTCTGGGGAAGGCCGGCAGGGCAACTTCCCAACCAGCTGGAAAATGGCTTGAGGGAGCAAGGAGAGGTAGTGGGCTTGGGGCAGGTGTGGGGCCAGGGCCAGGCAGAGGGATCCTGTGTATGGTCTGACGTTCTATCCAGCATGGGAGAAGGGCACATCCAGACTGCCCAAGCAGCTGCTGAGATGGGGGACAAAGAGAATGAAGGAGGCGTGAGTTCCAAGAGTTGTTTTTTTAGAAAGGGCAGTGGAGAGACCCTAGCACAGACAGGATTGTGCTGTAAATCACTCTTTTCTAGCTGTTAGGTGATAGAGCTGGGTTTTAAAAAAATATTTATTTATTTGATACAGGGTCTTGCTATGCAGTTTGGACTCATAGTGATCCTCCTGTCTCAGCCTCCCCAGTGCTGGGATTACAGGTATATGCCCCCATGTCCTGTTCAGGGGCAGCATGGAGTGCCCAGGGTTCTGACGCTGGCATGGTATGTGGTACCAGGAAGTGGAACTCGAGTCCTTGTGCTTGCCAGGCAGGCACTCAGACTGCTGAGCTATGTCCCCTGGAGCTGCACTCTTAGCCTGTCAGTCTTTGGTCAAAAGACTATTACATCCATTGACTTGGTAACTCAGGGCAAATAATTTCCAGTTTCTGAGCCTTTGGCAGAATGGTCGTTGCCTTTCTGTGTCTGTTGAGGTTGTTATGGTTGTTGTTGTTCCTTTCTCCCACTTTGCCTGTCTCCATCGAGGCCTCAGGAAAGCCCTGTACTGTGGCATCTTTTTGTGCAAAGACTTGATTTGCGGGTTGTATGCCCATGTTCCTAAGGAGCATTTCTTTGACACCGAGGGTCAGTTCATTCTGAAGACAAATTTGAGAAGCTCTGTCTTACCAAGTGAACAGACAAGTTTAATATCTGCCTTCAGAAAGGAAGACAGCAGAGCTCAGTCATTCAGATGCTGACAGAATATGAAACAGCTGATCGGTGGCATGGCCCCTCTTCCTCCATTCTTGGTTGTCAGCTTTAGAATACCATCTTTCCAAGATAGGAAGGGCCTTAGGGAGAAGCTTTTTCCTCCAGAGAGTCTTCAAATGTGTAAAACCTCCTATGCCTTTAGTACTCCCTAGCTCAGCGGCCACATCAGGGAGGGGATGTTTTGAACTTGTCCTTCCTAAATTCATCTTTGCTGAAGTAAAATAAACACATTCAAGACTGATTTGCAAACCAGCGGCATATCAACTAAGCCACTGATGGCTTATGAGTTGTTCTTTATAAACAAGGCCAGCAAATGCAACTGTCACGTGAAGGTGGCTTCGGATGGAGTGCTTTGGCAGCCGTCTTGTCCTCCTGTGGAAGTTGAAAGCACTTCTGAAAAACTCCAGGTCCACAGACTTCCTGTGAACCCTGGATCAACGACACAAGAGTCCCGGGCCAGGCAAATACTAGGCCTGCAAGGGCCAATTCTTCCAGCCCAGGAATGTGATTGCAGGGCAAAGATGCCTCTTAAAGGTCTCTACTAGGGACTTTTCAGGGACCTTTAAAACATCATTACCAGGAAAAATAAATAAATGCTGGCATCCATCCTTCAGGGTGGAGTCCTATTGTGGGTGAGAGTAGATTCTGCCCCAGCTAAGGAGAATGCTCAAAGTGAACCTTTTTCCTGCTGCTTTTTAAATCAGAAAACATCATCCTCTGGAGGCCAAATCCAGACAGGTGACATCCACTGACTTGGAAATGAGGTCTGGGTCTAATGGACTGTGAGTCCCTGGGGCCAGCCTCGAGGGAGTGGCTCCCCCTTGGAGGGCTCCTTGTTTTTCTTTTTTAATGAGAAGGCTTCATAAAATGTGCAGCTCCCAGTAATACTTTGGTTCCTTCAACTTTATTAATTGTCTTTTTGCGTGCTGTCCTTGGCATACTTGGCTTTTTGGTGAACCTCAAGAATTTGTCAGGACTGGGCACAGTTGCCTCCCAGACCAGGGACTGCATGGGGTGACTCCTCGGGACTCCAGGAAGCTCTAAAAGGACCTTCTGGGTTCAGCCCCTTGGTGGGCAGGAATTGTTGCAGCCAGGGGACATAGACATAGAATTTATAGAAAATCATAGCTCTTCAACCTTCATATGATTAGAAAAGGCTGAACTACCTGGCAGGTTAGGTGAGCTCTGGGTCTCTCAGGCCCTGCTGGTACCACTCTTGTGTCCTCCCTTCCCAGGCCAGTGTCTTTAGTCTCTGCCTGTCCCAGGCTGCTCCACCTCCAGCTCCTCACTGTCCACCCTGCAGGGTGGGGAGAATCTAAAGTGGAGGGATAGCAGTGTTTCTCATTGTTAGAATCTGCACCCCCAAGAGCAACAACCCCAGACTTCCTGGTGCTTGGGGCTCAGTGTGGGGTTTCTAAGCCAAAAGAAAGTGCTGACTTAAACAGTCATGCCTTCTACTGGTGTGGCCTGTTTTCTAGCCCAGGGAATGGTAGCTTTTGCATTTTTGTATTGATGCACATAACTAGGGTAGAGAGAGTAGATTCCAGTCTTCATGAAAAAGCGGGCTTAGAAGCTCTATGGCTGCAGGGAACGTCTTTCTATTTTTCTGAGTGCCTTAAACCTAAGCCGAAGGACCCAGTGTCTTGCTGGTTGGTGGTTGTTCTCATGCAGATGAGGTTCTCTGGTGAGCAGCTTGAGTTGGGCCAAAGGAAGGGGATCAATAAATGGAATATGGTGGAGGGGAGAGGGAGGAGGAAGTAGAAGGAATTAAGATGTGTTTTGTACTTGTACCCACTTCCCACCATGAATGCAAGCATTATGTATTGCAAGCATGTACTACTACAATTTTTTTAAAGTTAAAAAAAGAAACCTGACTAAATTGTTCTGCCCAGCATGTTTACAGGACCCTCAGGGCTAGCAGAGCTGATGACAGTGACATAGGCGAATGAAACTCCCAGCCTGAAAGATACCTGAGATGAGTGCACGTTCTCCAAAACTGAAGAATGAATTTTAAGAACAATGGAGGTTATGAGAAGAATATATTTATTGGGGAGAAAAAAACTTCTGTCCCGAGAGTGGGACAGAGGGGACCTGAGGGATTTGCCAAGGAATCTGTATTTTTTAGGGATTTTTATGGAGCAAAATCACGAGGTGAGACAGATCTAAGGTGGAAAATAAGGGAACTCGTTAGGTGGGCATGAGGTGGGACAAAACTATGGTCAACCAATAAGATTACAAGTACAGTTGATTAGGTAAAATTGATTAAATCAGGATCAAATGAAGAAGTGAGTCACATGCCAACTGGCATGAATACAAACAAGTGGTTCTTCCTGTAGGAGGTTGGGCTAATGACTCTTTCTGGTTTCTTCAAGGTGACTAATACGTATTTAGAGTGTCAGTTCCTGCTGTCCATCCTGAGCGAGGTATGTGGCTGCATTTATTTGCTCTTTTCTCTTGAGATTTGGCCCACAGTGGGAGTGTCTGTCTCCCCACAGCTGCAAGGTTGTCTTGCCTTCCACACTGTCTCCTTCTGAGGGCCCCACCCTGCCTGACTTCCTATAGTATTTCTATCTAATTCAGCTGCCTAGAGCAACAGGACAGAGGGACAGGGGGATAATAAAAAATGGAAAATCTAGACAGAGGTGGAAAAACTATGAAGATGTTTCAGTTGAAGGAGTGGGTGGCACAGAGGCATCTGTCTGTGTGAGTTTATCTGAGTGGGAGAAAAGAAGAAATGAAGGAAAGATTCTGCATGACCATAATAGAGTGGTACCCACCTGGTCTCTGGGCAGAGCTGGGGAGCCCAGGCAGGAAATTCTAGGACATACTACTCAACGTGGGGTGCCGTGTCTGCGAGCCTCCAGCCTGAGAGCCTGGAGACCTGGATTTGGCATAGCTCCCAGGGATGTGTATGCACAGATGTTTGGGACATTCTCCTTGTGCTCCCCGTGCTCCCCGTGAGTTGGCAAAGGCAATGAAGGCATTTCAGAGAGGGAGAAAGAGCAGCCAGCCCTGCATGGGTCTAGCTTGCTGCCCCAAGCTGGGATGCACTGCAGCCCTGGGAAGGGGGAGTGGTGGCTACAATGCCATTCTCAAGCGAGTTTTCAGATGGTGGAACCAATAGAAAGGGCTGGGAGAACAGTGCAAAAGGGCCATATGGGTGTTGTAGGCTGTTAAATTAGATAGAAATATTATAGGCAGTCAGACAGGGCCTGACCCTCAAGAAGACAGTATGGAAGACAAGGTGACATCACATGTTTGGGAGAGACAGACGCTCCCGCTATGGGCCAGACCTCAAGACAAAAGAATAAACAAATGCAGCCACTCTCTTCCCTAGGGACAGGCATTCAGGATTGAGATTCTAAACAGATACCAATCATCTTGGAAGAGCTCAAAAGAGTCGCTTACCCAATGCCCTACATTAAGAGACCCGGTTCTATATGGTTCCAAATTCATGCCTGCTTGCTGCCTGACTTGCTTCCCCATTTGATTCCAATTCACTCACTATTGCGTGAACTACTGAACTTGTACTCTTAATGCTTAACCAGTTTTGTCTCACTTCATGTGTGAATTCCTCTGTTTTCCACCATAGACCCACTTTAGCACATGGTTTTGCTCTACAAAATCCCTAGAAAAGGCAGTTCCCTGGGCAACCCACTGGGTCCCCCTTCTATTCCTCTCTCAGACAGATGCTTTCTTTCTTCCAATAAATACTCTGCTCTTAAGCTCCATTTGTTCCTCAAATTCATTCTTCAGTTTTAGAGAACACAAACTCATCCCAGGTACCTTTCAGGCTGGGAGTTTTAATCTCTTATATTATGGGCACAACAGAGAAATCTGCTGGAAGTATCAAATATAATGCTTAGGCTTAGAGACAGAGATTTACGGTCCTCATGAGCTCTCTTTGGGTTCACGCCTGTGCTGGATGGAGAGGCCTTGAGCCATCTAGGGCAGCTGGTATGATCTTTACTGCATATAAAGTTCACAGAAAACAGAGATGCCTTATTTACAAACAGGAGGGAATGGACTTCAATGCATCTCTATGTCAGGTTTTGCCAGCACAAGTGGCAGTGGCAGTGGCAGCGGTGGCATGGCAGAGAAGCAGAAATAAGGGGGAGAGGAAGCCTTTATTAACTCTGAAGACATGCAGAGGATCGAGGGCAGGGAGATGGGCAGATCTTCTGAGCTGACACAGGGAGGATGAGACTTCATGGATTATTTTTTAGGTGTAGAGTTTGAGGGGGAGGCTCAGTGACACACAAGGAGCTAACTGGAGGCTCCCTTGTGTGGGTAGGAAAGGTAAGAGGAAGTTGTGTCCAGGGCTGGAGTGGGGAAGAAGGAGGAAGTGTTCACTGGGGAGATAACCTATTGTTTTGGGGATTCAGCCATGCTGGATCAGTTCCATGATAATTTAGCAGCCTGTACTTGGGCCATAACCTATCATTCTCATCTTTTAGTTGTTATGAAGGGGTGATGAATCTCTTAGACTGCTTCCTGCTGAATGGGGGTGTTGCCTGGGTGGGGGAGAGGAAGTTGACAAGTTGATGGTTAATGCCCATATAGAAGCTACTGCCTGGTGTTTCAGCCAGGATGAAAAGTTTATCATTAATTAAGGACTGCTTCAGAGATTGAAGACATCTTATGCGGCACCTGAAAGTCATCTGGGCAAATGGTCCAGAGTCTGGCAGTGAACAAAAGGAACAGCAGAGAGTAAGGGATCAGACACTGGATGGAAAAGCAGTGCATGAGTTACCCTGAACTTTTGGAACCCTTAGTTAGGCAAGGATATGTTGGGCCACAGGAATTGTGAAGACCACTCAGGTGACAAGGGCTCAGGATCAGGAAGAGCAGAGTTGCTGAGTGGAGTGGAGTTGTCTGGGCACCACTTGGTTTGAGTGATGTGGAACCAGGAGGGCAGGTTGGTGACTTTTACTGCTGTCACAAGGACAACCAGATGGGGGCATGTTCATGTAGGATCTAATCCTATAGGCTTAGAGGATTTAAGATATATTAAATCTCCAGGAAATATAGATGGCATCAATTGAGTGGTATGTATTGGTTGTGGGAGGCAGGTATCTGCATATTGTCTCAGCAGGTACCAGAGGAAGGACAGAACAGGGATATAGGTGGCAATGGGAGGAAGGTTATCAGGGGCAGGGAAGCTGTGAAGCAGAAAAGGTCTCCCAAACATAGCTCAAATGGACTTAAGAAGGTGGGTGCTGTGGGGAGTTCCCTGAGCCTAGTTAGAGTCAAAGGAGAGAGTTGAAGCCAAGGTAGGTGCCACTCCAGGATAAATTTGGTGAGGTGGGTCTTTAAAGGCACATTTACTTGTATTTCCCATTGGTGTTTAGGGGCTCTTGGACGTTGGAGAACACGGGAAGGCTGAGGGATCCCTGAGACAAACTAGTGCGGGGTAGCATGGGTGCAATGGATAAGACTGGAAGTGTTCTGGAGACATGGAGAGGATGGAGGGCAGGGAGGTGGGCTGATCCTTGACCTGAGACAGGGAGATGAGATCTTATGGACTTTTGCTAGGGGTGTAGTTTGAGGGGTGGGTTCAGCGACACCCAAGGAGCGATTGGATGCTCCCTGGTGTGGGCAGGAAAGGTAAGAGGAAGTTGTATCTAGGGCTGGAGTGGGGAAGGAGGAAGTGGTCATCGGGAAGAAAAGCTGGTGTTTTGGGGATTCAGCCATGCTAGATCAGTTCCATGATGATTTAACAGTCTACTTGGGTGGGAATCTATCACTCTATGTGAAGACAAATTGTTACCTTCATGAGTGTCAGTAGTCCCTCCTGACTGGTGACTATGTGGGATTCTCTGTTTTCCTTTGTAGCTTCTGGTGCTTTCCAAAGAAAAGTGGTCATACTTTGTACTTAGAAGGAAACAGAAAGAAGCCCAAGATGTAGAGGGGCTCCTTCCTCTACAGCTGCACAGCCCCCATCAGTACATTTTGACCTCTTTTTCTCATGTAGAGAGAAGACAATGAATGTGAAATTCTTGGTGAACTAAAAGTGTTACCCAAATACAGGTCATAAGGCTGGTTCAGCTGGTCACCAAGTCCCTTCCTGAGAGGGAAGGCTGTCACCTCTCAAGAAGAGTTGGGTTCCAGGCTAGGCATCAGACAGGGATTTTCCTTCCCACAGTTAGTGGAATATGTGGGCACAGAATTCTTCCTTCCATTTGGTTCAACCTCCTGAGCTCCTGAGTTCCTCTTACCAGGCACTAGTAGCTGATGTCAGGCAGGAGCCACCTCTCTCATTAATGCCAGGCTGGTTTTCTATGAAGTTTTCTCCACCCTGTGGGCAGCTGCATTCTTCAGGCAGGTTCCTTGGGCATCTGTGAATTAGAACTCAAAATTCAGACCACAGTAACAATACAAACAACCAAATCAACAAGGATATGGGTTTGAAATCTTGAACAGGTTTCTAAACTGATACTCCACATAATGAACAAGAAAAACAGAAGAAACTCTTGTACACATTGAAATGTCTCTCCAGGACCTGGCACATGTGAAGCCATCTTGGTCTCACAACCCCAGGAGGTTTGCCAATCTCTCTCTCTCTCTCTCTCTCTCTCTCTCTCTCTCTCTCTCTCTCTCTCCTCTCTCCTC
>NW_004524753.1:1960531-1966735 GCF_000260255.1 Octodon degus | reverse complement strand
CTCTCTCTCTCTCTCTCTCTCTCTCTCTCTCTCTCTCCCTGTGCTAGGGATTGAGCCCAGGGCCTTCACTCTGAGCTACAGCCCTGGCCTATTTCACTTTTGACTTTGAGACTGGATCTTTCTAAGTCACTAAGTTTCCTAGACAGGCTGAGCTTGAGCTCCTGCTCCTCTTCCTTCAGCTTCCCAGAGCACTAGGTTCCATCGTACACCACTGCAGCCAGTCCCACAAGCATCTTGACTTGGTGTTGCAAATGCTGCAGTGCAGGAAAGTCAGGAGGTTGGTAGGAGATTCTATCTCCCCCTTTCTGCTAATGTCAGTGCAAATGTGGTAGGTAGGATCCTACCTTAGATGGAGACTTAGAGACCATTGCTTTACTTCCCATCTAGTAGCTGATGACAGCACAATAAATCTCATGAGAATGAGGTCACCACTATTTATTATTATTATTATTATTATTAATGTATTTAGTACAGGGTCTATAGGGCCACACTATACAGATCAGACTCATAATGATTCTCCTATTTTCAGCCTCCCAAGGGCTGGGATTGCAGGTGCACGCCACCATGCTCAATCTCAATTGCTGTCTCAGCCTGCCTCAGTGAGGGGGGCTGGCACAGCATGCTGGTGATTGAACCCTGGCCACTATGCTCTGCCTAAGCAGGTGCTTTAGTCCACTGAGCTATTTATTTATTATTTAAAAATTTGTGACAGCCTCCTTAAATTACCCGGGCTGTCCTTGACCTTGTGATCTTCCTGCCTCAGCCTCCCAATATACTGGGATTACAGCCAAGCCCCATCATGTGTAGCTTTTAAAATTCCACCTATCTATGATCTATTTTATTTTATTTTTTTGGTGGAACCAAGGATTGAACTTAGGCTCCTGGGCTTGCCAAGCAAGAGCTTGTTCTATTGAGCCATATCCCCAGTCCCTATGTTCTATTTTAGAAACAGCATCTTGCTATATTGCCCAGGATTGTCTCAAATTGCTGACTTCAGTTATCTTCCTGCCTTGGCCTCCTGAGTGCTGGGACTGACTTCACTTTTCATTTTTACCAAAGAGTAACTAAGGCTCAGAGGTTTTCTCCAGCTGCAAAGAGATTTCTTTGCAGATGTGCAATATGCAGCTTTTTGTTAGGAAAAGACCACAGCCCAGCTCTCTGACTTTTTTCTTACCAGCCTTGATCCTCATCAAATACAAGCAAGGCTTTTTGTTGACTTATTTGCCTTTGTTAGTATCATTGGCTTTGACAGATGGTGACCAACCTTGGTGGTCAACAAATACTTGTGGGGCTACTTTCCCTGGGGTCTCTGCTGGCCTCTTCTCCTCACTGTCTCTGGAGCCTTTTTGTGGTCTCAGCTGGGCTGTGACCCAGACTGACAGCTGGGGAGGAGGAGCCGGACATGGGTGGGAAGGAGACAGAGGCCCTGTTGGCTCCTCGGGCCCTGCTCGCCCAGTGTAAAGGGCAGCGCGGCCCTTTCTTCTCCCCCTACCCTTGGCCTTTGGGCCACGGTCTGCCCTGTCACGACTTTCTCCTCTTCCTACAGCACTAGGTGCTCATTTTCACTTGGCAGCAAATAGATTCAAGGGGGAAGGAGGCTCCTGGTACAGGTGACGCAGAATATTTTCCCCAGGATGAGCCTTGAGGGCTAGAGTCTGGGTTTCAGTACCTTGGGAGAGAAGTTAGAGACACAATAAAAGATCAGACCAAAAACAAACAAACAAACAAAAAACCCAAAAGAACAAAACAAAACATAACTAGTAACATTTTCAATAATTCTCATTCTTCTCTAAACATTGAAATGGATGCTTACTATACAAATTATGGGAGTTTAATGTAAAATACTATATAACTTTAACTATTTTGTTCATTTCTGCTACTTGGAAGAAGCACCTTTGTTGTTGTTGTTCCTGGAGGACAGGAGGTCACTGCTGCTTTTCTAAGGGCTGATTCTTCTTTCCTTTAAAAATGATAAACTAGCTCTTGACGATGGGCCACCAGCTCTAAAGCCATCTGTCTTTTCTCCCTGAGAGTCCCCAGACTTCTTTCTGTCATGACACTGAAGGGTAGAAATACATGTCTTCTTCTAAGTGTTGAGGAAAAGAGGCTCAAGGCAGAAGCAGTGGAACTCCCTAGGAGGAGTCCAGCCAAGGAAGGGGCAGGAGGCGGACAGCGGGAGGGGTCAGAGGGCTGGCGCTCAGGAGGAAGTAACTCAGAGTTGAAGGTGGATGCCAAACACCAAAACCATGGGTGTGGGGAGAAGACTCTTTAGAGGTGATCTGTGTGGGCCTCTCCCTGGACTCCCAGCATTAGGTTCCTGTGCTATCAGGTTAAAGAGATAGGTTTTAGACTGCCCATGGCTTTGGTGGGAAGTGTCCTGGGCCTAGATTAGACATGCCTTTGGAAAAACACTACTATTGTGGACTACTGACCTATATTGGAATATTTTGCTGAATTCATGCACCTACAATATTTGGATGACAATGGAATACTCATCTCTGACAAAACTAAACAAAAAAAGGAGATATAAATGAAGGGCAATTTTGAATCTGTATATACAAAATAGTTAGGATAAACATATAGCCACTTTCTCTTAATTCAATAAGAAGAAAGATTTGCACTAATAGTGTTTGGACAGGATATCCTGTCTGCATCTTGTACTATGAATGACTACTACAAAGGCAACAATATGCAATTATTAGTTGTTGTAAATCTCCTACCAATCTGTTTTGAAACTGTCTCATTGCAATTTTTTTCTCAATAAAATTAATTTAAAAAAAGTCCAAAATGAGCCAAATGAAAGTCAACATTTAGCAATCAACATTGTATGTAGGTCAAAAAAGAAAAGCAAAGGAATATGCTCAAGAAAGCCAGGTAGAAAGGAGGGTGATTTGGCGGGGAAGAGCTACCTAAGGAGGGTCTTGAGACAAAATTTGGGACAATCAGCGAACTCTGAATTTCAGATACATGATGAAGAATCTTTCATCACATGTATATGTATGGACCAAATGTATACTTTAAAACAACTTGCTCAGTTTTAAATCTGAAATTCAATTCCTGTATTTTTATCTGCCAGGCTGGCAATCCTGCTTTGAAGGTAATGGCCATGCTGTGGTTCTTGATTATGGAATTTGCTTTAGTCTTATTTATTGATTTGTTTTTTACTGCACACATTGGCCCTACTCTTCCGTATGCTCCACCCTCTATAAGGGATTTTGTTCGGACGTTCTTACTGCCCCAGCACTGTGGAACAACTTGTACCAGTCATAAAAACACCATCGCACTGGCCGTTCCCTTTCCCTGCAGCATCTTTTGAGAAGATGCTCATGACTCATTACAGATGGGGCAACTGAGGCCTGGAGGTCAAGCAACTTGGCTGAGTTCACAGAGCTGGGAAGTCGGAGCAGCGGTTTCAGCCTGAGCGGATCATTCTTCCAAGTCTGTGTTCTTATGTTCTGTGAATGCCTGTGTTGTGCATCAAAAACAAACAAACAAACAAACAAACAAACACCTTGGACCCAAGTCTCTGGGGGCCCAGGAGAGACTTGCAAATATTCTTGTGCTTTTGGAGCAAGGGGCATTAAGTTTTTCTGACAATAGTGAGAGAGGGAAAGGTTTTATAAAACAGAACAGAGGTGTGTTATCAGTATCGCATTACTGTAACAAAGTGCTTGGAGATAACTTAAGTTAGAAGGAAAGGTTTGGAGGGTCCAGTCTAAAGCGAGGATTCATTCATTGCTCTGGGCCTCTGGAGGTGATGGTGTGAGCAGGAGGAGGAGTGGACTGCTCACTTCCTGGCGGGAAGCAGAGAAGGGAGGATGGCTGGTCCCTAGCTCCCGGGGCTGTGCTTCCACTGGGCTAAGGAACCCAAAGCCACCCTGGAAAGGCACTTTGGGGGACATTGCCTATCTTTCAAGCACAGCAAGAGGGACTCTACAGACCTCACCACTGAGCTGCCATACACTGGGTAATGACCTGGTATGGATTTTAAAGCAGTTGTCAGAATGATGCTTTGAGAAGAAATGGTACACAGGTTTGAGACAGAGGGAAAAGTAAAAGTCACAGGATAAAACAAATGGAAGATAGAAAGGAGAGCCAAGGGAAAATTTGAGAAGTGAAAAATAAAACAAGAAAATAAACTTACTAGCCAGGCTTGATAGCAGAATGGAGAGAAAGAGGAAAGAATGTGAATGGAAAGATAGAATAGCAGACATTTCTTGACCCAAGCAACAGAGAGAAAACCTAATGAGACCATGGAGACAGAGCAAACGGAGCACGGAGGGTCTGTGGCCCTGTGCCACAGAGCTCATATTGTGTCACCCTAGGCTCGGGCAGAATGTGGCGCTCAAGAGGTGCTCAAGGACAAAACATCCTAATTTGGTGAAAACTGGGACACCTGTCTATGGTTTCAAATGGCTGAGAGGATATCAAAGAAATAAATCACCTCCCATGGAATGGGATAAACCCAAAGAAATTTACACCATCCTGCGCCACAACCAAATTTCATAAAACTAAAAAGCAACAGTAACAAGCAAACAAACAAAACAGCCGGGAGTGGGGGAGGGGAACTGCACTCATTCCAGCTCCCAAGAGGCTGAGGCAGGAGGGTTGCTGTAAGTTCAAGGGCAGCCTGGACAGCATCATGAGTACAGGGCTGCCTAGGAAGACCAAGCAAGATCCTGCTCCACCCCCAGGCTTGAAAGCAGGAAGAGAAATGTCACTTTATCTATAAAGGAAAAAGTATTTTTTAAAAAAGTAGATTCATCATCAAAAGCCACAGAGGCCAGAAAGAAGCATTACTTCTTTTTTTTTTTTAAAGAGCTGAAAGAAATCAAGGCTCACCTTGGGAGTCTGTCCTATGAAATAGTCCTTCAGGGAGGAAAATCAAAACGTTCCCAGTGGAAGGAAAACCAAGAGAATGTGCCCCTGCAAGACCTGCCTACTCTCAGAGAATGGCTGAGGGGAATTCTTGAAACATAGGAGACAAGAAAAGGAGAGATCTTGGAACATCTAAAAGGAAGAAAGAACAATGGAGTCCGATATGAATAAACACAATAAAATCTCCTCCCTAAATTATGTTTGCTGGTCAAAGCAAAAGCAGCATGTCTACAGTAGATTCCAATGTATGTAAAGGAAATAGATGAAGTGGTTATATAATAAAGTGTGTTGCGTGTGTGCACATGCTAGTATGTGGATGTGTGTGTGTGTGTGTGTGTGTGTGTGTGTGTGTGTGTAATGGGAGGCCCAGCAAAGGGGCTTACAAGGAGATTAGGCTTCTGTATTTCACTGAGACTGGTAGCATATTGAGACATACAGTTTGTATAACCTGTGTCTTGAGTATGCTGGGGGTTGTGCAAATCTGTAAATCCGTACATGGGATAAAAGGAAATAGAGCTACACAGATGTGTCACACCAATGTCATTGTCTGTGCCCTAATGTTGCACAATGTGATACTGTACTTTCCTATGAATCTGAAATTGTTTCAAGATAGAAGGAGAGAGAGGGAGCAACAGAGATGCACACAGAGAGATAGAGACAGAGACAGATAGAGATCAGAGTGTTAGAGTGCGCATGTTTTTCATGGTATCAGTATTTGGCTTCAGGGTGTCTAGGTAAACTCCAAGTGGTCTGAAGATGTCTGAGTTAGGTTCTAGCCAGCTGTAAACTACATTGATTAAGGTGGGGCATCAGTGGGTGAACCTGCAACAAGACAATCTTGTGTCTGGACCACATCCTGGTTTCCTGTGCCCTTTCAAGGGAATCAATATATTGATTTCCATTTGCCTGGTCACATGAGGCCAGCACAACTTTCATTAGGAAACGCTGCCTCTTCTTGAGCATCAGACACTGGGAACTCAAGGAAGACATCTACAAAGCCCATTTCCCTAGAGGAGGTCTCTTCTTTGAAATTTCTGATTCTTCCTTCTTCTGGGTCCATGACCTGGTCCACCCCAGAAACATGAACATGATGTTCAACCAAGTGCCTCTTAAATCCTCTCCATTCTACTTTCTAAGTAGATTTTAGTTTTGTCTCTCTCCACCGTCGTCTTCCTTGCGAGTTGTCACTGTCTACATCAATTGTCTCAGTTTTCTCTTTTTGGTCTTCTGTCTTCCATCTATGCCCTTGCAAGCTCATTCTTTTTTTTTTTTAATTTTTATTTATTTGAGAGAGAGAGAGAGAGAGAGAGAGAGAGAGAGAGAGAG
>NW_004524753.1:1956651-1960289 GCF_000260255.1 Octodon degus | reverse complement strand
TTCCTACCTTGCCTTTGGACTTAAAAGAAACCTTCTCCAATGCATGTAAAGGAAATAGATGAAGTGGTTATATAATAAATCACTCCTTGAGAGCACAGCCGGCCGGCTGGTGGGACCTTGCATGACGTCACTCCTGCCCATTCCTTTGACTTCATCTCTGGGACTCGCTTGCTTATTAACACTGCTGTCCTCTGTCTGCTGTCCCATCATCCCAACCATTTACTGCTTCAGGGCCTCGCCTCCCTTCTTAGAATGGGCCTCATGCTGCTCTTTGTGCAGCTGAGTCTTACGCTTTGAGAGGTTAGGATAGATATGCAGCTACCTTCTCTACTAGTTCAGTGAGAAGAAAGGTTTGTACTAATATTGTTTAGACAAGAAACCATGTCTGTATCTTGTCCTCTGAATAATTACTACGAAGACAACAATATGCAATGTATTAATTATTATAACTGTCCTATTAACCTGTTTTGAAACTGTTTCATTGCTATTTTATCTTTTTTTCTCATTAAAATTAATAAAAAAATACTACAAAAAACCCAGAAGTCCCATGTCTGAGAGGCCTCCTCTGACACCTCTCATGCATTACATCAGCCTCTTTATTTTCTTCATTACATTCCTCTACCTTGTAATCATCCTATGTGCTCTTTCCCTTAGAATGTAAGCTCCATCCCTCAACAGAGAGAGGAGTCCCCAAAACGTCTGCCCATCTGCTGTGGATGGTAGTGCAGAACTGCTCCAGCTTCCTGATCGTGCAGAATAAGCAGACGTACAGCGCGGAGCCCAGTAACCTGAAGGCCCGCAACTCTTTTCGCTGATTCACTGCAAGACGGTGGGTGTGGAGACGGCGGCCGATGGCAAGGGGGTCGTGGTGGTCATGAAGCGGAGATTCAGTCAGCAGAAGCCAGCCACCTCCTAGCTGCTCACTACGGTCAACAAGAACGCACATGCCACCCTCAGTAGCATCCGCCACATGAGCCGAAGTAGAGCAAGTACTGCCGGGACCTGCGCAAGGCTGCCATCTGCAGAGCCCGCGCCATGCTGCGCAGCCGGAAGCCTGTGATGGTAGAGGAGGCAGACCCTGCCCGCTAAGAGTGCCTGAGCCGCCCCCAGCAATAAAGAGCTCTCCTGTGGTCCTTGGCCATGTCACCAACGAAAAACAAACAGAAAAGAATGTAAGCTCCTCTAGAACAAAAATTCTGCTCTCCTATGCACTGGGGCAGCCTGCATACAATAGACCTTTGCGGAACAAGTGGGTGAATGCGCGAATGAGGAATTATAGACTACTAGCACGGTACGGACTTTCTTGGCTTTAGACAAAGAGTTTCTTTGGGAGGTGTAGAGGACGGGAAGGAGAGGACATAAAAACAGCGACCTGACCTGTTTACATAGCACTTTGTATTTTATAGAGCATTTTGAACTATAGCGTCTACAGCCAAATGAAATGGACAGGATGATGTTATTGTTTTAAACATATAAGCGGAGAGGATCGTTAGGGTCAGGTGAACAGCAAGCAGGAACCTGAAACCCAGATAGGGCAGCTCAGCCTCAGCCTGGGGGGTGCCCGGCGGAGAGCTTTAGAGCAAGACGTTCCGTCCTCCCCAGAAGCTGGGCAGCCTTCAGTGGCACCCAGCAGCGAGGCTTCTGAAGGTCAGGGGAAGATACAGCAAAGTTAAGGAAGGGAATTCTCCTGGGAAGGAGGAGCTTTCAAGAAGCAATGGTGACATGCCCTTAGGGAGCCCAGGGAGAGAGGCGGGGACAAGAATGAGGTGCAGAAACTCCCCGAAGCATTCTTTAATGACCCAGTGTTGGACCTTGGAGGCTACAGCTACAGGTTATCGAAACTTCAGGCCCTGTTCATCCATTCCAGAGGCTGTTCGGAACACAGTCTGTCTCCGCACCCCTCTGAGTCTCCTAGAACCTCTTGTCCCAGCCCAAAGCACAGAGGAGAGAGGTTCATGCTGGACTCCAACTGCCTGGCTGCTGGACTGTGGTCCTCCATAAGCTTTTGTGTTCCCTTTCCTGAAATTTGAGATAGCGATTAAAGAATTTTAGAAGTATCTCTTTGGTGTTCCCCTTCTCCCCTTTCAGCAGAAGTAGGATTCGAAGGACTACCAGTTCTAGGTCCCTGAGAGCATCCATTTAAGCTAGAAGCATACCACAGAAATTCTCCTTGCAAATTTCTTTAATCATGTGGCAAATTACCTTATTAACCACCAGGGAGTCTTGTCTTGCTACTTAATTAAACTATCTCTTTTCTTCTTATTCAAACCACATAGATCTTAGCTTGTATGCGGTTTTAGATTTCCTTCTCTCTTTGGATTCTGAGTGATAGGAGCTGCACTAAAGAATTTCTGTCATTCCGTGTAGCTGACTGAAGAGCAAAAACATTGCAAATATGAGGGGAGGGCAGAGATGGTCTGCATAGGCTCACTATGGCCTGTGAGGAGCAGCCACTTGGGTGGTAGGAAGGGCTGAGCCATGCCCCAGTGCTTACCGCCTTCTAGCCGAAACATCTGGAATGCAAGATCCTGTCATTAGACAGCCCACATGTTAGAAAACAAAAGGACAGAAAGAAAGAACCCCCTCCACACACACACACACACACACACACACACACACCCCATAGCTGCTTAAAGCCTTATGATTGCTGGTAGGAAATGAGAAGGTCATACTTCAAAGCAATGATTTTTATTACGAGAGCCTCAATATTTTGATTTATTGGGCAGTAGAACAAGATTGTGACAAATATTTCCACCTCAAAAGACAAATCGGGCCTCTGAGAAGTCTCATATTAAGTAGCTTAAAAATAAAGTCTGTTGTAGCAATAGTTGTAATGGTGAAAATTGTATGTTTCTACTCATGGAACCAAGTAAGTAGCTGCTTCAGCAGTCGGGCTGAGAAAAAAAAAAAACTGATTTCATCTTGCAGGAATTCTCTTGTCATCAAAGGGAAGTACTAATATTTTGTAAAATTAAAGCAGCTAAAACTGTGAGTAGATCTGTGTTACCTTTCAACAAAGTTTAGCACTCAGCAGGTTCTATGTGAAATCTTATAATTCAGTCTGAGCTATACCTTTTTGTTTTATGAATTTAGGGCAGGATCTACAGTGTATACAGGGTCTCACTACATAGATCAGACTCCTAGTGATTCTCCTGTGTTCAGCTTCCCAAGCGCTGGGATTACAGGTGCGCACCACTGCACCCAGTCTCAGTCTGCCCAGTGTGGGACCTGCATGGCCTGAAGAATGAACCCTGGTGCCCTGTGCTCTGCCTAAGCAGGTGCTTTAGTTAACTGGGCTATCTGGCCAGCCCTGTACCTTTTAAGAAGGATGCTAGGAAGGCAGGAAAAGTTTTGAAGAGTCCATATATGTAACTGAGGAACAAAACAGGGTATTAAACAAAGCTGAAAGAATTTACATTATTCATTCTTTTTCTTCTATAATTTTATTGAGAAACAAATAGCAATGAGACAGTTTCAAACCAAATTGGTAGGACAGTTTCAATAATTAACTCATTGCATACATTCTTCCTAGTGGTTAATTGCTGTACAAGATGTGGACATGATATCCTATTTACAAACACCATTAGAACAAATCCTCCTATTCATTAAGAGAATGTAACTATATATCTATCCTAACC
>NW_004524753.1:1922633-1955562 GCF_000260255.1 Octodon degus | reverse complement strand
AGTTTTTGGCATGTAGAGAGCCAGTTTTTCCAGCACCATTTGTTAAAGAGGCTATCTTTCTTTCAGTGAATATGTTTGGCCCCTTTGTCAAAGATAAAGTGGCTGAGTATGTTTGTAGGGACTTCAGCATTTTCTAATCTATTCCATTGATCCTCAGGTCTATTTTGTTGAGAGTACCATGAAGATTTTATCACAATAGATTTGTAGTATACAGATCCAGTCCTAGCCCAGGCCCGGTGAGTGTGTGGGAGAGCTTCAGGCTACCCTGCACCGGTGGGACCTACTGGTCCCAGCCCAGGTGCAGCGTGGGTGAGACCTTCTTCCACACCCTTGGGACGCCCCCCTGACACCATCGTAATCCCCCACCCTGCCCACCAAGTAGGAATTTTTGCTGCATTCTGGGAAATCCCAGATCCAGTCCTAGCCCAGGCCCAGTGAGTGTGTGGGAGAGCTGCCTCTCCCCCCTACTCTACCTTGTGCCCTCCAGACTCAGCTCAGGCCTGGCATACAAGCCAGGGTGAAACCCTGCAGCTGCAATCCCTGCAGAGAGTGTAGGGTCAGAACCACCCAGCTAGTCCAGGAGCAGAACATCTTGCCAGAGGGACACAACAAGTTCACTCCCAAGGGCAGCAACAGGAAGGAACTGAGCACAGCAGCCAGACCCAAACCAGGCACAGCTGAACTTCAGTAGGTGCTAAGGTTATCACTGCAACAAAGATCTACAACAAAGGTCAGAAAACAGTGCTACACAAAATGACGAGAAGGAACAAAATGCAATCTCAGACCCCAAGCCCACCCATAACAAGTGCAGAGGATGCTAACACAGAACAAATTGGGAATCACACAGCTGAAAGCAATGAATCAACGGCTTCTGAAATAAAGAAACAGCTGCAGAAAGGTATAGAGGAACTTAGATTGGAAATGAAAAAAGAAATCCCTGAATTAATAACATCTGCAGTACAGAATCAAATGCAGAAATATATAGAGGAAACCCAATGCCCACCCACAAAAAGTGCAGAGGACACTAGCTCAGCTCAAATGTATGAATTAATAGCGTCAATAGTAAATAGGTAACAGGAGAATGTCATAGAGGATCTCAGAGTGAAATTCTTTTCTACTAGCTCAGCTCAAATGTACAAATTAATAGTGTCGATAGTAAATAAGCAACAGCAGAAAGTTATAGAGGAACTCAGATAGGAATTCTTTTCTAAAATAAAAAAGAATTCTCAGAACTCATAGCATCTGAAGTAAAGAATCAACTACAGAAACATAGGGAGGAAACCCAATCTGAAAAAAACACTGCAGTAAAAGAATTTATAACTGCTTCTAAAGAAGACATTGATAGAAAAAAAATAGAGGAGATTAGAAAAATGACGGATTCCTTGAATGAGCAATACAGAAAAGAAATAGATTGCATGAAGCAGAGTCAAAGAGATATAGAGGAAATTAAAATCTCAATCACAAGCTTGCAAAACTGTTTAAGTGAAAATGAAGACAGAGTTTCAGATCTTGAAGATGCTGGTGTAGCTAGTGAAAAGGTAAGAAAGGATATCTTAAAAACAACGAGGATGCAGGAAAGAATAATCCATCACCTGCAAGATGATGCAAAGATGAACAATGTGAGACTAATACGTATCAATGAGAAAGAAGGAGTCAATACACATGACATTGGATTTGTAGTATAATTTCAAGTCAGGAATTGTAATGCCTCCTGCCTTGTCTTTATTGCCCCAATTATCTTTGCTATTCTAGGTCTTTTCTGGCTCCAAGTAAATTTTAGAAATGATTTCTCTAGCTCTGTGACGTATGTTGGTGGTAGTCTGATAGGGATTGCATTAAATCTGTACAGCAATTTTGGGAGTATGGCCATTTTCACAATGTTGGTTCTTCCTATCCAGGAGCATGGAATATCTTTCCATTTTCTGAAATCCTCTACAATCTTTTTTAAGAGTACTGTAATTTTCCTTGAAAAGATCTTTGACTTTTTTAGTTAGATGAATTCCAAGGTATTTCATTTTCCTCAGTGCTATTGTAAAAGGTATTGTTTGTATAATTTCCCTCTCAGTGTGTTTGTTGTCTGTGTAGAGGAATGCTATTGACTTTTGGGTATTGACTTTATAACCTGCTATGCTACTGAATTTCTGTATTAATTCTAGTAGCTTCTTGGTGCAGTTTTTTGGGCCTTCCAAGTAAAGTATCATGTCATCTGCAAATAATGATAATTTAACTTTTTCTTTACCTATTCTTATTCCTTTTATTTATCTCTCTTGTCTAATGGCTCTAGCTAATGATTCCAGAACTATATTGAATAGGAGTGGTGATAGAGGACATCCTTGTCTTGTACCAGATCTAAGAGTAAAAGATTTCAGTTTTTACACTATTCATTCTTATTGGAAAAAAAAAGCCAGCCCTGCATTGCCAGGTCATTGCAACCACTGAAGCAGAAGCTGTACGCTGTAATACATGGCGACTACTTTGACTTACTCTCCAGCTGAACACAACCTTTTTCTATATTGTAATGACTCTGATTAGATCAAAATCAGAAGAGGGCTTCCATGAGAACAACTGTTATTAAATCTGTGAAATAAGTTTTCAGGCAAACCTCAAATGAGTTTTCTCTGTAAGTCTGGGTGGTGGGGTGGGGGGAGTACCTATTTTTCCAGGGAAGATGTGGTAAAGCTACTGTGTAGAAAAAGCAGAAGCTGTTGTATGAGCCCAATAATGTGTGTTCAAGCCCTGGCTCTGATGTTAATGAACTCTGTTCCTTTGGCCAAGTGCTCTAACATTTTAGGTCTTGGTTTCTTACCCATAAAATAAGATAAGACAAGGTGGTCAACAAGTGTTATGCAGCACACTTAGGGCCCAGGAAGAGCACAGAATGAGCTCAGGAAAGTGGAAGCATTTTTCCCTTTGTATTTGGAAGGGAAGTTCAGCAGAAAAATTAAGAGTTTCTGTGCATAGTTGTGTGTGTGTGTGTGTGTGTGTGTGTGTGTGTGTAGTGAAGCTGAAGGAAGGGACCCTGTAAATATATTCATAGAACAACAGAGATGCTTGGGAGTTATGTAGATTCTCTCAGCTTTAAATACCGCACAAAGGAATTCCAAAGGTGAATGCTTTGCAAACTGAGCAACTACTGCCACATGTATATCTTCAATAAGCACACATTTTCATCAACTGGTGGTCTGACGCAATTCTGAGCGTCATATTGCCCTCCAAAGTGTGTATCTAGATGAACTTCTAGGGAAATCTCCCTTGGAATGCTTCCACAGTCTATGTCAGGGTTAGCGAGAATGGAGTTTCAATAAAATGATCCTGAAATGCTACAGAATTGTGATGTACTTCTGAGAATCATCAGAAGATAAGTAAAGCCTGCCCAGTGTACTTTTAAAATATACAGGTACTTTAGTGAGTATTAACTAAAATGATTAATATATTTGATGCTTTGATTTTATAGTATGTGAGACATAGTTCTACCAAGTAGAAGAGTTTAATAGAACATCCCAGGTCTCTCAGACTTTGTATCTGTTGGGATGAGAAGAACCAAGCAGAAAGCATTATAGGATCCCTGGGTTGATAGCTGTTCATACAGCTTGGGTTAGAAGTCGCCCTGTGAGGGTTTCATAAATCAAAGTTGGTTTCCCAAATTAGCCAAGCAACTCGAAGCCATTGAGCAGGGTCTATGTGAGGCAGGGTCCTAGTGGGCAGGAGGAAAGAGGAGGGAGAGCCATGTGGGCCTCACAGGTCCCAAACAGGCTCTGTGAGTTCAGCTGCTGACAAATGCTGGGCCTCCAAGCTTGGGCGTCAAAACATTTGGGAAATGTTCATGAACATATTCAGAATCCCCTGATGGAAGTAAAACCATTTTATATGATTATAAAGTAGAGAAACCTGGCCCAGGCGTTGTTTGAGCAAGTATGCACGTGATTCCTTTTCCTGAGGTAAGGAACACTTACACGTCTTAGTCATGAGGGAATTTTGCCTCTTAATTTGTAAAAACATCATAAAATGCATGCAAATCTCTAAATCTCCTAGATGATAGCTCCTGGCCCTTGAAACTATGTGGGGAGAAGCTGAATTAAAGATGGTTTCACTGAGAATACAGTTTGAGAAGCAGAATTTAAAAGATGATAATGAGGTTCTATGTGGAAATACCCAAGGGTCTCCAGAGATGAGGAACCTGGACTCACCCCACCCTTGGACCAGGTTGCAGGTTCTTGGGTTTTCGCATAGAAAAAGAATTTTCAGGAAGTGTTAGCAAGAGGCAGAAGGGGACTCATCAGAATTTTAGAAATAGCACACTCAAAGAGATAGCGTTCTGGATCTGAAGAAGGCCACTGTAGTTCAGAGTGGGGATATTTATGTGTTGTGGGTGACAATCTATGACATTTGTAAACACATAGGAAGTTTCATCTTGGTTTATAGGAGAAAAGGATGGCCCACCCACAGAAAGCTAGTGATTCATTTCAAAGATGATAAGATCATCCGTTTCATAGGCAAAAGACCTTTCTAAATTTATGTATTTGGCACAGGATTTCGCTATGCAGCTTGGACTTATAGTGGTACTCCTGTCTGAGCCTCTCCAGCCTTAGGATTACAGGTGTGTACCATTACACTTGGTTTCAGTGGCCAGATCAGAGGGCCTGGGGTAGGGCCAGAATGGCATGTGGTAACTGGGATGAACCTGGGTCCTTGTGCTTGCCAGGCAAGTGCTTAGACCACTGAGCTATCTCCCAGCCCAAAGAAACAGTTTTTAAATGATGATATTCTTTATCTCCTTTTGACCTGTCTTATTTCTTTTATCCCACTTCAGGAACACAAGGATTCTGGGAATTCCTTTACTTGCAGAACCCCCGAGGCCTCTGTAGACAGTCAGCAAGCCTAAATATTAAGGTACTAGCTGTTTCTAGAAGAATGGAGCCTAAGTTGCCACTGGTTGAGTCATCTTAATTGCCACCATTAACAAATAAAAGCTTAAAAGGAAAGAGTGGAAAATAATATTAATGTATAGTCACTAGATACAATAGAAATTGCCCGTACCCCCACTTCTCCTCTTCAAATAATTTCTTAAAGCCCTTGGACTTGAAGATGGACTGGAAAGACCCATAGAAAGTTGGGGGTGGCCAACCTTCACGTTCTTTTTTCTGGCCTCTGTCAACCAGTTTCAAAGGCATTCCCTTTAGAGCTGAATGTAAATGAGAAGGTGGAGCTCCTCTCCCCAGGGCAGTCAGGGGGACTGTTTGTTTTCTGGGAAGAGGAAACAATGGGAAGAGGTTCACTGAAGCAGCAAGCAAGGGCTGACTGAGGGGAGGCAGCCATGACGCTGACCTCAAGGTCTCTAGCTAAGGACCAAGCATGGGGTGGAGCAAGATGATCAAAGTTGCTTCAGGACAAAATTGCTGACATTCCTGAAATAGTCCCAGATTCCTCACATCCCAATAAGCAAGAACCAAGTGCAGTCACTTGTGACAAGGGGCCACTGCAGTCCCCGTTCTTTTGTTAACTTGACTTTCAGCTCACTGTCTTGGCTGACCTGCTCTTCAAATAAGAGTAATGAGTCCTGATTTAAACATGGTTCTCTGAGCATAAAAGTGGCAGAGGTCAAGGTCTGTAGCTACAGAGTATCCAGCCCTCAAGAGAAAAGCTTAGAAGAGGGCTTCTTCATTCATGTGGCTAAGGACTTAGCCGTGTAAAGATAGTTGCTGGTAATAGTAACTTAAAAGAAAAAATGGAAAGGAAGTGGGACTCATAATTGCCTCATTAAGGTTTTGAGACATTCTAGAGGAGACAATACACGTAAAATCTAAAAACCTGGAATCTTCTCAAGGTCTTTGGGGGAGGAACTGGCACATACAATAATATATATCCATTTGGGTCTGAAGTTTCTCTTTTTAATCTGTCAAATATCATAACAGTCTTTCCCAGCCCATGTTAATATTGATAGAAGAGCCCTATTTTCTAAGTCTCAAGAAAGAGGTAAAGATGAGAAAGAATCATAAATAGTCATTCAAAATATTGAAAGTGAAATTACTTTTTTTAATTTTATGGAAGGGTCTACAGAATTTTCAGGGTCTCACTACTAGATCAGACTCTAGTGATCTGCCTGTTTACAGCCTCCCAAGAGCTGGGATTACAGGCATGTGCCACCACGCCCAGTCTCAATTGCCATCTCAGCGCACCCCAGGGGCAGGGCTGGCACAGCAGACCTGGAGTTCGAATCCCTGGCCCCTGAACCTGCTTGCAAGTGATTTAATCTGCTGAGCTATTTGGCCGGCCCTAAAACTGAAATTATCCATAAAAAATGTTAGTCTCTAAAGCATAGCAAAACAAATGCTAGGATGGTATCTTTCTTAGAGTAGAAAGCTATTGTTACAAGACTTTGTGTACTTACATATTTTCAGTCCCTTGGGTAATTAGAAGAAGGGAAATTCTGGAGTACACCACATTTTTTTGTATTTGATTTCCACCAAACTCTTTTCTTTTCTTTTTCTGTTTTTTTTTTTTTTTTTCAGAACCAGGGATTGAACTCAGACCCTTACTGAACCGTCTCCAGTTCCCCACCAAACTCTTCTAAAGTGACACTTTCATTTTGCATTTCCATGAACAGTGTGTGACAATTATGATCATTCTACATCCTCAATAGGTTTTGGTATTGCCAATCTTTGATTTCAGATATATCAGTGGATAAGTAGTGGTAGCTTACCATAGCTTTAATTTGCATTACTTTAATTAATTAATTAATTAGTTAATTAATTTATGGTACCAGGGATTGATCTCAGGACCTTGCACTTGCCAGGCAGGCACTTATTCTATTGATCTATCTCCCTGGCCCTGTGTTACTTTAATGACGGATGATGTTGAGCATCTCTGTGTGCAATTATTTCCTGTTCCTAAGTTTTCTTTGGGAAGCTTACTTTATTGCCATTGTCTGTCTTATTATTGAATTCAAAGAGTATTTTTTCAGATATATATCTTAAAAATATATATTTCCATTCTGTACCTGGTCTTTTCATTTTCTTAAGTTTCCTGCTTAACATGAAAAGTTTTTAATTTTGATGAAGCATTATATATTGATTGGTCCTTTTTTGTGATATCTGCTTCTTATGTTGTCTTTAGGAAATCTTTCCCTACCCCAAGGTAATAAAGATTTTTTTCTATGATTTTTTTCTTATATGATTTATTTCAAGTGAATTTTTGTAAAACGGTGAGATTGAAGGTTTGGGTTGTTTTTACCCCCTTTCGTGCAAATATCTGATTTCTTCACAGCTTCATTTGTTTAAAAGATGATTTTTTTTTATTGAATTATATTCGCACTTTTGTCCCATACAATCCAAACCCCAACAAGTTTTTAAAAATTAAATATTGGCTGTTTCAAAAACATATATAGAAATGCAAAGGACATAGTATAGTCCAAACAATGGCAGGAAAAGAATCCCAACAACTTTTGATGTGTTATTTTTACTGATTTTAAGAGTTAGCGATAGTAAACCAGATAATAAGGTATTGACATGCACATAGGCACATAGAAAAAAATGGAAGAGAATAGTGATCAGAAATAGACCTACACATTTATGATTAACTGGTTTCTGTGTATTTTTAAAAACATTGAAGACCTTTTCTGTTTATTTCTGGTGCTAGAGATGGAATGTAGGGCCTCATTCATGCTGGGCAAGTGCTCTACCACTGACTCATATCTCCAGGCCTTAGAGTTTTAAACTTAAGGTAGGATTTCACTAAATGTTCTAGACTGGTCTTGAACTTGTGGTCTTCCTGCTTCAGCATCTCAAGTAGCTAGGATTATAGGGGTATGCTCCAATCTTCAGCCATGAAAACAATTCTTATTGTTTTTTTTTAAGCTACAAGTAAAGCCACTATGACATCAACACTCTGTCTTTTGTCCACTCACTTATGAAAAGTCTCCAGTTTCCCTCACATGCTGAGCCACCCTGGTGCCTTCTTCTTGGTGTCTCCTAATGTTGCAAGAAGAATCTCCCATGTGCTTGGGAGCAGCATGGGCATCCTTGGTTCTCCTGTGCTGTCTGCCAGCACTTCCTCTGTGCCTAAGCTGTCCCTTCTGCCTAGTGTCCTACCACTAATCCCATGGGTGCCACACAAGAGCACCCTTGTTTACTTTCAGTACTATTTCCCCATCTCCACTGCTGTGCCTGTCAGTTTTTGAGCTATTTGGAGCCTGAGGAGCAGTTTCCATGTAGCAATGGAGAAATGAACTTTTCTTCATACCCAAGATCTCTAGCCTCTGAGTGGCATGGTTTTGACCAGAGTGTCATAAATTCTCAAAGAAATCCAGCTTCTTCAGCTGCTGTCCTATTTCCAGTGGATTCAGGACGAGCCTAGGAGATAACAGTCTCCTCTGCCCCACGAGTCCTGTGTCCTTATACTGTTTTAGGGACACAGACATTGAGTATTAGACATCTTGCCATTACTAGGAAACAACACTTGACAAATGCAATGTAATGAGAACAGGTGTTTTTGGCTCACGGTTTCATTGCATGGCTGGCTGCTACAAGGCGAGAACTCGTGGAGGAGGTACCTGGCAGAGGCCAGCTGCACATGTCACAGGGCAAGGAAGCAGAGCAATGGGCAAAGAGCCCACAGAGAATGGGGCTGGGGGCCATGTGGTTTTTCAAAGGCACACTCCTCATAACCTATTACCTCTAACAGGGCTGCATCTGGAAACATATCCGGCTGTGCACTCATCAGTGGATAAACATGCTAGGCCAGCACTCTGGTCCAATACCTGCTGTCTACCCTACTTCTAAGCACTGGTGCTTGGGGATCAAGACCTCAGTGTATGAGTTTTTTCAGGGAAACTACCTATTTAAACCAGAACACATTGAGAAAAGCAAATAAATGTACAGTGGTCCCCAACCTTCTTCCTCTTAGCTCTGAAACAAAATACTGTATAATAGTCCCTCGCTTTTTCGTAGTTCAACTTTCCTGGACTCACTGTTTCATGGGTTTTCAAAAATATTAATCTAAATTATTTATTGCAGATTTTTTGCTATATCACAGGATTTTGCGGTAGTGTACAGTATTGTATATGTATTTATATATGTAGTATTTATGGTTTTCATGGGTTTTGCCTAAAAATTTAAATATATAAAATATATTAAAATGTCATTTCTGACATATTAAAATGTTAATTCTGATGTATTAAAAGAATATTAAATCAAAATAAAATACACTGTTTACAGTATGTATTTCTTTAGCAGATGAACACATATTGTATCATAGAGTATATGTATCATACAGTATATGTATATTGTTAAAATTATGTAGGTTTATGAGTTTACAAAATGGTTAAGAACATTAGAAATGTTTTTAAGAGTGTAGGAAGGGTTTCTAAAGCCTTAAAATATACATAAATACTAAAACAAATACAACATCACTACTTTGCTGATTTTTATTTATCTGGGGGTATCTGAATGTAACCTCCACAATAACTGAAGGATCACACTGTATTCCTTCCATGTGTATCAAGGCAAAAGATGCTAGAAATCAGAGTTACCATTATTAACATTTCGAGTAACTTTTAATACTAACAATCCAAGCCTAAAAGTAATAAATATCGAGTAGAAGTTCTGGCTTACATGGACCTTTCTGCTTAACATTAGTCATGAAAACTGAGACAGGAAGTGATTTTTTAAAAAATCTGGATTGTGTAACAAGGAAGTGGTAGCTTCACTCAGATGCTACAACCTTGAGGTCATCAGCCTACAGGCTCAGATGACTTACTGATGCAGTATCTAGCAATTTTGTCAAAGGAGAAATCCTGTCAAGAAGGCAGATATTAATCACTTCTGATATCTGAATAAAGCTAAATGGTGGCTTCTATCAAAGTGGTCACTCCAATGATTCTCAATAGATTCTGTATTCGAAGAGCCCCAAGTTCTCTTGAGAATATTTCTTACTATGTAGTAATTTTGTGGCTTTGAGGTAAGATTTTGGCAAGGCATCTCTTCATGAGATACTGGGGAAATTTTACAAAAGGTATTTCTGGAAATTCACTGGGAACATTAAGGGAAATGTTTTGTCAAAAGCACGTTGGCGTGTGCAGGAGGTGGTATGCAGTCCATCAAGTCAAAATGTAATCAAAACCCAACATGAAGAAAGATAATTATAACTTGTCCTCCCTTCTAGAGTCCAGACCTCACCTTGGCAACTTCCCACTTCAAATTTGAAATAAAATGGAAGCAAAGCTGCTGTATTTCAGACAAAGCAGGGTTGGTTTATAAGTTCAAAGCTGGGGGTGGGGTGGGGCCTGTGGGGAAGACTTAATTGTAGGCCTGAAAGACTCGACTGAGTAAACTGCTCTGAGTGTTACAGAATCCAGACCCAGGCCCGGCTCCGTGTTGTGTCTGACTGCTTTCTAGAAGCAGGATCATCCATCAGGAGACAAAGCCTATTTTGCTCGTGAGGGCTGTGCTTGGCATTGATCATGGTTCAATCACATTCCCGCAGATTTGGAGAGGGAGGATGCTCTTGAATGAATCTCCAGGCCCTGACTGTCAAGAGTGTGAGTTTAGCCTTGATTCGTCTCCTATGCCAGCAAAGATGTAGGGCTGCAAGAAGAAAACAGATGCCCAAGCAGCCAAGCTTTCAGAAATAAATTGCAGGGACAGGGGAAAGGAGCTGGGGACATCATAAGGGAACCTGTCCACTGCCAGCGGACCTGCAGCCTCTTGCATGCTAGGCTCACGGGGCTCCCCACAGAGCTGTCATAAAAGCTGCCACGATGGTGCTTTCAGGACCCGAGTACCTGATCTGCTGGGTCCTGGTCCATCCTCCTCCAAAGGGATAAGATGATTGTCCACAAGAGCCCTGTCTCCTAAGCCATGTGAAAATAATGGGACCATCAGTGTCCCTTAAGAGCCTAAGGCAAAAAACACATTTCAGGTAGGAGGTTGCGTCTTGCGGACAGGAGAGCTAGGAATTACGGGCTCTAAGGCTGAAAAGCATGAGCAGAGCTCTGCCCATGCTGGCTGCAGTACTATTTTCATATCCACGGTGGCCACCACCAGCAGAACTGCCACCTTTGAGCATGGTCCCTGCCAGCTGTGAAGGTCAGAGAAAGAGAAGGCACAGCTTCTGTCCAGCGTTGGCACCACGACTGGCACACGAAGTGAAGCTCCTGACACCTGCAGTCTGGGCGAGTAGATCGCACTAACATAGGATCTTTCCTGTCAGACTCAGAACAGAAGGATGGAAACAATAAGGTGGGGCAACTCACGCATGCCTCTCTGGGACAAGGACTTCTTCAAGGCTGCAAATACACCTCTTTTCATTCTGCACACATGCCACACTTGGCACATTTCTCTATCAAGGATTTCTTTAAGCCTGTACGAGTACTGCAGGCCTCTCAACAGAACAGCACCGATGAGCTGACACCCACTCCTGCCTCGGCCTATGAGACCAATGAGCTTTGCATTCAAGTAGCCTGTGACCCCAGCCCCCACCCTGCTTGCCCTTAAAAGTGTCTGTCTCCTTCCTCTGGCATCCTGGTCTAGCTCGCTGTGGCGTGAATGGGCTATCTGTATTGTATTGCATTAAGATCGTTCTTGGGGAGATCTCTCTGATTGACAAGTCCCAAAGCCCTGTCTCCGTAGTCTTCACTCAGACTGTCCTTTTCCAGCTTACCCTGATGGTGCCGCTTGCTTGGGCTTTCCTTCTCTGTGACTTTTACTTGGCTGGACCAGCAAAGATTTCCACTGTGATTTTTCCAGAAAAGATGGAGATGACATTAGGGAGGCTGTGATCACTAAAATGATTTCCCAGCATCTCAAAGTCAGTCTCCACTCCCTGTCTAGCCTGTCCCCCACCTGCATCAAAGACCCATGCAGTGCTTACCAATAAGTGACAGGGAAAGCCTTCCCTAAGCCAGTCCTGTGTGCTGAGATTTTCACCTGTGTTTCTCACACCAGCCTCTTTCTTTCAGTGAATCTTATTCCTGTGAATTTTAAACATGCCTCTGAAACAGTCACTTAGAAGTTTTAAGGGGTGAGATTGCTTGAATAGAGGCCATATGGGGGGAAAAGGAGAAAAAAGGGAAGGATGGAGTGGAAGCCGGGAAATTTCTAACCCCAGCAGTCAGAGTGGGCCACTTCCCCTCCAAAAGCATGCAGCACTAATTACCTCCACCAGAAGTAATTTTCTGTGCAGTTTATTAAGAGGCTTATGAAGGAATGACCTCCAGTCACTGTGCAAGGATTAGGGGAGGTGCAACTCTGCAGGGTGTGAACCCCGCTGGTGCAATGCAGAGCTAAAGGCAGGGGGGAGCTTATGCCCTGTTTCAGGGATGAGCAACCCCTCCCCCTCTGGAGCCTGAAAGGAGCAATTTGGAGGCTTCGTGCCAGTCTCACCAAAGAGGAGATTTCCATAAGCCAGAGGGGTTTTCAGGCACTGTAATCAATGCCACTTGAAAAGCACCAGGGGCTGCCCCTGAAGACACTGCCATTCAGCAGATTTAGGTCAACTTCATTCAAGTAGAAAGTTGGGATTTTGCCCATTGATCCTAGAAGCATTAATCAGAAAATTATTCCTCCTACCCTGATAAAGGGCCTAGAAAGAGAGAGAGAGAGAGAGAGAGAGAGAGAGAGAGAGAGAGAGAGAGACAGAGACAGAGACAGAGACAGAGACAGCTTGTAGGACAATAGCACCGGGAAATTCATTTGCCTTTGTGCCCCTAGACATCCTCTCCAGATTCTCTAGTTTCTCTACTTTCCTGTCATGATAATGAAAGATTATTTGACTCTTCTCAGGTGCTCAGTGGGTCTGGGTTCTGTTTGGGCCTCTGCTGTGGTTTGGCCATGGATTCTCTGCACCAAACATACCTGCACCAAGCACACGCTGGTGGGCTCAGTGCCCAAGGGAATGCTGTTGACAGGTGGGGGCTGTGGGGGAGCAGTGCTTCCTTGCAGCCTGGGTCAGCCACTGTGAGGGGTGTGGTATGAGGCAAGCTGCTCCTCATGTCTTTTTTTTTTTTTTTGGCAGTACTGGGGATCAAACTCGAGACCTTGCGCTTGCCAGGCAGGCGCTTATGCCACTGAGCTATCTCCCCAGCCCATGCTGCTCATGTCTTGCCTCTTTTGCATGCATGCACCTGTCCTGCTTTCCACTGGGAGTTGAAGCAGTGTTAGGTCCTTGCCAGGTGAGTTCACCTGATCTTGGACTTCCCAGCTTTAGCACTGTGAGTCAAAATCAACCTTTTGTTTATATATTACCTGGTCTCGGGTATTTTGTTGCAGCAACAGAAAAGGGGCTACCTCACAAAATAAGAGTTGTTATTAATCTTCTGCAGCTGGTAATTCAGACAGATATGCTTTTGACCGACCCCTTTCACCCACAATGCATAGTTTCACCCCATAAACACTCAGTCCTGTAGCCCTGCTGTCTTTTTCCTGCCATTGTATGAGCAAGTTTGCCCTTTTCCCAACTCCCATGCTCAAAATTCTGGTCTCTCTGTCTCTCTGTGTCTGTCTGTCTGTCTGCCTCTTTCTCCCTCTCTCTCTGTATCTCTCAGCCATCAGTTTCTTTCCTTACTTCCTCCTAATACCATCTTGCCTATGCTTGTCTCTTTCGTTTCACTCTCTGTTAGGTAACTAATCTTCAGTTGCCCTTAGGCTGATGAAGGCCACCTCCTTACTGGTCCTCCTGATATAGGGGAAATGAAACTCCTGACCTGAAAGGTACGTAGGATGAGTTTGTGTTCTTTAAAATGGAAGAATAAATTTTAGGAACAAATGGAGGTTAAGAGCTGAATATGTTTATTGGGGAAAGAAAGCTCCTATCCAAGAGAAGAACAGAAGAGGGACCTGAGCATGCTGTCTCTAGGAAGCTGTCTCTTCCAGGAACTTTTACAGAGTAAAACCATGTGGTGAGGTGGGTCTAAGGTGGTGGAGAACATGGGAACTCATGTGGGTGAGCATAAGGTGGGACAAGACTATGGTCAACCAATGAGATTATGAGCACCATTGCTCAGGTAAAATTGATTAAATCCGGTATCAACTCAGGAAGCCAGTCGCATAGCAAGTGGGGCATGAATATGGGACAGGTTCTTTTCTCTTTGGGGGTCTTCCCTTTGGGGGTTTCAAGGTGATTGATACCTATCTAGAAGATGCCCATGCCTAGGGAAGTATGTGGCTGCATTTGTTTATTCTTTTGTCTTGAAATCTGGCCCACAATGGGAGTGTCTGTCTCTTCCCAAGTTGAAAAGCCACTTTGTCTTCCATATTGCGTATTGTCTCCATGAGAGCCTGGCTTGTCTGACTGCCTATAATATTTCTATCTAATTCAGCTGCCTACAACACTCCCACCTCCATTTTCCCCCTCCATGGGTCCTAAACTTTGCCACCACCTCTATTTCCCTAAAACATTGCTCTGTAGCTGTTATAACCAGCCTTAAAAAAATCTTAAATGTTTTTCTTACCAAATAAAGTTCAGATTTTTATTCAAACCTCCACAGTCTCCAGATAGAGTTAGCAAACTTTGGTCCATGGGTCAAGCCCAGCCCACTCTGACTTCATCTATCCTGGAAGAATGGTTGCTATGCTTTAGAAAAAATGATTCAGAGAAAAAAGTCGAAAGGAAAATAAGGTTTTGTGACAAGGTGAAAATGATTTAAAATTCAAATTTCAGTTGCCTTTTTTTTTTTTTTTTTTTTTTTTTTTTTTTTTTTTTTTTGTGGTACCGGGGATTGAACTCAGGACCCTGTGCTTGCCAGGCAAGCACTTATTCTACTGACCTATCTCCCGGTCCCTCAGTTTCCTAATAAAGTTTCCAGCTCACAGCCACTGTGAGTGCTGCTTAGTCTCTGTGGCTGCTTTTGAGCAGCCATGTTGACCTAAGTCATTACCAGAGACCACATGGGAGCAAAGCCTGACATTGCTATCTGGTCTTTTATAGAAAAAAATTACTGAACCTCTGATGCAAACTGTGTGTTTTTCCCTAAACAAACTCACTCTCTTACCCTTCCTTTGAGGCATTTCCGTTCCTTTTCTGCCTCAGAACTTTTGCTGTTCTCATCCTGTAGCCTAGGTCAGGGACCGGCAAATCTTTTCTGGGGACATCCAAGTAGCAAATCCAAAAGGAATTCTGGGAATTTTCTCACTTTCTACTAATTGCAGTACTCATTGGGGAAAATCATGTGGCCATTCCCTAGCGATGACCACTAGAGCATAAGTGTATCTCACAGACCAGAGTGCACTGGTGCCCAACAAAAACTCTTACCTGCGTGCAGCAAAAGACAGATGCACAAAAGTTCATTATTCTTAATTATCCCCAAATTAGAAAGATGAAAAAGACCAAGAATATAAAAATACAAATATATTTATTATGATTATTTAAATACCATAAATAACTATAAAAATAATGAATGATGGTAGTGTACAGCATGTTTAAATCTCATGTACCAAAAATTCTAAACAACAACACTTCAGGCACTAGAGAGTACACACAACATTCTTCCATTTATCGTGAAGTTCAAAATCCCATGAAGTGATCTATGATGTTACAAGTTGGATGAGTGGTATCCTATTTTGGGTTTTCCAGGCAGCAGAGATTTGCAGGCAGGAAATCTGTTAGGGCTGTGATTTAATAGTCAGCACCTGTAGGGTATGAAGAGTGCCACACAGGGCTGGGGGGAAGTATCAACTCTGACAAAACCACTGCCAGGGCTTGGTCACCTTAGGGGGCAAGTTTGGAACTGCTATGGACCTTCAGATTCCATTGGGTAGGGAAAGGGATGGATCTTGCTGTTTGTTTCTTTCTTTCTTTCTTTCTTTCTCTCTCTCTCTCTCTCTCTCTCTCTCTCTCTCTCTCTCTCTCTCTTTCTTTCTTTCTTTCTTTCTTTTCTCTTTCTTCTTTTGAGATAGGGTCTCACTCTGTAGTCCAGGCTGGCTTTGAACTTGCTATGTAACCAAGGCTGGCCTTGGACTCACAGCACTCCTCCACCTCAGCCTCCCTACTGGGATTACAGGTATGCGCCACTACATCTGTCTGGGAACTGCATCTTTATGCCTCTGCTGTTTGTATGACAGCTCCTCTTGGGGTGCAGAGTGCCCCAGGAGATGCAGAGTGCCCTTAGGAGGTTCAGGACCTTGAGTAAGTTCTTATTCATCTCAGAAAGTCTTGGAGACAGACCAGGTTGTGACCTATTGGTCCCTGACCCTTCTGGTAGCTGAGGAATGAAACTTCAATTTTGGGAAGGGCAGGGGTTCTAGAAGACACACTCAATAGCCACTGCTACTGGTTACCTCTTGGGGGGGGGTTAGCAAGTACAAGGGCCAGCCACTGGGGGCTTCTAAGGAGATGGTGATATTCTGTTTTTCCAAATGGCTATTGCAAGGGGTGCATTCATATGTCAACATTTATGCTTCTAACTTTTGTACTTGTCCCTGCTACATCAGTACAATTACTTACTTAAGAATGAAAAGCTGTTGAGGAATCAAGAAGAATGAGGACTGTAAGATGGTCCTAGGGTTCAATAGCAAGTGGGCCCTGGTCACCTTAGTTATTGTGCCCCTGGCTGCGGGGCTGGGAGGTTGGGTTTACAGAGTGAGTGACAAGGAAGAAATTGAGAGAATCAGGACAGGGGGACTCTGGAAGTGTTTGCCTAAGGATAGTGGCTGGGAGAAGGACCAATAAGAGGCTGAATGAAGATTTTGTTTTGAATGGAAAGTACTTGAGTTCTTAAAGATCAGGCAGCTAGGAAGTACCCAGTGGAGATGAATTGGTCGTACATATTGGAAAAACAAGACTGGGTTGATGGGTAGTAGCTGCTAAGAATGTGGATGGGAACAAGGTTCAAAGCACAGGGTAATAAAAGTTCAAAGCACAGGGTTACCAAGGTTCAAAGCATAGCCTTCTATATATGGAGGGCATTTTAATTTCTGATCAAACCAACTACTCCGATCCTGGCCACTCCTCTGGTCCTCATCACATGATACCTTATTTTGTTGTATTATTTATACCACTAATTTTTTTTTCTGTACTGGATGTTGGACTCAGAGCATTTGCATTGAGCTACATGTTCAATCCTTTTCATTTTTTAAAATAATTTTGAGTCATAGTTGCCCAGGTCGGGCTTGAACTTGTGATCCTTCTGCTTCAGTCTTCCATAGTTCTGGGCTTACAGGTGTTTGCACCATGCCTGGCATAAACACTATTTTATCTTTCAGTAAAAACCTCACGAGCACCCTGACTAGAAGCACCTATATTCTCTCTGATTTCCTAGTACAGTGCCTTAAAACTGTAACAGACCAGCAAACATGTTGCTGTGGAAGTAGAGGCTGGCAATGATGGTAGAAGTCAAGAGAGAGAATGGATCCATCCTCTTGAACCTGATGTGGATCTTAAAGCAAGTCAGTTATGAAGAGCTGAATGGGAAATGCTCTTTAAACAAATTCTAGTATTTTTCTACTGTTTTATTTGAGTCTTATGGATTATACATCTGAGGATGGGATAGAAAATTCAGGGCTGTGACCAAGGGATGTCCCAAGCTGTGCAACTGCTGTTGGATCTCTTATCCAGGTCTATGACGTAGCCCTTCTTCTCCTTCAGAGTGCTTTCACAATACAAAGAAACAAGTTCAGAGGACTCCAGCATCTTGTCCAGAATCCCATGCTATCGGGAGAGGCAGGCCTGGCCTAGTGTCCTCTCTGGCCAACAGTCCCTGTCTGCCCCTGCTGACCGCATCTTCCAGATGGACTGCACATGCTGGGGTGTGAACGTGCCAGGCTTGGGAAATTTGCAATGTGTGTTTGATCACTGAAGTCGAGGACTTGGTCCTTGGTGAAAATCCCCTTTCCTCTTGGACTTGTCTCCCCAGACATATTTGTATTATGATGACAATTTGCAATTACACGGAGTCTTTTAAGCTACAAGACTTCAAAGTCTTTTTCAGTTAGAAATATGCCAGCGCCTTCTGTTTGGCTTCCTGGGTCATGATGCAGGCCCAAGCATCGTGGAGACAGCTAGCTGTTGGACATCTGCTGCTGGGTGGTGGTAGGAAATCCAAAGTACAGAAAGAAAAATCTGCAGTGATAGTCTTCATGCTATTCCTGCCTGCATTTATGGTCACAGACATGTCAGATCATTGCATTCCAAGCAGTAATATTAAACATAATTTGAGAGTGGTTAACTTTCTTCTCGTATTTTCTTTTTCTTTCTTTGTGTGTGTGTGTGTGTGTGTGTGTGTGTGTGTGTGTGTGTGTGTGGTCAGCTCAGCCCACCAGGGGGTGGGGCTGGCTGGCATGTGGTGCTGGGGGATTGAACTGTGGTCCCTATGCTTTGCTAAGCTTGTTCTAAGTAGGTGCTTTAGACCACTGAGCCATCTCACCAGCCCTTCTTTTTCTTTTTAAAGAGAGCACAGATTAGGATTAAAACAGAAAAAATGACAAGTGACACAGAATTTCACTTAATGAAGTAATAGGAATTTCACAGTATTTGTTGTAATACGTAGTGTTGTCTTCCAACCAGTCATTCATATTACCAGATGTATGCATGTAAAATTGGGAGAAGAAAAGAAGAAAGAAATGTATGAGAAATTAAGAAGAGAAAAAACACAAACAATTGAAAAAAAGATGAAACAAATTAAAGCACTATCAGCTCCTTTCCATAGACCAGCAGAAATCCACAGTACAGTTGTCCAAACCATCTTGCTTACATACATAGATAAATCTCTTTCCCCACTCCCTCTCCTGCCCGCCTCCTCCTCAACTCAGTAACTCTTTCCTTTTGAATAAGTTTCTTTGTATTTTCTTTAAGTCAGCGATACAACAGTGACATAGGAAATGAGAAGGAGGTTGTTTGATGTTTTCTTGGAGCGAACTGAATTGAACAGCGTCTGTCCTGCTAACCTTTCCTGTCGTACTCACGTTGCAATTTCTGGCCTTTGTATTGTGAGGTCTGGTAAGGGGGACTTGCATGGTGGGTAGGAGAGCTTGAGATGAGCAGCCTTCCCTGAGCAGGCGCTCTTGATGCTGCTTCCATATCTCCATCACCCGTCTCCCTGGTGACCTTCGGCGGCACTCCCCTCCAGCTGCAGCAGCCTCAGCTTCCCTGGGCTCAGGCTTTCTATCCCTGGGGGGGGGGTGGCAGCACTCAGCCCACCCAAGAGGTCACAGATTTAACCTTCCCTGAGGACAGTCTCCAAAAGTCAACGCAGCCATGGGTAAGAGCCCCCTCTCCCTGGGAAAAATCATTCTGGGTGGCGCTAAGAAGGACTCCGAGATGGCGCCGAGGGACTGAGCCCTCAAAAGTGATGTGGGGCTCTGTGTTATGTTCTCTCTTCCTTCCGGACTCCTCCAGGTACATTTGTTTCCTGGACTCACTTGGGGAGAAGGCGACCTGTATCATCTCAGCATGGGCATTTGCAGGGCTCCTGTAAAGACACTTCCTAAGTCAAGGCCCTGCAAGTTCTCTGAAATAAATTCAATTCAGTAGATCCAACTGTTGCCAACAGTAGAAAATGTCACTGTGCATCTTAGTTCGCAACTTCAAAAATACTATGTCTTGAACACACTGATATGTTTGGAATCATGGCTGGAATTACTTCTTCCTGCAAGTGATGATCTAAAGAGCAGGGAGAGGATGGTTCTAAAGGCTTGAGATAGGCTACTCATTAAAACCCAATATGATATAATTTCAATATGGGAAATGAGACAGAGAGAAGAGATCAGCAAATGTACGAACTGGGAAATGACACTTCCTGTAGGACAAGGCCATGGGAAGAGCCTGGGCAGCGGCCCTAGCCCTGTGCCCACCTGCCGTGTGGCCTGTGGCTGGCCACGTGAAGGTGCTTTCTTTGCTGGGTTGCTAAGCTGAGGAGCTCAAGAAGGAGATCTCTGCTGCTGTCTGTCTCTTGCTCTGCTGCTCTGAGTCTTCAGTTCCCATGTGCCAGCTGATGGGCATCTGTTCGGATAGGATGTGTGTGAATTCTTCCTTCATGAGCGGCTTAGAGAGTGGGGACTTTTTCCCTTGGGTGTAGACAGAGTGCAATTGAAAGGCCCCTCCTGGAGAGTTCACTGGTGTTGGCATGGAGACAATGTCACATGGAGCTCACGAGAAGCAGGGGGATGTGGCTCAGGGCTGGGAACCAGAAGTGGAAGTTGTTTAGGACAGTAGGTGTCCCTGAGAATGTGTGGTGGGTGGCCCAGGGCTCCTGGTTTTGTCTTTTTCTCTGTCCTGGGCATGAGAGCCATTATACAAGGAGCTGGCAATCTGGGCTGCAGGCTGGGGTGACAGAGGATAAGAGAACTTGGGGGCCAAAGAAAGACTGTCACCTGTTGCCCCATGGCAGAGTTCCCTTTAGTTAGAGACTTGGAGAGTTTCCTTGAGTTGCACATACCTGCTCTCCATATGCCCGAGTTCATGGTGCCCACTTTCCTCACATCATTCCCTGACCCAGGGCAGTCTGGGATCCTTTTCCCCCTCTTGATGTCTCGCCTCTCCTTACACACTCTGCTCGAAACACAAGCCCTATGTGATCTTCGTGCAACTTTTCCTTTTATATCCCCTGAGGACCAATCATGGGAGGGTGCAGAGCCTACTGTACCTTTTTTTCCCCCCTCCTGCACTGGGTATGGAATCCAGGACCTCTAGGATACTTGACAAGCTCTGTCCCTGCATGACATCCCAACCCTCCTCCTCATACCATTTTTATTTCCTTTCGTTTTTAAGTCTTTGCTTTTCCTTTCACTTACCGTGTCCCAGAAAACAGTCAATCCTGAAAACTAGAGATCAAAAAAAGCTAGCCACAACCAGCCTATGTTTGCCTCCTCTGCCTTACGGAGTAGCCACAGAGCAAGAGAACAGTGAGGTATGCTCTTCCAGGTGACGCTGGCCATCGCCCTGATGACAACCAATTAGGGCTTATTTCCAAGAAAAATAAGTGGTACTCAATCCTTCCTCTCTACTAGATGGTTTTAAAATAACTAACTAAATAAATAAATAAATAGAGTAGGGCCTCAAATCTTTCCTTAAAGAATAGATATGGTCTCAATAAGAATACCAACCAAGATGTATCTCAGAAGGATGGGTGCACCAACAGAGCGTGAGGATAATCCCATTAGAAATGAGAAAGGATACTAAGCGGGTAACACTAATAGTCATCCTTAAGTAATTGTTAAGTGTGAGGAACCCTGTAAGTACTTCACAGACATTGACAGATGACTGAAAGAGCTGTCAAGTAGATGCTATTTGCACCTTTATTTTGTAGGTGAGAATACAAGACCCAGAGAGCTTGAGAGCCTTACTATGGTTGTGCAGTTGCCCAGTGGTGTAGCCGATGTCTGGATGCAAGGAGTATGGCTCAGGTCTGTGCTCTGACCCAGGACACCAGGCAGTCTCTTGTGCCTGTGGACCCAGAGGAGGCTTTGGACACTGACCTTGAGTAACAGGTAGGGGCCAGGTGTGGCCATAAGACATGGGGCACTTCCGCTGGAGGTGGGAGCGTTTTCTTGTTGGCAACAGCACCGTGGAGTCCTGAGGCCTAGGACTAGGTTATTAGCTTGTTCCATAGGCCTTCTTCCTGTGGCAGAGTGTTGGATCCAACCTCCATTTCAGAAAGGAGAGATAAATAAAGTCTAGAATGATTTATAGTTGGGTTCCATCATCCTTCCTTCTTTTGTTTTAGTCAAGATGCTCAGCTGCAAGATGCAAGAGTTTGGGAAAATATGGCCACAGGATGAGGCAGAATAGCCTGCCCTGGGGAAACAAGATTTTTCCTTGCACTAGGCTGGGATCAGAATCCCGGTGCAGACTGGATCTTCCATGTGGTTGCTGAAATGCAAAGATGAACGCTGCGAAACCAGAGCAGAGAGGGCTATGAAGATGTTCGAAAGCCGAGAATCTTACAGGGTGTAAGAAAAACTTGTATCTTTCAGATTTGTTTCTCCAGGGAGTGCTAGCTGTCCCTGGATTTAACATCACCCGGGGGGGGGGGGGTGCCCGGGACACAGCAACTGGTAAAACTCTTTTCAGTGTCCCCATTGTACCAAGAGGACAATGTCTCAAAAGAAGACATGCAAGTAGCCCTCAAAGCTACCGGCCCACAAGAAACACTGAGCAACAAAATCAGGCTGGAATCGCAGGTGTATTTTACAAGCTTGGAGTTGATTCTTCACAAGGGCAAAGTCTGATTGCTTCTCAGATATCAAAGTTCTGTTGCCTGCAGTGCGGCTCTTAAAAATTTTATGTAGTGTTTATCAGTGACTGCAGGCTCAGAGCCATGGTCACCAATTGCCTAATTACTCTTGCGTGGCTCCTTCTGCTCCCGCCCTTCCGTTTGCTGCAGCCAGGAATTATGACCCTGATTGTTCCAGGCTGTTTCTCGAACATTTATGTGTTTTCTTTCACTGCAAATATTATAGGGTGTCACCCCTTCCCTTCTGGGGCTGGAGTAGGAGATGTTTTTAAAGCTTGTCTCAACCTCTAAAAGCACACGGGAATGTGAGGGGCCAGGGGCTCTCCCTCCCTCCTTCCCTCATGCCGTTCCCACACTTGGCCCCTTCTTGAATGCATAACCCTTTCTTCAGGTCTTCCTCTCACACCCATGGTGGTAGAATAAATCCTAGTCCCCGGATGAGTTGTCCCCCTTTGGTGAGTTTCTTGAATTTTAAATAAAAGGCACATTTATTCAACCCTCAAGTATGATCAAAGTGACCAGCCCTGTCCCTGGGTTTGTACGAATCCTGAGATAGCAGAAATAAGTCTCTGAATTGACTGAGGGTAAAATTTTGTCTCTCTACAAGGCTATTTCTTGGCAAAGCATCATGTGTGTGGCCCCCAGGCATAGCCAGCTCTGCTGTCCCTGTGGTTGGCTACCAAGAGGCCAAGTCTTCCAGAAAGTGTCTGGGAGCTGCCCAGCAGAATGGGGGCCTGGGAGAGGGAGGTCTGAGGCAGCTTTCTGGAAAATCTTTCCACACACACTGCCTTGCACAGGGCCGAGGCATGCTCCTCCCCCTGGCACCGAGGCCTTGGTTTGCACGTGATGGGCATTTCTCCACCCGCCCAGCTCACATCAGTTAGGTTATGTGAGGAAAACCAGACCCAGCCTCACGCTGGCAAGTGCCAGCCAGTGGCTATGGAGTCTAATCATTGTCCTGTCCAAGGAAAAAGCTTGTGGAAAGCCCTGCTCCCTTCCAAGATGCTTTTCATTTCTTTTCTTTCTTATGCGAATGAGCAGCCCATGAAAAATGAATTCTTCATCACGGAAATCACTTCGCGCAGCTGCATTCTGGAAAGCCTGGGAGGAGGGCTGGCTCTGACCAACTCATCTATCTGCTTTTCTCTTCTTCCCTACCTCACTTTAAAAACAAACACTAATTCTTACTTTTACTGTCTTCTTCATTTTGCTTTTAAATGTGCACCACACAGACAGTATAAAAACATTTACAAAATTCTAAGCAAAAGTCAAAAAGAAAAATTCACAATCCTACCCTTAACAAGTCATTTTTCATTTTCTTTCTTTCTTTCTTTCTTTCTTTCTTTCTTTCTTTCTTTCTTTCTTTCTTTCTTTCTTTCCTTTTGTGTGCAGGGTCTCACTATGCAGCTCAGACTCCTGATAATTCTCCTGATTTATGCATCCCTAGTGCTGGGATTGCAGGCATGTGCCACCACGCCTGGACTTCATTGCTGGCTCAGCACGCCTGGGGGTGGTGCTGGCGTGGCATAGAACCCTGGCCCCTGCGCTTAAATAAGCAAGCCCTTAGTCTGCTGAGCTATATTGCTGGCCCTATCTTTCATCTTTGTCACCTGGCTGGCTTCGAGTTATGTGCATGTGTGACAGTACCAGCAAAATTACAACAGACGTGCATCTTTGTATCCACATTTTTATTTCTGTACCGAGTCTTTTCCCATGTCATTGTGTTGAATTTACATTCACCTTCTCATCCTTTACTTATTTAATCTGTTGGGTAAATAGAATTGATTAAACTACTTCCTTACACTTCATCAACACGCGTGTCTTTACTTCCTGCTGTCGTAGCAGAAGCATTTCGGTTCCGCTTCCCACTTTTGGATCACCGCCTTATGATAATTTTCTAAGACATTCCTTCCTGTATTTGATCTGAGCACAGAGGTAGATGCTGTTTTCCTGCTTATGCCTTTCGAGGTCTGAGCACTGGCAGTGTTAGTGCAAGCCGTCTCCCCAGATGTCTTGGACCAAGAGAGGAAAAGAGGGGGAGGAGAGAAAAGAGGCCTTTATAAGGAAGTGGAGAAAACTGGCCGCACAGTTAATTAGAAAGTGCCATGAAGCAAGTCCAGGCTTTATGGCTTTCCTAGAATTGATGACGGTCTCGAACCAGGCCTGCCCACGCTCCTGCAGGTGTGCGCAGCCTCCACGACCATCTGGTTGGGCTGCCCGGGGCCTCATTCTTTGTTCTGACCACAATCCTGTAACTGAATATCACTTAATAACTTTTCATATTAATGTAGCTGGGATCAGTTCCTAGACCCAGAAAGAGGCCCCAGACAAAGCTCTGTCTTTTTCTGACTCCTGCTGTCCTGCTGACACAGCTGCCAGGGCCACACAGCCCTGTGGCCATCCGCAGAGCAACAGCAACCACCTCAGCTCACCATGGGCTCGAGGTTTGGGGACCTGGGACACAGAGCTCCTTCTCCAGCAGGACTGTGGCTCCCTTGGGATTTCCCAGGAAGGCTGGGGTTGTGCAGCTAAAGATAAGGGGGCTGGAGCCTTGGGCTAAACACTATTGTATGTCAGGTAATGGTACACAGGCAGTCTCTGGCTTGTGCAAACTGATTTATAGGCATGGCCAGGAGGCCCAAGGTCACTTGGGAACTTCAGAGTGGCACCCCAGTTCTTTACCTTCCCCAGGAGTTGAGGGCTGTCCTCCTTTTCTGCTCACTCCCACCCCATATCCCCTGTAAAGGGGGCTCTGCCCTCTTTGCTGCTTGTTCTCTTGCTTGGTAGCAGTGACGGAGGGAACAGGCGGGAGTCTCCATGACTGCTGTCTGCCTTGCCTGCCTGTCACATGAGAGATACCCATTGGGTGGTGCTCCTGGGTGGGTGGCTCAGAGTCCTAGGGAACCTGTGCCCCTTTACTTTGATTGGGATCACCAGGAGGCTTTTAAAAAGTAACCATGCCTGGTCCCATGGCAGTCCGTTGGCTGGAAAATTTTCAGGCAAGTGCCAGAAATGTCCTTGAACCATTTAGCAAAGAGTTCTAGGCAAATGTCTGTCTCCAGGAGCTTGTGTTTTGGTTTTCATAGAAGGAGCCAGCACTGCCCCTTGACATGCAGTAGTGTCTTCCTCTGTGCTGTTGGGTGGGGCAAGGAGGCTCTCTGTGAGCCCAGGAGTGAGCCCTATGTGATTACCAAGGACGCTCCCTAGTTGAGACAGGAGGGGCGGGTAGCATAGAATTTCACCTTGCTCTTCTCCTGGGAAGAGAGACATGGGCGTGAAGTGTCCTCACACCAGAGCAGGCAGCACAGTGTTGGGCAGCAGAGGATGGAAAGGAGTGTGAAGATCTTATCTTCACTTCCACCTTCCCCCAGCTTTCAGCATTCTTCTGTATTCAATCAAGGACCATGATCAATCAGTAGGCTATGAAGAGCTCATCTTTATTTGTGATGATGTAGGAGCGGTGCTACCCAGTTCGGTTGTACTATTGCATCATAACCTGTATGGTGACTGTGGAGAGTAGATGTGATTTTTAGTCCCAGCTCAGGTATAAAGCGAGCCACACAGCAGTCCAGTGATCTGGTCTTGGCCAGGTGGGATTAGGAGTGAGCACAGCCTGGCCCCCATGCTCTGCCGTCTTTTCCTGTTTTTTCTTATTCTGACCCTTGATTTTGTTAAGAGTCAGCCTGCAAGCCCAGTAAACATCGTGGGTCACACAGGCACTCATGGATGTCCTCAGAGTCCTGTGTTGGCGCGTGACACCATCCCTGTGGGAAATACCACCATTGCAAACACGAAGAGAAGGGACGCTACTCTTAGATGGAAACTACAGCCCAACTTGGGATCCTCAGTACTGCTAAAGTCTATTCACTTTGATGACATTTTCAAGCAATAAAGCCGAAAGGAAGCTAATTCTTTAATACTTTCCTTCCATCCTGCTTCCTCCCCCTCCTGGAGAGGATTTGGTGGCAGCTTGTGGGTCAGAGTGATTCTGGCTGAGACCTGAGTGTGGTGTGCCCGGGGCCCTGGCGCCGCTCTCCCCAAGTGCTCTGGCCAGCGCTGGGGCTGAGTGTTCTGCCGCCAGCTTCCCAGGACCTCCGAGTGGGGATGGAAATCCTCACAGAGATGCCACCTGCCGCCTGCACAAATGCCTTGGAGACCTTCTAGTGGGGATCCAGGGGCCACACATGTCCTCCTTGGTTCTGTGGTCATAAGAAGAGTGCACAGGCAAATGTGAGGGTGAGCAGATGGGTTCCTCTGCTGCTTGCAGCTCCAGCTTGAAGGCATTTGACCTTCCCAGTGTCCTTGGGCCAGAAGGAAGGCGACAGATTGGAGAAACCTGCTTACAAAAGGTGTCCAGTGCAAGTTGGGCGTGGTGGCTCAACCCTCAGAAAGATTTTCAATAGGATGAGAAGGTGCGTGGGTGGAAAAGCATGGGGGCAGCAGAGGCTGGAGGGCACCGAGCCATTTCCAGGTTGGAAGGGGCAGCCTTTTGCCCCCAAGCAACAGCAGCACAGGCAATGATGACCCCCCTGTGGTCTGCTCCCCTCCCCTCCCATGCTCCCTTAGAGCCCTTATTCATTGTCTTATGCATATGAGTGTATATGTGGACCCTGGGTGATACATGAGCCCCAACTGGGCAGAGGGATCATTTGCTGTAGGCAAACATGCTTTGAATGAGAAGCAAGCATGCACGTGTGTGTGTGTGTGTGTGTGTGTGTGTGTGTGTGTGTGTGTGTGTGGTGAGGCAGGGCTTTGGGTGGTGTGTCTGTGTGTTTGTGGTAGATGAGGTCTGGTCCACGCGGTGTACCTATGGTCAGATGTGCTGTGGGGCACAGTGTCTGTGGGCGTGTTACTCACAGGGGGTGACGGTGGCGTTGCGTGTTTGTGGGATGGCTGTGGCACGAAGGGGGCATGGTGTGGAGCAGCCGGTGCGTGCAAGCATGCAGCATGGTGGTGGGCGAAGGCTGCACTGCAGCGAGCAGCGTGTGTTGCCCCTCAGGACACCTCTCTGGTTCATGTTCTCCAACACAGATGAAGCCATGCCGGTGCTCAGAGGTGGGGTGAGAAGCTGCAGGTCCACCTGGCTTCCTGGAACATAGCAGTAAAAAGCAATGAATGTGTTTGTCTTTGACACTCTTTCTTGTCCTCAGACAGGAGCAAGGGTGATGCCCCATGGTGAGGGGACATTCCTCAGGTCTGGACATCATCAGCTACTCTTTGAAGTTCAGCCCCAGTGGCCTGGGACATGAACACACAGAATCACTGCCTCCTCCCTGGTGGCAGGTAGCATTCCATTAGGCTGAAGCTTTCATGTCCTCCTGGGGTGACAAAGTCAGTAGTGTCCTCCTGAGGGGCAGACCCTGTAAGTGCACCCCTTCCTACTTGCACTGGCCACTCTTTGTGCCAACCAGTGCCATTCCCTCTGGCAGTGCCAACTTCCTCTGTTCAGCCCTCAGTCAAGACCATACATCTTGGGCCAACCAAATATCTCAGCAGACTAAAGTGCCTGCTTAGGCAGACACAGCAGCTGGATTCAATCCCTGGTGTGCCATGCTGGCCTTGCCTCCGGGGCATGCTGAGACTGAGATTAAGACTGGGGGTGGTGGTGCGCGCCTCTAATCCCAGCTCTTGGGAGGCTGAACACAGGCAGATCACTATAAGTCCCATCTACATAGTGAGACCCTTGTAGACCTTGTACTAAAATACAAAAAGTACAATAAAAATAAAATATAAAGACCGGACATCCTGTACCTTACCCTTGGGTGTCTCTTATGTGCAATGTTAGACTCTTGGGTCCTTGATTTTCCCCTTGCCTCCTGGCAGTTTTCAGAATTAAGCTTACTTTGCCATACTGTCCAGAATAGGAAAAGATTTTTACTTTTAAGGTTATTTATTTTGTCATGAGCTATGTTATCGAGTTACCTTATTTGCTTGATTTATTTGTCAGGATTTGACTCTCTTACCTTTTGTGATTTAGTATTAGAGGAAACTCTGATAATCAAATTCGTTTCCATTTTGAGTGTAATTTTATATACCAAAGTGCTTGCAGGTTCTATATTTTGCAATTCAAAGTTTAATCTGAGCTCTTATAATTTTACCAGAGTTTGCTAGTGTGTTCTCAGCCCCCAAGTAATGTGCATAATTTTGATCAGAAATTTTAAATCTTTCTTTAGGGACAAGATTGCACTTTTTCTTTTAATAAAAATAGTATAAATTCAGTAAAAGTAGTTTATTGAATTTATTCTCTGTGTCTTTCGTAGGCTTATTCTTTAAGTAATTTTCTTTATTTTTTCCTAGTGACTGGAGAATGGATGTCATGTCCTATAATTTTCATTCATTATTTTACAATCAAGCTGGTTGTTTATGATCTCCATTATCTCCCCTGTATCTTTAATTTCCCAATTGCTTAAATCTGAAAGCAACTCTTAATAACTTTACATTGTGTATTTATAACTCTCTGAAACTAACAGGTCTCAGATTTTTTGCTTTACTTACTTCTGAGAGGTAGGATTGTACTTGCTCTGACTCTTTTTTTTTTTTGTTTTATGGTGGTACCAGGGATCGAACTCAGGACCTTGAGTTTGCCAGGCAAGTCTGATTCTTAAAAATCGTCCTTTGTTGTGAACAATTTTATCTTTTTATACGTCAAGTGATTGTCCCCTTCTTCCTTCCTCTGCCCTTCCTGTCTTTCCTGCTTCTTTCCCTTCTCCCTCTCTCATTTTCTTCCAGCCTCTTCCTTCTCAACCACAAACAGAAGTCTATGCATGTCCAATATTATGTATCAAAGTAGATTTTACCAGAGTTTATGTAGCTACTTGTCCCATTTTTAGTTCCATACAAAGGGACACATTAAAAGTTTCAAGTAAGGCTCTCATTGTCTGCAAATGACAGGAAGGAAATAAAATCAGAGATATTTCCGGGATAGGGAAGTCACTGTGGGAAGCATTTCCCACTTCAAATTTTCCAGCTGAGGTAGGTAGGTGTGCCCTCCAACAGAGGGCTGGCCCAGTGCTGTGCTTTCCCCAGGCCTCCCCCCACATCAAGTGGCCTCCTAGAGAGATCTGGGGGAGCTGCCAGTGCAGGGTTTTCCTGGGCCTCTACACTTCAGGTCACCTTCCTTTTAGACCCTGTCCCATTGCCCTTGATGGTATCTATTGGCTTTATTAGTGATCACAGTCACTTCTTCCTAATTTTATTGAGTATTTGACAGACTGCATTTTCAACATGGCCACATGCTGTCCTTTTCTCGAACTAGCCCCGCCTGTGGAAAAAGGACATGTAATTCTCCTCCTCGGGAAAAAAGTCTAGCTTTTTTGAATAGAATGAAATGGAAGTGACACTACGTGACTTTGGACATCAGGACATAAAATGCTATATGGTGTCAGCCTGGTTTTTCAGCTCTGTCTGTCTCTTGCATCCTGGCCCTTGTCTGGTGCATGCGTGTAGGGAGCCCTTGGCCAACCTGTGAGATATTTGCTGCCCTGAGGGAAACTCTTCAGAGCCGGAGGAGGTGCCCCAGGAACCTCGTGGATCTCCCAGCAGGAGCTCTTAGATGTGGGAGTGAGTGGTCTCCCAGTGACTACAAACCCACTCTGCAAGCTTCTCTGGTGGAGCGGAGATAAGTAGATCTTGTCAAGCTTTCCTGAAATGAGATCCACGAGTAAAACGAATGCTCTTGTGTTAAGTCCAAGAGTTCAGGACTGCTGAGTTAGCTACACATCGGTAGGGAAGGGGAACACATATGTCACCTTGCAGGCGGGGCCTCTTTGATGACACTGTGTTTTTATGCGTTGCAAACATTTTTTCGAAATGCCAGGCCTTTCCTGTCACCTTTCTCTGTCCCATATTGGCAAAAACATCCTACTTTTATGCTCCCTTTTCACTTCAGTAGGCTTGAAAATGAAAACACGGCCTGAAACGCTCACGTAGAGCAGAGGCTTTCGGCTGGCTTTCCAGTGCAAAAGCTGTGTTATTTCTACCAGGTGCCGCACTTTGGTCACACTTCAGGGCCAATTAGTTCATGAGGTCAGCTGCTGTAGCTTGGTGAGTACCCATCCTGTGGGACGATTCTCCTGGTCCTGCCTGTGTGCACACACGGCATGGACCTGTACTCGGGGGGATTTCTGGGTGCCCTACTAGGAACACAAGCAATTTAAACTTGTTAATCTCTCAAAGCAGCTGGATCCAGACTAACCAGAGCAGGGTGGTGCCCAAGCAAGGTAAAGCAGTGATGTCCCCCTCCTGCCGCATAGAATCAATGGTTCTGAAATCTCCGAGATCTGTAAATGGAATGTCTGAAGCCAAAAGATGAGGATTCCTTTAAAAATATAGTTTTGTTAAATGGGGACTTCTGTTGTCAATCTTCTTCCATCTGGATTGACAGATGACTCTAAGCCTTTAAAATATTCCTGAGCACACTGCACATGAGCAAGTGATTTTTGTTGCCATGTTCTCTCGGTTGTTTTCAGAACTTGAGCCTGAAATATATATTTTTTCTCATTCTGATTGACACTTGTTTCTGGCGGGTCCCTTTTAATGGGGACATCTGAGCAGAATGCAGACCGCTTTAGTCTCGGAGGGAGTAAGCTGTCCTTAGCTGAGAGGAAGAAGGGGCGTGAAAGAGAACTACCAAAGGGACAGAAGGGGAGTAGATATTGAGGCTGATCTTGGGATTGAATTTTGGTACTGCCGCTGAGTGGCCTTTGAGCTTGGGTAAGTTGCCTTCATGGAGTGGAAAATAAGCTTAACCACATGGATTGGTTTGCTGGGGCTGCCATGGCAGACAGCTTTTCACTCCTGTGGAGGCTGGCATCGAAGAGCAAGATGCCAGCAGGGCGGGTTTCTTCTGACGCTGCTCCTTGCCTAATACGAAGCCACCATCTCCACGCTTCCATGTGTCCTTCTCTTTGTGTCTTACTCTCCTCTTCCTAGTAGGACGCTGGTCTTACTAGACTGGGTGCCATCCAAATGACCTCATTTTAACTTAATTACTTTTTAATGACTGGAGTCGTGTTCTGAGGTATTCTAGGTTAGGGTTTCCACAGGAATCTTTTGGGGAAGACACAGTTCAACCTATTACACACCCCTGTGAAGAATGTTTTGAGATATCAGAAAGTACAGAAGAAAAGCCATAGAACTGCTAACTCCTCCCTTTCCTTTAAGTTCTAGGTTCTTTAGTGGGCAGTGGGAGAAAAAAAAATGTACTCATCAGTGTGATTTTCCCCCTTTTCCTCTTCAATATCATCAGTGTGATTTTCCCCCTTTTCCTCTTCAATATATGATTTGCAAGAAATCAAGAAAGGCCATACCTCAGTAGCCCTTTTTCAAAGACCATATTTCAGTATTCCTGAATGGAATTCCAGTACATTTTCTCCTGTCTCCTGGAACATAGATATGCTGACCAGAAGCACAACAATCACCCTCAAACAAGAAGGTGACCTGGAGGCTGAAAACTGGCATTTAAGGTAGAGGAGAGAAAAATCTAGGGGATACCAGATGAGGATGGTGGTGGCTCAGCACTTGTCAGTCTTGGATTTCATGTAACATGAAGGAGAAAATGCTCTGTGTTATATATGCCATTGTTACTGTAGCCAATAGTAATTTCTAACTAATGGGGGATTTGAGTTCAGTTGCCAAATTTAATGTGCATGTTAATATACTAGCTTAACAAATTTAAAAATAAATTGACTTTAAACACAATTATTTTTAGATTTATTTTTTATTTTATGAATTTGGTACAGGGTCTCACTACACAGATCATAGTGAGCCTCCCTTTTTCAGCCTCCCCAGCACTGGGATTACAGGAGTGAGCCACCATGCCTGGTCTCAGTGGCTGGCTCAGCGTGGCTGAGGGCGGGGCCGACATGCAGTATGGTGCCAGGGATTGAACCTGGGTCCCTGCGCTTGCCTAAGCAGGCATTTAGTCTGCTTCTGCTGAGTTATCCCAGCCCATAAATTGTGTGCTCCTGTACCTTTGCCCTGTCTGAACCATGCCTACCTCCACGTGCCCTTCCTTTCTTAGATCAGACCTGGTGAGCCATACTTTAGATATCTTAGGACCTCTCTCTGAAATGATTGTGCTTATTACCACTAGAAGGGTAGTATAGGCCAGTGGTTCTCAAACGTAAGCCTCCATCAGATTTTAAAAATAGGAGGAATTGTAAAACTTTTACCAGGTCTTACCCTCAGAATTTCCAAATCAATAGGTGAGAACAAGGTCAGACCTGAGAATTTTTCACTTCTAAGCATTTCCCAGGTAAAGCTGATGCTAAGCCCTGAGGTGTACTGCAAAAACTACAGCTTATTGACTTTTCTCTATGTGACTCCCTGTTGCTAATGGGAAACCATTTTCAACTTGCAGTTCAGAAGCAGACCCTGACTGAGCTCAGAACACTACCTCTGGGCCAGAAAAGTGACTTGGGACTCCAGTTCCTGTCACGTGGACATGTAGTTGGCCCCAGCGTAGGCCCTCTCCCATGGAAGCAGCTTGAGCCCTGGCTTGACACAATATGAAACAGCCCTGGCCATAGCCTTCCCTGCAAGCTTCTCTTTAATTGCAGAATCTGGGTGGCCCTTCACAGTTGTTTGGATAGCACAGAAAAAGAGACATTCTGCAACCTTGAGAGACTACTCGCTTTCCCCAGTCTCCTGAGACCCAGTGCCCTGAGGAGCAAGCACTGTGTAGAGGAAACCACAGAGGGGTTCTGGAGGGTGTTTAGACAGGAGGGGTTGGGGGAGGGAGAGGGAAAGGGAGAGGGAGAGGGAGAGGGA
>NW_004524753.1:1916688-1922533 GCF_000260255.1 Octodon degus | reverse complement strand
GACAGAGAGAGAGAAGAGAGAGAGAGAGAGGAGTGGTAGGGGGACAGACAGAGAGAGAGAGAGAAGAGACAGAGACAGAGACAGAGACAGACAGAGAGAGGGACAGAGAGACAGAGAGATAGAGATATAGAAAGAGATAGAGACAGAGAGAGAGACAGAGATGGAGAGGGACAGAGTTACAGAGACAGGTAGACAGAGAGAGACAGAGAGAAAGACAAAGACAGAGAAGGACAGAGAGACAGAGAGAGAGACAGAGACAGATAGAGACAGAGAGACAGAGAGAGACAGACAGAGAGAGACAGACAGAGAGAGACAGACAGAGAGAGACAGAGAGATAGAGAGGCAGAGACAGACAGAGAAACAGAGACAGACAGAGAGAGACAGAAAGATAGAAAGACAGAGACAGAGAGATAGAGAGAGATGCAGAGATAAACAGAGACAGAGAGAGACAGAGACAGAGAGAGACAGGGATAGAGAGAGACATAGAGACAAAGAGACAGAAACAGAGACAGAGAGAGACACACAGAAAGTCACACAGAGAGAGACAGGCAGAGAGAGACAGAGACAGAGAAAGACAGAGGCATAGAGAGACAGAGGCAGAGAGAGACAGAGAGAGAAAGGGCTTTCCCAAAGATTCAGTGCTTTCCAGTCACCCCAAAATACGTCTACCAGGAGAGTGTTCCTTAGCCGGCATCTGCTAGGTGACAGTAGTCTGAATTTGCACAGCTGGATTCCTGCCACAATTCTTCCTACCAGGCAATAATCACACAGAAAGGGCTCTGACTACTGGGCTGCAGCAATCCATCTAAAACGTGACTCCTACATAAAACCTCTTCGGGGTTTGCATCTGATAGGGACAGGGAATTCTCTGTCAACAACCAACCACCAGGCTCGAGGGCACTGACTCAGCTATCAGCTGGGGCATCCACGATCTAGTCTTCACTTGCCTCATCTTCCCTTGTGCAAATCCCTAGTTCCATCACCGCTTGCCTTTCCAACCCCACCTTTCCACAAATGACTTAGGTTGGTGTTTGTTGTGAGGCTACCCTGGATCTTCCATGCCACGGGCACCTCCCCTGCAATGAGACAGTTTCAATTTCATAATAACAATAATAGCAATAATAGGCGCTCCTTGAGGAGTGTGAACTCCTCATCAGGACCCATGCCAAGCCTTCTTCATACATGACCTCATCTAATCTCACAACAAGCTGAGGAAATGGGGTTTATCAACCCCAATCTACAAATGGGGACCCGAGACTCAGGAGTTAAATCACTTTCCCAAGATCGCAATAGAAACCCAAGCTCACGCCTAAGCCTGTGCTCCTTTATTTTGTATTTGGTAAATGTTTATTAATTCAAATCAGTCAATATACCTACAACGTGCATGAAGGAGAATTTTGGAGGTGGGTTCTAACCTCCCAGTTATTTAAAAACAGGAAATTCATTTAACCAAGCAAGTCAATTAACAGAATTACTATAGTCAAAACTCAGCCAATATTCAGTTACTTGCATGACATAATCTAGCACTGGTGGAAATGGAGAAAATACATCTGTGTTCTGACAAGGCTTTGCTACATGGAAATTTCATACAAAATATGGCAGCTTATCTGTGACTGGTAGCAGTTCGGAGCAAATGATGTCCTTTTCCTCGGAGCACGCGTGGTGGCCATGCTACTTTGACCTGTCTCCCGAGGCATACGAGGTTGCATGACTTATTCATTTCTTCCTAGAGCAGAGCCCTGGTCCCCAACATCGTCTCTTGTTGGGTCCACACTGGGATCCTGTTCCACATTTGTACGAATATGCACTGGCTGGTAGGTGTGTGAATGACAAGACTGTGTGACCCGCGTATGCAAGTAGCATCTGCAAACAATGACTCCTGCTTGGCTTACCACAAAAGAGTGCAGGGGTTTCCAGGTGGGAGCAGATCCTGTCCACCTGGGGAAGGAGCACTGTGGGAGGTGAGCAGTTGCCCAGTTCAGAAAGTCAGGGGCAGTTTCTAGACTATCCAACCAGAGAACTTCCTTTTTTTTTTTTTTTTTTTTGGTTTTCCTATTTTATTTTTTCCCCCATAATTTATTGAGGAACAAATAGCAATGAGACAGTTTCAAACCAAATTGGTAGGTCAGTTTCAATAGTTAACACATTGCATGCATTCTTCCTAGTGGTTAATTGCTGTACAAGATGCGGACATGATATCCTATTTACAAACACTTTTTTTCCCATAATTTTATTGAGAAACAAATAGCAATGAGACAGTTTCAAACCAAATTGGTAGGACAGTTTCAATAATTAACACATTGCATACATTTTTCCTAGTGGTTAATTGCTGTACAAGATGCGGACATGATATCCTATTTACAAACACTATTAGAACATATCCCTCTATTCATTAAGAGAATGTAACTATATATCTATCCTAACCATTTTGAATACACAGATACAAAATGAATATTCATCTGTATCCCCTGTTTTTGTTTAGTTCCGTTATTTGAATATTATAGGTGTGTGAACTCAACAAAATATTCTAAAAGAGTCCAGTAGTCCATAATAGTATTGGGTCTTCCGCTTCACTGGCAATGTCAGAAATAGAACTTCCTTTTTGCCATTTTAAAAATGCTACCAGACCAGCCAGATAGCTCAGTGGATTAAAGCACCTGCTTAGGCAGACACAGGGACTAGGGTTTGATCCCTGGTGTGCTCTAACCCAGGGGCACCCTGAGACAGAGATTGAGACTGGGTGTGGTGACACATGCCTGTAATCCCAGCACTTGGGAGGCTGAAAACGAGAATCACTATGACTCCGATCTGTGTAGTGAGACCCTGTAGACCCTGTACTAAATACATAAAATCAATAAAATAAAATAAAATGTTACCAAATATATAGTTTTGACCTATAATAACTTTTGGGGGTAGCTTGCCTCTATCTTTCCTTTATTCAAATCCACTTGGAATCTATCTTTAACTTTCTAGGGGTGGCCTAGGAGAAATATGTTATAGTAAAAACTTGCCCAAGCCTTTTGCCTCATTTTCTCTTGTGTAAATTCGTAGGCTTTAAACTTAAAATCTTGAGAGTTGAAAGCAAGCTCTGTCACTTCCTAGTTGAGGAAGACTCAAAGCTAGGACAGTAGGCTTACCTTCTGTGGGCAACCCTCAGTCAAGCATTCAGCCATAAAACTGCTTTAAATTTTTTTTGTTTAGACTGAAACCAAAGGAACCTTCAAGAAGCAGTGTAAAGGAAGGAGCCATAAGGAGTAGACAGCAGAGGTCACATGGCTCACGCCAGTACACAGAGCAGAGGTGTGGCTTAAAGAAAAGGCTTCCCAGCTGACAGAAGAGTGAGTCATTTTCCCTCACCAGTCAGGGGCAGCGTTTTCATGAACAGGGACAAGAGCACATCCTTTGTGGTCCTAGAATGGCACAGATTTGATTGGACCTTGATGGAAGTAGAGTTGACCTAAGAGTAGGATCCCAATTCTATGGCACACAAGAGGCTGGGGATGGTGGGGGCTGCATTCTTGTGCAATGAGCAGCGTGGGAAATTTGGATACAGGAACCCAGAAACCAACTGTAGCCTGTCCTGGAGTGGCCAACATGGTGGGTTCCAGGCCAGAGCAATCATACAGGCGCAGCTAAATAATCTCCTACTTAGCTTCTTTGACTCGTGGGAGAGCAACCCCTTGCTGTCTTTAACTTACAGCTTCAAGATGCATAGGGGGTTGCAGAAGGCTTGTGAGGTCTTTTGGAGAGTATAGTGTCTGCTTGGTTTTATTCCCAGCCCTAAGGATTCAGATCCAGTACTCTCTGGTCCCTCTTTTCTCCTCTTGGTCCCCTCTCTTTAAGAAAATGGCCAGAAGCAGTCAGTTATACCCTCTTTTCCTAGTAGTAACTCTTTTTCTAACCTCTTTCCTGGAAGTGTTATCACCTCTATGTAGATATTCACCTCTGGCTTCCCAGAGTAGACGTGGCCTCAGAGATGTAGAGTGAGACAAGGGAGTCCCACTGCCCCTGCTGAGAGGCCCTTGGGGCTCTGTGCTCCGACACTTCCATCAGGGCTCTGCAGGTAAAGAGTGTCCACTCCATGATCCTGCTGGTTTGTCCAAAATTATTCCTTTGGCCCTACTTTAAACCACAAAGTTTCCTTGCTTATTCTCCTATGGAAGTAAAGGCTCCCCTTCTCCATGTCTCACTCCTTTGTCCCTCTCTTACAGCAGTTGTCACTTTACCCTTCGATGGACCTACCTATGTACCTGGTCTCATTTTTCTTCCTAACAAAAGTCCAAAGATATTTCCTATGGCCTACGCTCCATCACTGAGTCTTCATATGCTTATTCTTAACTCTACAGAGTTACAAAATCCACTCAATCAAAAGCAACTTTCCTCTCCCCACTTCAATTTTGAAATCACTTTTCTCTTTCTCTTCTGCTGTCTAGTTCCTCACTGGGACACTATCCATGGGCAATTCCATTTCCTCCTCACAAAGACCTTCTTATTCATTGCCTACAACACTTGGTTTAAACACCATGGAGATTTGCAATCTATGAGAGCAGATAAAATTGTGTGTATGCACATATGTGCATATTAATGTCAATTTATATCAGTTTTCCTTTTGGAATAAAAAGATGATGCCAGGCTTCTGGGACTACTTTAGTTCATGCGTCAGTGTGATGGAAAGTACTAGTGACCTACTTAACACAGCGCGTGAGGAAAGACAACCAGTGTTTCAAAGGCAGTAGTGTGCCCCACCTTCTTGTTTAGGGCAAGACAGGACTTTGATCTTCTCTTTTGTGTTGCTTGCTGTTTACTTCTCACAAGCTTCTGTGTCTGTCTTTTTCTCACTATAGATGGAAGATGACTATAGCCTCTGGGTGACTGGGGCCGGGAATGAGTTATGTCAAAATAAGACTCCAGTGTGGCTAGAGGAGGTTTTTAGCCAGGGAACTTTTGGTTTGGAGGAAAATAAATTCTTCCAAGGAAGATAAAGTAGATAAAGAGTTTATTATAGAAATACAAAGAGTTCCACAGAAACACATTGATGGAAATACCAGAACGGCCTCATGGAAGCTGGAAAACCACTGGAGGAGTCTACTTCTTACCCTTGTTCCCAGTGATCCTTTCACTTTTCTCTACCTGTAGATCTTCTCCTTGATTCACTTCTCTATCTGTAGGTGATCTTCACTCTTCCTGTCAAACCCTCTCTATTCCCTGAGACAACACAACCTTCCATTTTCCATCCCCCACCCCCTCAGAACCAACCAACCTGGTGAATGAGCCCCAGTTCCAAGACCCTGGCAGAGTAAATCTGATTAACTTTGATGTGAAGACCCTCTAAGAACATACTACTGACAGGGGCATCCAACTTCAAAAGGAAGTCTTTTGTCTCTCTCAATACAAGAAAATAAGAGGAGCAGTGTTTGTTTTTCTAAGTGTTTTTCTGGCCTCTGGCCTCTTTCAGAATCACATAGAGCAACTCTGCCTCACCGGGTGATGTCTGACGGATCAGTAAGTCTTGAAAGAAGGCTGTGAGATGATACTATTAACAGAAACAGTAAAATCAACAACAATCACAACCAATTCAGGAGCTACTTACCAGAACAAAAGGATGCCATTTGCTAGCCACTACATTATTTAGTCTTCACTACAAAACTATGGAAGTGGCATTATCCCTGTTACAGAGAAAACTTAGCTAATTGAGTACTTTGTTCTCTCTCTCTCTCTCTCTCTCTCTCTCTCTCTCTCTCTCTCTCTCACTCTCTCTGGTTCTGATGGGATAGGGCACCTAACTTGTGTCCACACAATGGCCAACAGTTGCCTGGCTCAGATCAATTTGGAGGTGCTACATATG
>NW_004524753.1:1904458-1916013 GCF_000260255.1 Octodon degus | reverse complement strand
GAGTTAGGAATAGTGGTGCTTTTTTTGGAAGTTCACACTGTAATTTTAGACTTTAGGGGTCTATATTTTTCATATCAGATCTCTCCAAAGTTTCTAAATCCATATGATCTACTGGACAAAAAAAGTGATCTAGAAATTGGAGAGTTGATATTTTTTATTGGTGTTAATAGGGATTTCCAGTGGAACCTAAATTCTCTTGACTTTTGATATCTATAGCTTTGAAACCATACTTGTTTTCTACATAATTATCCTGAAATGCTTCTCTCTTGGCACACATTTCATAGTCATCTCCTTGTTCAGGGACATTTCTTCCCTTTCTACCATCAGTATAAAGGCCATGCCATGCTACAGAAAATGCAAGGAGCTTGGAGTTAGACAGAGCTGGGTTTGCCATTTGCTAGTTTGAGACGTTGGCCAATGAATTTAACATCTTTGAGTTTCAATTCTTCACTTACAAAATGGAGACAATAATTATCTTGTGGTAAAATAATGAAAAATAAAATAAACATAGAAGACACTTAAGAAAATTTGTTTCCCCTATTGTATTATGAAGAATGTTATAACCAGTAGTTTCCAATGTGTTGGAGAAAAATATTCCTCCTGTTTCATTGAGATTTTCAGGAACCTTTTCAAGAAATGACTTTTCTTAGTTCATGTGTAATGAATGGAGTGACTTTTGCTCTCTTATGTCCTCGTATTTTTTTGATTCATTCTTTTATTAATCTATCTATCAGACACATACTGATTGTCTATTAAATACTGGGAATATTTGAGAAAAACCAATGTGATAGAATAGGCTGAGGTGGGGATGTCTCTTAAAGTTAGAAATATTAGGGAAACTAGCCTTTTTATTAACTATATATGAAAATAAGTATAAATTTTAAGTGTCTAGGAGACAATGGCACAAATTTAGGCAGGCTCCCTGGGTTGAGGAAGTGGGTACATTGATTTATATCTGGCGCTTGCAAGAATAAGTCTTGTTGGGGTTGGTGAGATAGCTCTGCAGAATAAGCACTTGCCTGGCAAGTGCAAGGGCCTGACTTCAATCCCTTGTTCCACCAAAAAATAGAATGTGTGCTAGCTTGGAAGTGAAAGGGGCCTAATTCCAATCCCCTTTAAAAAAAAAAAAAAAAAAAAAAGAATAACTCTTATTACCTTTGGTTAGTTATTCGTGTCCTTGGCCTTTCTCTGCCTGGTGAGAGATTTTGGTGCTGAGAGTCAAGTTCGTTCTTTCTTTTCTTTTTCTTTCTTTTCCTTTCTTTCTTTCTTTCTTTCTCTTTCTTTCTTTCTTTCTTTCTTTCTTTCTTTCTTTCTTTCTTTCTTTCTTTCTTTCTTTCTTTCTTTTTCTTTCTTTTTGTGCCCAGGAGGGGACCAAACTCAAAATCTTGGGCTCACCACAGAGGCACACATGCTGCTGAGCTATCTCCTTGACCTTAGAAAGTCAAGTTCTTTAAAAAATGGCTGGATCAAAGAACCAGGAAAGAGATTCTTTTTCTCTCTCTCTCTCTCTCACTGTAATAGTCACCGAAGTTAATCATCAGTATGGCAATGTCATATAGTTCTTAAGTCATCATTAGAATAAATATGGTCATGCAGGTATTGTTTTAAGTATCATTTTAAGTATTCACTCATACTTTGGGAGGTGCTGCTGAACTATATTGAAGATGACCCAGTTGAAGTGGATAGAAGTTTGTGAGAGTGGCTGAAATGGCCAATAGGAAGTGAAAGGTGGCACTTTGTACACAGGTAGGACTTACCCCTTGGTGACCGTCTATAGTTGCCATGACTTAGAACAGGTTCTTGGGCCTTTGGAACTGCAAGATCTCTGTTATTTTTTGCTGCTTGATGAATCCAGACTGTTACCATTCTTGGTCAGAGAGGAGCCAGCAGTGGTTTTGCTTAGGCTTCTAAGGGTCTCAATCTCTCTCTCTGTCTCTGTCTCTGTCTCTGTCTCATATTCTGAATAAACAGCTTCAAGTCACCTACTTTTAAAAGGACAGATAATTTCTTCCATAACTTAGAACACTTTTTGGACTGGCCAACTCACAGAGCCTATTTAGGCTGAGATGTGAGACACAGCGTCTCTCTTTGTGGGAACCAGTTCTGTCATTTCTCTTGCCATTTAAAGTCATTAGCATCTGGCTAACTCACGTGGCATGTCTTGCCAATGACTCAGCTAGGTTTCATTGTTTTGTCCATTTTTGCTTTTCATTTTAAAGCTCTTCATATTAGCATGCTTTGAAATCCTTCTTCCTAAAAAGGTGATGACTTCAGTTGGATTTGAACAACAGAGAAGCAGTTTCTGTGCTTTGAGCAAATCCATCTGATCGTTTGTTGACATCCTTGACAGTCTATAAATGGATGACATGTTTCTGACCACTGAACACACACACACACACACACACACACACACACACACACACACACATACTTCCTGGATCTAGAGGTTGATCATTCCAAAAGCACACATAGATCATATCAGAAATAAAAGAAACCCTTATAAAGGGCCATGACCTTTACAATTTTTATGTGTTTTCAGTTTCTAAGTGTTAAGGAGTTTCAAACTTTCAGGCTGGGACAAACCAGCTGAGGATGAGCAAAAGTGAGAGCTACACATCCAAGTAGAAAAGGTAAGACACAGGTAGTGGCTCTCTGTTTAATTACTGTCTAGGTCTGTTTTCTTACTGCGGAGTTAGACTTGGGACAGAACCATTATAGTCCACAAAGTCTAAAGCATTGCCAACTAGGTCCTTAACAGAAAAACTTGTTCAACCCCAGTCCAATGGATTTCTATTATTCGAACTCTAGATCAGTGATGACACTAGATCAGTGATGGGAGCTTTCAAGGGCGCAAATGTCCAGCTGTGGCACATATGCCATAAGTTCACTACATGGCCCTAGATCGCGAGCTACTGTTTCCCTTAAGTGCATTGTGGAGAGTACATGTTTCTTGCTGTCTCGTACATTTCACTGCAAAAGTCAAGGTACACGTACCTGAAAACAAGATGTTAGATAACAGAAGAACAACGACTTGGAGGAGGAGGAAAGTAGAGAAGGCTGCTCAGCACACACTCAGCTGAATATTGAATTCTTCAGGGGCAGAATCTGAGTCCCATACATAATGAAATGGGTTGTGTAATGGGAAAGTTACCACGTAGCAATGTTAATGGAATGAGGCTGGACCAGCTGGTTGGCAGAGGGGTTCCCCCTCTGGGGGCTGCTGCTGTGATTCATAAAGTGCACTGACTACAAAGAAGTTCTCAGCCATGAGTAGGGGGAGGGGACAGGGAGGGGAGGAGGGAAGGAAAGGAGCAAAGAGGTAGATGGGCGAGCTGAGACACCAGAGTGCACAAGTGCTGACCACGACTGGGGCTTTGTACTGGGCACTGTGGGGTGCAAAGAAGGACTAGCACCATCCTCCCTTCACCTAGAAATTTAGATTTAAGCTGAGGCTGGGGGACAAGGCACAGCTTCCTAAAGAATGAAAAGTGCTCCAAGGAAGGTCAGAGCAAGACGGATGGAACTGGCCTTAAGGAAAACACACATATAGAAAAGTGCTTGGAGGGGCCAGGGAGATGGCTCAGTGGAATAAGCGCTTCGCTGGCAAGCTCAAGGGTCTGAGTTCAAAGCCTGGTTCCAACAACAACAACAACAACAACAAAAGAAAAAGAAAAAAAGAAAAAGAAAAAGAAAAATGAAAGAAAAAAACCTCGGATTATACAAGTTCCATGTCTTATATCTAATCCTAGTAAGATCTAGACACCATCATGAGAAGAAATCCCAGCAAACAGAAAAAAGTCTCTGAGATTTTTCATCCTTATAAACAAGATCCCTCAACAGACTGGCTTCATCACTGCCCCACCATGCCAGAATCCATTTGCCCTTGGCCCTGACCTGGGAATCCTCAGCTAGAGCTCCCCCCAGGTCCCATATAATCTGTCCCTTTGAGAACAAAATGCATTTTGACCTTGGGATTCCTTATCTGGGAGTTGATGCTATGAATATAATAGGACAGGAGTAGCAACATGCAGGCATTATTTCTAGTATTGCTTATATTAGGAAACTCTAGATCAGCAGTGGCAGTGAACAGTGGATACCCCTGCTCCTCATCCCTGGGAACACACTCAGCCCCGACACTGCCTGCCCTCCAGGACGCCTCCTTGGACCCTCACGCCTACCCTGGCTTCCTTCTGGTACCTGCGCTTTCCCATATTTTCCTGCTCACACAACATGATCATTTCATTTCCTTGCTTAGTGTGAATTCGCTCAAGAACAGTCCCTGAGACAAGGATTTGAGTGTGCACAGTTTAGTTGGGAAGCGATATTAGAGGAAATAAGCTATCAGGAGAATAAGGAAGTGAGACATAATGGAGGAAGAGAGAAAATAGAGAATCCTTTAGGAAGCAAGTTATCACTGTGGGTAACAGGAATGTGGACTCTTTCAGGAATCTAGGAGCCAGTTTAGAGCTTTTCAGGTAAAGTTATCCTACCTGAGTGTATTCATTTTATTTATTTATTGACTGAAACTAACAGGGATTGAGCCTAGGGCCTTTGGACTAAGTTATATCATCCATCTCTTCTTTTCTTCCTTTTTTTTTTTTTTTTTTTTGTATTTTAATACAGGGTCTACAAGGTCTCACTATGTAGATCAGACTTGTAGTGATCTGCCTGTGTTCAGCCTCCCAAAATCTGGGATTATAGGCTTGCACCACCATGCCCAGTCTCAATCACAGTCTCACCTCGCCCTGGCACAGCACCCTGGGGATCAAACCTTGGCTGCTGTGTCTGCCTAAGCAGGTGCTTTAATCCACTGAGCTGTTTGGCTGGCCCTTATCACCAGCCTTTTATGAACATTGAAAAATAATTTTTTGGAGACAGGGTGTCAATAAGTCACTAAGTTGACCAGACTGGGCTTGAATTTGTGAACCTCCTGCTTCAGCCTCCCAGTGTTTGAGGCCTAGGATTACAGGTGTGTGATTACAGGCACAGGATACCACCTTGATCTGGGGTAGTTTTACACTGTATGCTTATGTCAGGGAGAGAAGGAATTCCTTGGCATTTCTAGTCTGCCACATGGACATGAAGAGTGGATTTTGGAAGTCAGAGCTGGCTCTGCATTTGGCATTTGGAAGGAAGATCAGTGAGGTCTAACATGGCTAGAGCCAGAGATTCCAGGAAAGACAGTAATAGTTACATTTTTCATGTCTTCCATTAGACTCAAATTGGAAAGGAGCTGGTGCTGGACTAGCCTGGGGTGGTGTTGGAGGGGCCAGGCATCTTTCTCCTAGAGGAGTTTTGCTTCAAACTTGTATCCTTGTGGGCTTGTTTGGCCTTTCTCATCCAGAGTGGGCTTGCGGTCCTCAGGCTCTGCTATATGGCCTTTGGGTAGCCTCGCCCAAGTGGTCACAGTGCCAGACACCCTGAAAGGACAGTGAAAGTCACACTGTGAGAATGTGGGACTGGAGATGTTGCTGTGGCCATGTCTAGAAAATATGATCTGTCACCTACTGTTTTAGGGACATGAAGGAGATATATCACAAAATGTTCTTCATTGTAAACACATGTGACATCTCTGGACACCTTTGAGTGCTTCTGCGTCTCATAGTGCCCGGAGTTTTGCTCAGTTCTAGGAGAAATCTCATTCCTCTGCCAGAGCTGTTGCACACAGCAGAACTCAGCCTGCCCTGAGAACTCACTGCGCATGTGCACCAGCTCATGTCCACCTACAAGACATCCGCAGCTTACACAGTTCCAGTTACTGCATAGCAGATGTCATCATTGCTACAAACTATTTCAAAATAGCCCAACAAATTTGACCATAGGTAATTCAAAATGTCAGTAGTCAGAAATACTGAAAAAGATTTGAGCAACATTAGGACTGAAAAGAATTTATATCATTATGAAATACAAATAACTGGTATTCTTTCATATGGAAGAAATTTTAAAGCTAAATTAGAATGGATAAGGAACCCACTGGGAAAAGCATGGAAATATCAATAGCTAAGCCTTAAGGGGGAGACACAAATGATCAAAATATATGAAATATGTTTTCTTCATTCAATTTTTTCTTTTCTTTTTTGTGGCTGGCTTAGCCCACCCTAGGGGCAGGGCTGGCCCAGCATGTGGTACTGGGAATTGAACTGTTGTCCCTGCGCTTGCTTAAGCTTGCCTAAGCAGGAGCTTTAGACCGTGGGCCATCTCGACAGCCCTTCATTAAATTATTTAATAAAAGTACTAATACATCATCTTATGGCTATCAAATAAAAACAAGTCTCCATTTTATTTTTGCCTATCAAGTTTGTGAAAATTTAAAAAAACCATCATACCAACAGTGGCCAGACTTGGGGAATGGACTATCTACCCTGTGGGAGGGGTCTACGCAGCACGGTGATTCTGAGAGTGTCATGGATGCAGGCCCCTCTGGGTGATGACCTTTTGCAGCAGTGAGACACATAGACATGAGCCTTGATTTCTGTATTATTGACAATTGACAAATTTAGACTTAATAGTAATGATTAATAGAATATTATACTTTGTCATCTTAAAATGAATATATATATATATTAATTACTTCATGTATATGTGAAAAAAATCTCCATAAATGTACACACACACATATACAAATATACACATATATTTGAATATATACATATGTAGGAATATATACATATGCATGAGTATACCATGAATATATCTGCATATGGATGAATATATGAAATATCATCTAACTTTGTGTTATCAGATGTTACCCCTGAAAGGTATGATTAGTCTAGGATAGGGTCATTTAAATCAGTGTATCCTAAAATTTCTTTAAATATGAACATACTCGTTACTATTTTTAAAATTCTGGATGTAAATGTGGCATTCGATCTTTTTAAAAATGCGTATAAGATTACATAGGATACATGAATATTCTCTGGCTGTGAAAATGCAATCAACGCAGTAAGTATAAATAGTAGAAAGATAAATATATGATACATATCATATATTATCTCATATACATTACATAAAAAGAAATATGCAATAGAAAGTTAAACCTTCCTTTACCATCGAATTGTTTTCCAAGGGACAAACAACCCACTTCTCTCTCTCACCTTTCTGAAACACAACCCAGATACTGTCACATATAGCAGTGGACTTGGTATCTGAACGGAACAGCTCGCTATCCGCTTGGCTCAGAGGGTGAAGCACCAGGCACACAGTCACACAGGCACAGAGAGGTGGGGCGTGGCCATCAGGAGCTGCCCCTGCCAGGGAGAAGGGCACAGCGACCTGGCTGGTGGCAATTGCTAGAAGTCTGTGGGTCCACCCAGGGAGGTGCACTCCCTCCAGAGTGGGAATTTATATTTATGCTAATTATAGGCATGTTGATTGCATTTTCACAGCCAGAGCTGATGCGTGTATCCTACCTAATTTTACATGCATTTTAAAAAAGATTGAATGCCACATTTACATCCAGAATTTTAAAAAAATAGTAATGAGTATGTTCATTTTATTTTTATTTTTTATCATTTAAATTTATGGATTTGGTGGGACAGGGTCTTACTATGCAGTGAGAGAGATAGTGATCCTCCTGTTTTCAGCCTCCACAGTGCTGAGATTACAGGCGGGTGCCATCACACCTGGTCTCAGTAGCCGGCTCAGTGTGCCTGGGGGTGGGGCCAGTGCATGTGGGGACGGGGATCGAACCCTGGTCCTCGCGCTTGCCTAAACTGGAGCTTAGTCCACTGAGCTATCTCTCTGGCCTGAGTATGTTCATTTTGAAGAAACTTTAGAATACCCTAATTTCAAAGACCCTATTCTAGACCATCCATAATCACACTTTTCAGAGGTAACATCTGATAGGACAATGTAGGCACAGAGAACGGGGGCATGGTACTCAGCCCTGACATTTATAGACTGGCTGTAGTGGAGGGCCAGACCCCTGGGCATTGCCAAAATGCAGACAGTGGCCATGAAAACTTGTGTGAACTGCAGTGAAATTGCACAATGGATTAGACCTGAGCCATTTGTAGAAAGCTCTGATGGGATCAGTGCTTTTTCCATCAGTAAACAATACTCAAAGCTGTTTTTCTTTCTCATTTATTCCTCTGCTTTGCATTTTTGGAGATCACAAGGAGAAACATCTGCCAGACGAATCTAATCTCTCCTGAATGCCTTGCTGTCGCCTGTGAAAAACATTTTCAGTGTGCTGATAAGAATCTGTGTGTGGGGGTGGTCTCTCCGAGGACACTTGAAATTTTTCCGCCTAATTACATCCTATGGAAGATGCAGATTTGGTAACAAGATGCCTATCCCTGTCTGTCCCCTGGTCTCTGTGCACATCTGGGACATAGCCTCATTCCACTTGCATATGAAATGGATGTGGAAGAAACAGACCTCCGACAGGCTTTTCCAAATACCTTTATTTCATTCTACACCACTAAGAGACAATGGAATAGTTTTAATATTTTACAAGGTTTTCAGGGAAAACCAAAATGATTAGATGAGAAGAGCTATAGCACGGCACAGCATTCCCTTGTGCTTTGCTGGCACTGCGAGAAAAGCCTGGTTTTTGTTTGTTTTGCTTTGTTTTGTTTTGCAGTACTGGGGATTGAACTCAGGACCCTGCACTTGCCAGGCAAGCGCTTGAAAAGTCTGTTTTTGTTTCCACCATTAGGAACTTTAATTTGGTGCTCCAGCTGATAGCTCCTAGGGCTAGAGGTCAGACTATAAGAATTCTATTCACGAATCAAGTAATGTTCTGTTTCTTAGATTTTTCTTTTTATTAAGTTCCCTGGCCCCTCAGAGTATTTTCTCATCTATAAAATGGGGTGCTCAGGATAACACTGATCTCAGAACTGCTCAGGAATGAAGTACAATCCATTCAGACTTCTCAGAACAGTGCCAGTAGGGAGTGGTTTGGGGGCATCGCACACTGGATCCTCTTTCCTATACCAAAAGACAAAGGCAACCTTCACCATTGTTCATGGTCACCGTTGTGCCATGCTGTGAGATAGTCCCTCAGATTGCCACCCTGTCAGTAAACCTCTACTCTTGAGTTTTCCCCGCTCTTTGGTATATATCCACTCTAACACCCAGACAGTAAATCTAGAAAGACACCCATTTGAGTATTTTTGTGTCTATAGAAATGGTACAGATCATGTCTTTGGGTTCCCCGCGTGACACACAGGCTATACAACCAATTTGATGAAAATCTCAAAGGGAAAAGTTTTCGAGATGGAAACAGAACCCCAGAGAGGCAGAACAACCTTTCAAAGCACAAAGGGCCCCCCTTTGCTGAATGGGAGCAGGAGTCCTGCTGGTTGGCAGTAGGATCCTACTTGGTCTCTCCAGCATCTTTCCTCAGCTGCCCTCTCTGACTTTAGTCTCTCTGTTCATTCATTCAGTCCAGGGTTTCCATCATCTCTGCTTTAGGCATGGTCTAGGAGAGCTAGGATCCTCAGGGGTTCTTGGCCCAGTGAAATGATGCTGCTTTGGCATTCTGTGTCTTGGGATACAGAAGGAGCAAGATGCCAGTGTGCCATATGCCACGTGACCAAGTTCCTCAGCCACAGATTCTGAGACATAGTCAGCTCTTGGCAAATGTCTAGCTTGGCCTGCAGCTCCCTGCCAGGCTGGTGCCATGCTCTGGCTGCCAGTGTCCTGAACAAAGAGGGATTCAGGACTGCTTCTGGCCCTACCAGTTAAGCTTTAAACTTTCCATCCTATGTGAGCAAGTCTGGGTCTTAAAGCTCCCTTATACATTAAAATAGTCAAGTGATTAAATATTCATGCTTTGCTTATTTCAGTATATTTAATTTATTATGTATCACTTTTCTTGGGTTTTATATAAACTTGCCTGAGGACTCTTTTTTTTTGCAGTTTAAATTCTGGCAGAAAATTCTCCTTCCCTTGGCAAAGTGTTGACAAGCTAAAGAAAGTGTGCTTAGCTAAGAATATGAATTTTTTTTTTTGCTTTTTTACAGATTGCACTTACACTTTAATAAAAATGATATCATAGTCATTATCACCGGCATTAATTAGTCTTTGCTGATCATTAATGTGATGCCCAGCATGGGGCGCCAATAAACATCTGCTTCATTTTACTCCCAGGCCTTGACACCCTTGTCCTCAGCTTCCTTGTTCATGTAGGATGGCAAACGTGAGGAGAGACTGTGGGAGCCGGGGCTTGAACTCAGGCTCTTGAGCTTGCTAGGCAAGTGCTTATTCTACTGAGCCATCTCTCTGGCCCCATGCAGACAGTCTTATCTTCCTTCTATGTGTCTTTGCACGGAGCCTGTTGTTCACCATGCTCCTGGGAGGATCTCGGTTGGAAAGACCAGGTGCTTTCTGTGAGCTGGCTGGATGCTGTCTCTTCTTCTGTAGTTCCTCTCCCTTCCCAACTTGTGCAGATACAACTCAGGGCTAAACAGGGGAGGCTCCCCCTACCTCGTGTGGATGCACAGGGGAGCTTTCACATCCATTGTCTGAGGTGAAGGCACCAATGACACTGGGTCAGAATTCAGGAAGTATTTTTCCAGGTGTCCTTCTAACTGCCACTCTTGGGGACCGATTTTTCTCTTTGTGCAAGTTGCAAGGCCCTTGCTGAACCAACTTCAAAATATATGAATACTGATTGCTTCATTATCAAGAACTAATTAAAAATGACAAACTTTGTCCCTCGCCCCCACCCGTCGTCAGCTTCCACACCCCCGCGCCACCACCCACTCGCATCATCTGCTCCAACCTAAAAATGAGTTTCAGTATTAGGAAAGTCACAAAACAAAGTTGGAAATTTAAATTAGCTGCCAAGGGAGAAATCATATGCCTGTTCTCTGCTCTCACACATGATATAAACAATAAGTGAAGGAAGAAAAATAAAGAAAGAAAGCAGAAGAAGCAAGAGGAAGAAGCAGAAAGGGAGCAAGGAAAGAAAGAGGCAGAAAGAAGGAAAGAAGAGAGAAGGAGGGGAAGGAAAGACAGGTAAACTAGATATCAATTTAGAAATATGCAGATCTGTTGAAGGAAATCCTTAGTTTCCATGGGATATGACAGTTTTCTAATTGATATCTATCTTAAAAATAGGAACAAGTAATATTTTAAAGATAATTTATTTCCAAATTAATTTATACACTTAATGTCTTTCTTCCTAAGTGAATTGTTTTAGAGAATTTTCAAAAAGTTATTCTCCATCTTCAATTATCTGGAAGACTAGTTAAGAATAGTAAATATGTCTTTGAGTTAAGTTAATAAAGGGATACTGCTGCGCTCTCGGGACCGCTCCAGATCCACTCAACCCCAGACCCTGCAAGTGTGTGGGAGAGCTTCTGCTTTCTCCTGCACCCAGAGAGACCTTTCCCCGCATTCTCTGGACCTCCCCCGTCCTGCCAGAGCCAACCCAAGCCCACCCCGTGAGTGAGAACTTTTATCAAGCTCTTGGGAGCCCTCCAGACCTGCCAAAGCCAAGGCCCCGTGAGTATGTGGGAGAGCTTCTGTTCTCTCCTGCCTCACCCCTCGTACCCCTCCAGACCCAGCCCAGGCCTGGCATACAGGCTGGGCTGAAACTCTGCAAT
>NW_004524753.1:1901565-1902748 GCF_000260255.1 Octodon degus | reverse complement strand
TAGGGGAAAAATTCAAGAGGAAGAGGTAACACTCATAAATGTATATGCACCAAACATGGGAGCACCCAACTATATAAAGCAAATCTTAACGGACATGAAAAATCTAATATCCAATACCACAATCTTAGCAGGAGACCTTAAAATCCCTTTATCCCAAAAAGATAGGTCAACCAGACAAAACTTAGCAAAGAAGTAGCAGAACTGAACCAGAGCTTGGAACAAATGGACTTGGTGGACATATATAGAGTGTTCCACCCAACAACAGCTCAATATACATTTTTTTCAGCTGCACATGGGTTATTTTCTAAAATAGACCACATACTGGTCCATAGGTCATGCTTAAGTGTATGGAAGAAAACAGAGATTATTCCATGCATATTATCTGACCACAGTGCAATGAAACTGGAAATAAATGAGGCAAGAAAACAGAAAAACTCATGAGTACATGCAAATTAAACAATGCTCTACTCAGCAACCAATGGGTCACAGATGAAATTAAGCAAGAAATTCAACAATATCTACAATTCAATGAAAATTCAAATACAATTTATTATAATTTATGGGATGCAAAGAAAGCAATCTTCATATGAGATTTTTTTTTTCAGAAACAGGGATTCAACTCAGGCCCTTGCATTTGCCAGGCAATTGCTTATTCTACTGAGCTATCTCCCCAGCCCTTGAAAGCAATATTCAGAGGGAAATTTATAGTTGTGAACTCACAAATTAGGAAAACAGAAGGGGAACAAATAAACACCCTAATGTTAAACCTCCAGAATCTATAAAAGGAAGAGCAAATGAAACCCAGAGCTCAAAGATGGGAAGATATCATAAAAATTAGAGCGAAAATTAATTCAATTGAGATGAAGAAAACAGTTCAAAGAATGAACGAATCAAAAAGCTGGTTCCTTGAAAGATTAAATAAAATTGATAAGCCCCTGGCTAACCTCATCAAGAAGAGGAAAGAAAAAATTCAAATACAAGCCATAAGGAATGAAAAGGGTGTAATTACCACAGACCCAGTGGAAATTCAGAAGATTATCAATAGCTACTTTGAGAATCATTACGCTCATAGTATAGAAGCCACAGATGAAGTGGACAGATTCCTAGAATGGTACAAATTACCAAAGCTGAATCAAGAAGATATAACAACTCTCAGTAACCCAATAACAGCCAATGAAATACA
>NW_004524753.1:1900115-1901383 GCF_000260255.1 Octodon degus | reverse complement strand
GCCTCTTTAACAAATGGTGCTGGAACAACTGACTCTCTACATGCTGTAAACTAAAACTTGACCCAGGTCTATCGCCATGCACTAAGTTAAATTCAAAGTGGATTAAAGATCTAGACATTAACAGAAACACTAAATCTCCTGGAAAAGAAAATAGGAGGAATTGTTGAAGACATAGGGGCAGGCAAAGAGTTCATGAACAAAAATCAAATTGCATGGGTAACACTTGAAGAATTAACACCTGGGACCTCTTCTTATTGAGTTTTTGCATATCAAAAAATTACCAACAAAATCAAAAGACAATCCACAAATTTGCAAAAAATCTTGACAAATAAGCACTCAGACAAAGGTCTGCTCTCTAGAATACATAAAGAACTAAAAAACATTTGTGCCCCAAAATTTAAAGACCCAATCCAGAAATGGGCATTGCAGACAAACACACACTTCTCAGAAGATGAAATTAAACTAATCAATATATGAAAAAATGCTCCCCATCACTAGCCATCCATGAAATGCAAATTAAAGCAACACTGAGATACCATCTCACCCCAGAAAGAATGGCTATCATAAAGAAATCAACTAACAACAAATGTTAGAGAGGCTGTGGGGAAAAAGGAAACCTTCTCCACTGTTGGTGGGAATGTAGCTGGTGCAACCATTATAGAAATCAGTGTAGAGACTCCTTAAAATGTAGGACTGGAAATCTCATTCAAACCAGCTCTCCCCTCTACTGGAAGTTTTCCTGGAGGAACTGAAAACCTCATATCATCCTGATATATATGTACCTATGTTTATAGCAGCACAATTTGTGATAGCCAAATCTTGGAAACAACCAAGATGCCTGCCACCTAATGAATGGATGAAAAATATGTGGTATTTTTATACAATGGAGTATTACTCAGCTCTAAAGAATGATAAACTCAAAACCTTCATATTTAAGTGAATGCCACTTGAAGATATACTCATAAGTGAAATAAACCAGACCCACCTGTGTAAATATTATATAGTCTCCCTAATATAAGAACTCAAAAGAGGAAATACAAATAGAAAGGTATAACACAATTAAAAGGAAAGCGAGAACTTGAGGATTAGACAACAAAAAGAGGGCAAGGAGAAAAGCTAGGAAACATGACAGGGGCAAAGCCATACATTTATACATACAAGATGGGTAAGGCAATGATCCTGAGAACTATCAGCAGTTTTTTTAAAATTTAATTTTATTTTTTCATTTTAACTTTTTAATAGATTGCAAATTGAAAATAAATTATTTA
>NW_004524753.1:1896160-1898830 GCF_000260255.1 Octodon degus | reverse complement strand
TTTTTTTTTTTTTTTTTGTATCAGGGATTGAACTTAGGACCTTGCACTTGCCAGGCATGCATTTATGCTACTGAGCTATCTCCCTAACCCTCAGCAGGTTGTTGGAACTAGCAGTTACTTGGTGGGATTCTCACCCTGACTAACTATATGTGCTGATACATGTGAACTGAGAAACTGCACCGAAGATAGCAATGTGTAATAGTGGGGTAATGCTTGGAATGCCTCTCATTCTGGTCTTCTAAATATGTACTACTTGTCATGACATACCCATTATGGCCAGACTGTCTCTCAAGTAAATGTTTTTTTTTTTCTTTTTCTTTTTCTTTTCTTTTCTTTTTTTTTTTTTTTAAGATGTTCCATCTTATGCCTAAGATGTTTGATATTCAGACAAATAGTAAGGCTAAACCCACTTGCCTATGTTGTAGGGCAATAATAAGCTTCTTTTCTAGAGGGTTAACAACCTACGTTTGTAGATTAAAAATTAGAGAAAAAGAAGGGCTGCAGGGACAGCCAACATTTTGACCCTAGCCTTTCAAGGTCAATTAAGACTCAGGACATATGAGAACCTGTACTGTAACATCATGTAACTCAGTTGTGCTCCAAATTTTCTGATCAAGGAGATTATGGGGCCACAAAGGAATGTGATCGATGATGCAGTGTGTGCCTAAAGAGAGTTACATGGAAAGGAAACATTCTCTCAGGCTTTCACAGAGAGCAAATTGGTCAAGCAATGGCTGTGACTCATCCATGTGGCTGACACTGACAAAGGATCTACAAAGTGCGGTACAGGGTTTTGGGATAAGTCCTGAGGGGACTTGACTGACCATGTCAGATACAAAAGTTACATTCCTTGTTATATAGGTCTTGCTTTATCTTGGTCTTAACCATCTAGCAGAAAAGTGTAGAAACGAGGTATGAAAAGTGAAGCCATGTTAGTTAATATGCTGAGCTGTGGAAGACTCAAGTCATCAGATTTGGACATTGCCAGTCCTATGGATAACCCACTACTATTGTGGACTACTGGACTATGTTGGAATATTTTGCTGAATTCATGCACCTACAATATTTGGATGGCAATGGAATACCCATCTCTGACAAAACTCAATGAAGAAAGTGATATAAATGAAGGACCATTTTGTATCTGTATATATAAAATAGTTAGGATAGATATACAGCTACTTTCTCTTAATTCAATAAGAAGAAAGATCTGTAATAGTGTTTGGATAGGATTTCATGTCTGCTTCTTGTGCTATGAATGACTACTACAAAGACCACAATATGCAATGTATTAATTGCTATAACTCTCCTGCCAACCTGTTTTGAAGCTGTCACATTGCAATTTTTTTCTCAATAAAACTAATAAAAAAAAGGGGACACTTGTATTGCCAGGCCAGAAATTAAAAAGACATAATAATTTAGATATTTATTGACACAAGCCCAGAAGCAAATCTTTGTATATCTGATAGAGATGACATTTCAGACAAATAAAGAAGATAGAGTATTTATTGTTCTGGGAAACTGTTTGGTAAGGAATTTTGTTATTTTCCATCAGTTTGGTGGTTTGGAGAAGCAGAAAGGATTTCCCCTCAGATCTGGCAACTTCACTAAACAAAGAACAGTGTGGGTGTAACCAATCCTTGCCCTTCCCAGCTGAAAGTACGTGTCTTTCCCTTGCTTCTGTCTGGTTCTGGTGGCTGCTGCATTTCCTTGGTTGGTGGTGACACAGTGCCAATCTCTACCTCCATCTTCAGGGACTGGTGGGCTCTTCCATGTGTGTCAACCCTCCGTGTTTCTCTCTTATAAGGGTAGTGTGATTGGGTTTATGCACCACCCAGATGATCCAGGATAATCTTCCCATGTCAAGACTTTAACTTAATCACAAATGTCAAAGTCTCTTTTATGCATAAGGTAATACTACAGCTTCCAGAGATTAGGACTTGATGCCTATGAATGTGTGTGATTCACGCTATTACCATGGTAAATGAGATTCTTATCTTACCTGTACATCAAATTAATTTATAATAGACTAAGTACTTAAAGAGGAGATAGAAAATCAAATAGTTATCTGATTGCAAATCTTGCCTTTTGAAATATAAAAGAAGAGAAAAGATGGCTGGCTTTGCTTATACCGAAATTAGAAAACCTGTTTAGGTCTAAAATACTATAGACAAAATGGCAAAGAATTGACAAGTTAGAAAAGCATGTGTAAAAGACAAAAGTTTATGCCATTAATGTATGAGGGGCTCTTATAAATCAGAAAAAGAAAACTATTGCAATAGAAAAATGGCCCTAAAATAGTGACAGGCATTTCATAAAAGAAGAAAACTAACCGATCAATAGTCATAGGGCTGGGCAGATAGCTCAGCTGTCTAAGCACTTGCCTGGCAAGCACAAGGAACCAAGTTTGATCTGTGGGATTGCAAACAGTTCCAGTCTGGAGCTGGGTGTGGTGGCTTATGCCAATAATCCCAGCACTGGGGAGGCTGAGATAGGAGGGTCACTATAAGTCTCAATAGCATAGCAAGACCAAATAAATACATTTTTAAAAATATAGTCATAAAACTAGAGAAAAAGGAGGGCCACAAGGAAAGCCAACATTTTGGCCCTAGCCTTCCAAGGTCAATTAAGACTCAGGACATATGAGAACTTGTACTGTAACGTCATGTACCT
>NW_004524753.1:1892271-1895550 GCF_000260255.1 Octodon degus | reverse complement strand
TACAGCAATTAACCACAAGGAAGAATGTATACAATGTGTTAATTATTGAAACTGTCCTACCAATTTGGTTTGAAAAAAAATAAAAATAAAAATATAGTCATAAAAATTAACCCTTGTAGTAGTTACATGCAAGTTACATGTTGATGAAATATTAGTTTTAGCCAATGAATGGGCAAAAGTTATATAAATTGCAATATCCAACAGTGGCAAGTAAATGAAGTGGCTTTCTCAAGGCCAGTTTTGCAATATATAGGAAAGACCTTAAAGTCTGTATTTGCTTTGAATCAGAAATGATGATTTTGGGGCTGGGGAGATGGCTTAGTGGAATAAGCGCTTCCCTGGCAAGCACAAAAGCCTGAGTTCAATCCCCGGTTCCACAAAAAAAAAAAAAAAAAAGAAATGATGATTTTAAGTTATGATGATAAGTGAGCTACTATGCAAATAGAAATGGACATGCATGTTCTTTATTTCATTAAAATGTGGAAAAATTACAAAAGCTCTAATATCCACAGTGGAAAATAGGTTAAATAAACTGTGATCTGGATGTAGGCTGGGGTACGTAGCAGGCTGTAGAAATTCTATTGGATGAGATGGAGAAAGTTCAAAGTATATGCTTCTATCAAGAAATCTAAGGGCTGGCCAAATAGCTTAGCAGATTAAAGCACCTGCAAGCAGACACAGAGGTCAGGGGTTCGATCCCTGGGCCTGCTGTGCAGGCCCCGCCCCCTGGCGGCACATTGAGACTGGGCGTGGTGGTACACGCCTGTAATCCCAGCACTTGGGAGGCTGTAAACAGGAGAATCACTATGAGTCTGATCTACCAGTGAGACCCTGAACACCCTGTAGACTTTTCCCTAAAAAAAAAAAAAAAAAAAAATCAAAAAATATCTAGTAACAAGACCAGCTGCATGTCTAGGCTGGTGAGTGTGTGCACGTGTGCATGTATCTCACTGATGAGTGAAATGATATCAGCCGTCCTTCCAGGATGTAAGTTTCAGGTACTTCCTTCACTATTTAAAATTTTTGTATTGATTATGTGTTACTTTTATAATTTTAAGAGAAAGAAGAATAAATGTATGCATCTTAAAATTATCTCCAGAATCAAGTTTAAAGACAAATATAGGCCCTTTCCAGTCTATTTTCAAATACCTTTCCAATTTTATCTCCCTTGACTACCCATCCCTTGGCTGATGTTGCCATGGTAACGTGGAATGTCTAGGTCTTCCCTGTGTTTTTAAGTCTATATCTGTACTCACATTGTTGCTTCTGGCCCAAATCCCTGCGGGGAGCCCTGACCATTCATGTGAAGCCCAAGTCTCTGAGGCAGGCAGAGATTTTTCAGGATGCCAGCTCCAATCTTGGACAGAGCTAGTCACATTCTTTCTTTGCCATCGCAGCTTAGCACACTGCGATGGTATTTCTGCTCAACTCTGGTGTCAGGGTTCTGTTCCTTCACTGGAGTGTGAGCTCAGTACAGGTGAATTAGAGTCCCACAGGCACCTTGGCACTCAGCCCAGATTAGGTGTGAGACTGACCCCACAAGAGCCTAAAGAGAAGGGCTGGGGAGGTAGCTTGGTGGCCTAAGCACCTGCCTGGCAAGTGTAAAGACCCAGGTTTGATCCCCGGCACCACATGTTGTATCAGCCCCAGAACCCCAGGCGCACCGTGCTGGTCACCAAAACTGGGCATGACCACTGAAACTGGGCATGGTGGTGCACACCTGTAATCCTAGTGCTGGGGAGGCTGAGACAGGAGGATCACTATGAGTCCAAACTAAATAGTGAGACATTGTACCCAAAACATAAACATAAAAAAATTAAAAAAAGAAGAGTGTAAAAGAGAAAAAGCTATCCCAGGCCCCTCTTCTAGGAAAGAAGGAAGGGATGAGAGGCCTGAGGAGGAGGTTCAAACGTGATTTTTTAGGGAAAGTTGAATGCGGAGTTGTATATTGAGCATCCTTATTTTTCAACCCATTGATTTATGTTTGAAACAGATGAAAACTTTGTTTGAGTTGCCTATTTTAAGATCCTTCGGTGTGAGGAAAGCTGTTTGTTGTTGTTGAACTGATAATTGGTGTGTTAAATGGTGCAATTTTGTTTAAACATATGCTGATTATGTTTCACAATAATCTCACCTCTTTACAACAGCTGATGCCTGAGCGGAGCTGGATCACTTACTTGGTCTGAAGCTAATCAAAACCAGTTGGGTAGCAGGCATTGTTCCCCCGCTCTTGCCTCTCCTTGAAATGCAGAGAATCAGTGAAAAACAAGAGTCCAATCCTGGGCAAGCTGCTGGGTCTTGGGCTGGTTCGGTCATCTCTATTTGTTAATTAAAAGAAAAAGAACACAGCTTTCATGGGACATGATTGACACCAAGTGCTGGGTTTGACACATGAGAGGAGAGAGGACTTGTGGTCATGGAGGAGGTGGAGTGGCCACAGAGCCGAGCACTTAGCCAGGGAGGAAAGCAGCTCCACCATTTACTCCTGGGAAGATGCCAGTCTAGTCTAGGCGGGGACTAAGTGAAGGAAGTTCCTGTTCACTTAGAACAAAAGGAACAAATTCCTAGGCCCAGGTCTCACTGCTGTAGGAGTAGAATAGAGGCGTGGTGGGGCTGTGCGGCGTTGGCCTCTAGTTTCCGTCATTGCATGTGGCACTCTGGGACTTGCATAGTGCAGTAGTAGGGAAGAGCTTCAGGTTTTAGATTTTTCTCCTGTCCAAATCTAACTCTTCTCCTCCCACAGGAGGAGAAGACAGAGCCGGATTTATGTATCTGTGTCCAGTAGGAAGACAGCAGAGAGCTGAGCGGGTGGCCAGGGGGGCTGGGATGTGCCAGCTTAGGAGCCAAGCGAGCAGACAGACCTTGAGCGAGACCCAAACTCCAGGGTCGCCTTCTTTCCTGATAAGAGCATGGCGGTGAACTGAATCATTGTTTTCTAACTCTACGCAGTAGAAGAATTCTCTTTTCCCCAAAGGAAATGTTACACAGAATCAAGCCTTATCTATGAAATAAGATGTTGACAGTGGAACTGCTCCGGCTAAAGCAGAGAAGGTGGCTCCCGGCCTGGGTGCTGGCCACGCTGACTACAGGGCCCCAGGCCTTGGGGATACACAGCAGAGTCGGCCTTTTCCCGCCCCTTCCTCCTCAGGGTCATGTGCATTCCAAGGAATTAAAATCCTAATGAAATTGCTGGGCTGGTGAGATGGCTCAGTGGTCTCAAGCGCCTACTTAGAACAAGCTTAGCAAAGCACAGGGACCACGGTTCGATCCCCCAGCACC
>NW_004524753.1:1890824-1891811 GCF_000260255.1 Octodon degus | reverse complement strand
TCTATCACATCCACTGGGAGCCGATGGCCTTTCATTCTTCCCCAGTTTTGTTTCATTTTGCACAGCACGGTGCCATGGCCTCTGCAACAGTCCCAGGCACAAGAGTGGAGTTGGGGTTCCATGGGGCTCTTCCTTCAGTGTGTGGAGGAGACCTCACATTCGGATGGAGGGACAGCGTTCCAGCTTCTCTCCTCTCTGTGACCCGCAGGGTCCATGCCTAAAACTTCCTGTCGGATTCTACTTTAACTGAAAAGAATATGACTGGGTCAGATTCACACTTTGGGGAGCATTTCTATACTCTTTTTCCCTTTGGTGTGTGTGTGTGTGTGCATGTTCTAAATCATGAACATTCCCAGGACCATGCCCCCTGCTCTGACATTTCTGTGCTGTAGCAGAAGGTCACAGATTAAAGGAAGCCCTTTGACCTTGCCAAGGGAGTTCACATGGGACCCCTCCCCACTCAGGTGACAGGTGCCCCAGCAGGCAGCTCCTGGAGCTGTTATCTGAGTGTGGGTGGGGCTCTGGGGCCCTTGGGGTTCACACTTTCCTGGTCCTCCAGGCCAGAGGCTGTTTCTCAGGCACAGTCAACACAGGCTTAAGTTCCTTTTGGCTCTGCATGAAAGAGGAAACCGATCCCTGCGGCACTTGAGATGACTCTGTTTTCCTAGTCACTGTGCCTCGATTTCTTGTCTTTAATATGTGTGGATACGTTTTCTTCTGTGTCACTTACTTTGCAGGGACTGTGGTCCCTGCTACCTGTGTTTCTTCCTATCCCTGCCATGCGTGCGTGTGTGTGCATACACACACACTCACACACACACACACACACACACACACACACACACTCCTTATAACTAGCTCTTAACAACGCAAGCATGGGTCATGCCATGTTTTCATTGTTTACCAACCAACCTGTGTCTTTAGCCATCACAAACCTATATCAGAGCCTTTAGTAAGGGGCAGGAGAGGTGTGTGTGTGTGTGTGTG
>NW_004524753.1:1875953-1890724 GCF_000260255.1 Octodon degus | reverse complement strand
AGAGAGACAGAGAGACAGAGACAGAGACAGAGACAGAGACAGAGACAGAGAGTCTCCTGTGCACATCCGTGTTGGCAGACACTCAGTGTTGCTCTTGGAGCCAGCAGGGCCGGGGAACCAGTTCTACCTCATGCAAAGCTGTCACCTGCTGCAGCTGGAATTGGCCACGCACTTTCCCTCCCTCTTCCCACACTTGCGCCCTTGAGCTAAAAGCAAGCTGTGCCTGGGCTAAATGAGTCAAGGAGGGAGAGCTGGACAGTCCAATGATCTTGTCCAAATCTGATGCTGCTGGGAGGGACAGGAAGTCCCAAGGTTGAATGGTTCATGGTATGGGCAGGGAGGCGAATCCCGAAACCGTAGGGTAGGAGCTGCTTGACTTCGGATGAGTGACTCAGTGTTTCTGTGCCTCGGTCTCTTTCATGAGAAGAGAATGCCCATCCTACCTCCTGCGGTACCTGTGAGGGCCATGGGATAAGATGTTGTCCACAGTAAACTCTTGAAAAGCATGAGAATGGCCTTCTGTTCTCCCAGGCTTGCTCCCCTGATCTAAGCTACTGTTATTTCTTTTTATTTTTTTGGTCCCAGGGATTGAACTCAGGACTTTGTGCTTGCCAGGCAGGCAAGTGAGTCTCTTTAAAAAGTGTTTCTCAGACTGTTGAAGGATGCCAGACCCTTTTCTCATACTGTACACAAAAATTAATTCAAAATGGAACATAGACCTATTATATGTAAGCCTATGTATAAGAACTAGTATATGACTCTTAGACGAAAACATGAGTAAACATTCATGCCTGTTAGTTACAAGAAGCCTTCCTAGGTAGGACACTGAAAAGGCAGAACACAAAAGAAAAAAAAAAACAAACAAAACAGATAAAGTGATTTCATCAAAGTTAAAAACTTTTTTGCTTTAAAGAATATCATTATGAAAACTTAAAAAATCTACAGAATCAAAGAACATATGCACATCATATATATGATTTGTAAAACCCTGTGCCTAGAATATCAAATTCTTACAATCCAATCAAAAACAAATCATTCTTAATTCAATGGGAAGAGAGATTTGTACTAATAGTGTTTGGACAGGGTATCATGTCTGCGTCTTGTACTATGAATAACCACTACAAAGACAACAATATGCAATGTATTAATTATTGTAACTGTCTTACTAATCTATTTTGAAACTATCTCATTGCTATTTGTTTCTCAGTAAAATTAATAAGCAAAAGATTGGAGAGGACATTTCTATAAAGATGACAAACAAGTGACAAAAAATTGCCAAATAAAAGTTGTCACTACCTTGCTCACAGATACTGGCCCTATGCACGTGAGTGTAAGATTGGTCATACGAAGAGATGAGTTAAAATCTCCTGAGGCCCAGTCTCTCTGATTGTGGTTACAAGGGAGTATCTTTGTTGAAAATGCTTGTGTTTCATGCATTTGAGAGCCTACGTTTTCCGCTTGTGACTCTGTTCTTGCCTGATTTAGAAACCTTCTTTTTATTTTCTGGGCTGGTCACTCAGAGATGTTCTCTATCAAGAATGACACTAGTCTGCAGCTCAGACAGTAAGACAGTTACAATAATTAATACATTGCACATTGTTGTCTTCGTAGTGGTTATTCATAGTACAAGATGCAGACATGATATCCTGCCCAAATATTGGGTTTTCTGCTCTCATGGTGGTGGGCCCAGAGCCAGATCTTCATGTCTTATAAAATACAGCCTTTGGGAACAGAAGTCAGTGATCAGGTGAGAAAAATAAATACCAAAAAAGTGCTCTGGAGTTGAAAGAGAAGCACTGTGCCCTCTGGAGAGACAAGGAGCCACACTGCTAGCCCGAGGTGTTGCCAGCCAGGCAGCCAGCTCCAAACTGAAAAGGTGAGGCGCCCTGCTCCCTGTGCTCAGCAGCTCATGGTGTTGGCTTCCTCCGTGGCCTTTGTAACTTCAATAAGGAAGAGGGAGGGATCGGCTTCAAGACCAGGCTTTGAATCCACCGCCCCATGAAGGGCTGGACACACCTGAGCCTTTCAGTGGTCAGCAGCTTCTTTCAAATAACAAACAAGCTGGGCATTTACACTGTGTGTGTAAATTTCCATCACAATGGCCACCCTGCTTTTATGAAACCAGGAACAATTTGATAGTTGAGATAAAGGGGGAACCCTTTGAAAGAGGACACTGGCTGAAATAACATCTCTGTCCAAGGGGCACGTTTTCTCTACACATGATCCTTTTGGGTGAGTGTCACATGGCAAGGAAATAGGATAGTGACTCCAAATGGACATTTGTGCCATTTTGGGTAATGAATTTTAAAAAGATGACCTGGGAGCTCTGGGCAGTCAGGACTTGCAGCCCAGCTGGGCCCTTGGCCATGAGCGGGGAGTGGGGGATGGGAAGGGAGCATGAACTTTGTGGAGTGAGCGACAGCCACACAGAGCCAGCAGGTTGCTTCTTCCTGGGGTGGGGGAGGGGCACAGGCTTGCAGTGACTGAGGGGCCATGAGTTGTAGAAAGACCAGCCAATTGCTATACTGGGAAGGAAAACAATTTCATCATACATCTTTACAGCAGTGAGCCTCAAATCTGAGTGGGGAGGGAGGCTCTGAACTACATCTCCTTGGCTCCCCTGAGGAGGGAGGGAAAGGCAGGAATCTGAACAGTTTAGACCCAAAATGATTCTGATTATGCGACCAGGGAAACTCTCCTTTGTGACACTGCCACAGATTAGGGTAATAGGCAGCGACATTCTGTGCCATGGCTTGCACCCTGGGCGGGGGGTGGGGGGGTTGTAAATGCAAAAGGTCAGCATTTCAGGTTGCTTAAGGGACAGAAAAGATTTGGGAAAATAAGATGAGTTAAGAAATGGCACCACTTTTTAATGATCTTAATCTGGGTTGTAGTTAGTCAAGGCTACTAAACAAAATTCAATAGAGCACAGCTCAGATGGTTAACAGCAGTCATGTATTTCTGGAGGCTGGCAACCCGAGTTAGGGTGTTCCAGAAAGGCTGATTCCGACCAAGGTCTTCTCTGGGCTCTCCATAGTCACCTTCCAAGGGCTCATCTCAAACCATCACGCAGCGTCAGGGCTTCAGCATGTGAACTGAAGGGGACACACCCATTAGCCATAACAACCTGGGACTGTCTCCCCACTCTCTCCAAAGCTGGGCAATACTGACCCTCCTGGGGGTGAGGTGGGGATTACCGGTGCTCTTGGGTCTGAGTTCCCATCTAAGCAGGGGTGAGCCTCATGAAGTGGATCACCATAATGAACAGGAAATGCTTTATCCTCTTGCTTTGGGAATTCTGCTGTCTTCCATCTTCCAGTTTTGATGCTTTTGGGTAACGTCTCCATTGTAGTCCACGTGGGCTGCTGTAACACGAAACCATAGACTGAGTGGCCTGTAAGAAGAGAATCTTTTTTCCACCGTTCTGTAAGCTGAGAAGGTGAGGATGAAGGAACTGGCAGATACGGTGTCTGGTAAGGGCTGATTCTTCAGTGACTTGGTGTTGTGTCTTCACTTGGTAGAAGAGGCAAGATGACTCTTCTAGCCTTTTTTATAAGGGTATTAATCCCTACATGAGCCCATCCCAGCTCATGACCTAATTGCCTCTTAGTACACCATCTTGGGAGCTAGGCATTCAGCATGTACATTTTGGAGGGTATAGATATTCAGCTGTAATAGCTTTCTCGAAAACCAGGGGCATGGCCAGTAGGCTTGGCCTGAAGGAGCAAAAGGGTCCCCACAGAAGCCAGAGGGCACAAGCTTCGGGCAAGGAGAAACAGAGAGCATAGGTCTAGTGGGAAGGGAAGCAGTCTTTATAGAAGATCAGTTCACCAAGAAAAGCAAAATGGTGACTTCACTCTTTCTGCATGGTTCTCTTTAGGGAGCTAAAGGCAGTGCTCCCATACGAGGGGCCAAGAATATACATGTCCCTGTTCCTGGTGCCCCAGACTGGAGGGTGTCCCACTCAGGAGCACTACCCCAGAGATGATGGCTTGGGATTGGCTGCTGTCTCTGTGGAGACACCTAGAGAGGTCCCCTAGCTAGCTGGCTCCTTGCCACATGTGCCAACGTCCATCTACTGCGCCCCACAAGGAGGATTTGCCTTTTAGAGGCTGAAGTTGCCACTTCCTTTCATACTTGGGGTGGATGAAAGGGTAATTATACTTAATCTCTTTAAAGCTGGCCTCGCTGAGCTTCAGCGTAGCCTGGGGGTCCTCTGTGACCTACTGCTAACTCCTGCGTTGCCTCCCTCCACCTCCTTACCTTCCAGGAAGGGACTGCCTTCCTTGCTGGACAGACAGCAGACCTTCCTACTCTCTAGACGCTGGCACTCAGCGCAGCACTCAGCACCCAGCAAAGTAACACTAAATTGTGTGGAAAAAATTTACATTTAAGAAGAACACTACTTTTAGTAAGAAATGTCGTAGTGGGCTAGGGACATAGATAACTCAGTAGCATAAATGACTGCCTGGCAGACACAAAGTCCTGAGTTTGAATTTGATCCTGGTACCAAAAAAAAAAGTCTTAGTTTTGAATTTTTATAAACAAAAATGTGATCATAAAAATATTGGACTGATGGGAAACATCAACATTTTACAGCAAAATAACATAATTTTAAACCTTGCTAAGACAGCATATTTGGACTATCATGATTTAAAGCATTGATTCATTCTATTTACATTCTATTGATTTAATCCTAAAAATAGACCAAAAAAATGGCCTATCACAGAAGAGTCCCAAAATATAAATGGACTAATTATAAGATAACTATAGGAAACATAGAAAATATTAATTCACAGTGCACTGGAGACTTTTGGATCTGTGAATTTTAATATGAAGGAGGGCAACTTTCTTTTCTCTAATTTTATCTCTGTTGTCTTCAAAAGCTGAAAACTGAGGCTCTTTGTTTCTGTGTGCCTTGAGATAACTGGGCCATCCCCTTCTGGTTTCCTGTGACAGCAGTACGCTGGGTCTCGCCAGGGCCCAGCCTGGCCTTCTAGCATTCCGCAACCAAGCCCGGGTGTGTAGAAGACCCGTGTTCCTATGAATGTGCCCATGTCTGTGTCATGGCCAGCAGAGAAGGACACTCTGGATACTCTTGGGGTCAGGTTCCTTTCATGCCTGGGTCCCTTTTCCTGCTGCAAGTACCAGTTGTCAATTGGCTCTTATCTCAACAAGCAGAACTGGCTTCTGTTTGCCCGGGACTTCTGCACGGCTGGGACTCAAGGGCTGGTGGGTCAGGAAGCTACCAGGGCTTCCGCTCCACAGGCAGCCTCACAGGAGGTCTCCTTAGCTGAGAAGAGTGGAGCTGCTGCAGGGTATAAACGCCCCTGCTCTTCTGCACCTGTGGCTGCCCTGAGGCTGTCTTTGACACTCACGTTTGGCCCTCCTTGGACATCGCAGCTTTCCTCGGCCTTTCTCCCTTCTTACTCCCACTGCCCCACTTTTTCTGTCAGTTTTCCTAGGAAGCACTCCAAAAGAAGCGCTTTCAAAGCAAGGCTTGTCTCATGGTTCACCTCTGGGAGTACCCAACCTACGCCAGACACTTCTCTTCTTAACTTCCTGTGTGACTTTAGAGAGGTTATCCATCTTATTTGAACCCACTACTTTATTTGTAAAGCTGAGATAGTAATATCAGCCTTATAGGGCTGTTACAGGAAAAGAGATCGTGTCTATGAAATGTCTGGCGCAGTCAGTTGCTGTGGATGTAAGTTGTCATTGGATATGTCCCTGAGGCCCTGGGCTTATGCACCCTGCCAGGAACAGTGTTCTCCATGCCTAAAGTGTGGGGGGGTGTGGGTGGGGACTCAGGGCTGGGATGGAAGAGCAAGGCTGGTGACTTGTTGCCCCGAGACTGAGCCTACATGCCCCTCCAGCTCCTCCCCCAGTTTTTTCTTAGTGTGTGTTTGGGATACACAATACATAAAAAAATAAATACATTCCTTGTGGGGAACTGTGACCCTTCCAACTTGAACACATCTGAGTAATTCAGTTGTCAGCTTTTTAAAATCTGAAACACAAAATTGGGATATAAGAACAGGATTTGGGGATTCAGGAATTGACTCTAATTACTCTCAGAGTTGTCTCCTGCCTGTGGTAATGCCGAGCGGGCTTCAGCAGAATGTACTCTGGCCAAGAGGCCCCGTCTCACACGTAGCGCATCGCACTGCTTGTGCTTTGGAGCCTGCTGGTCGGTGACAGGCTGTCAGCGCTGCAGTCCCCGTGGGGAGGTGGCGGGGCTGAGCCCGAATGAGAATCGAATGGGCTCAAGCTCAGGAAACTTATCAGAATTTCTCATTTTCTGTGCCATAGCTGATAGTGAAATTCAAGTAATTCATTTTTCTGTAGCTGAGGGGGTCACAGCACTCTAGCGCTGCAAGCTCTAGTCTCTCATGCCTGCCCCTGGCCCGGTCCATTTTCTCAGCTTCCTTCAAATCCTTGACGTCACCCTTCCTAGACCCAGAGTGCTGTTCTCTCAGGTCAGAAGCCCTAAGCATCCAGTCTCGAGCATCGTCCACAGCTGCTCTGGGCAGCTGCCTCCCCACCTGGAGAACCCACCTCGGCTGTTTACTGTGAGTGCGAGTGGTATCAAGGTTCATTTCAAATGAGCCAGAGCTGAACTGAGGGAGCCTTCTGTGTCAGGTAGATGAGCTGGTGCTCTGGCAAGAGACAGGGAAGGAGGGAGAGGGGCAGCGGGCAGAGTCAAGCGGGCTTCTCAGCAGCAGTCTTGGCTTGCTGCAGCATGGGGCACGCAGGACGCACCCGTGCTGGGTGCCTTGAACGTCAGATGCTGAGGAAACAAGCCCTCCTTGGTGGCCTTGCATTGAGCAGGCAGACCAAAGCATGGAGGTGGCTGGGTGCTTATGCGTGTGTCTCAGCACTCTGAGAGGCTGGGCCTGGGGAAGCTGCCCAGCCAGGAGCAACGTGGCAACTTAGAAACGTACTATTTCAAAATGGAAGAGAACAAAAGGGCTGCGGAGGTAGTTTAGTGTGAAGGCCCTGGATTGAATCTCCAGTAACACATATACACACACAGACAGAGACAGAGAGAGACAGAGACAGAGAGAGACAGAGAGAGAGAGAGAAAGACAGAGACAGAGAGAGACAGAGACAGAGACAGAGAGACAGAGAGAGAGAGAGAGAGAACAAAAATGAAAGGAGCATGCGCCTGGCCTTAGGAGTACTGCCTCTGTGAACCAGTGTTGGGGCATAAGAAGCTGGGCTCCTTCCTGAAGGAAAGTTCCAGCTTTAAAGAAGATACTCCAGGAAGGAAACCCCTAGGTCTGCAGGAGAACAGGGCGATTAGCCCAGCATCCTTCTCCTACCTGGAGGCCTCCAAGGGGCTGCAGGCTCTCTAGCGTGAGCCCCCAAGTGCCCCTTGCACTGGCACCTTCCTACTCCTCATGCAAGGGCATGGAAAGTACAGAGGACCGCAGGAACAGAGCGCAGTGGCCAGGATAGTGTGGAGTCCTCCCTGCATCTGCCCTGTCTTCCTCAATGGTTAAGCACTGAGCCAGGTCCCAAGTGGTATGGCACATCTAGATACGTACTTCAAAGTATATCTGGGTGTACGCTCTGCCTTGTCTGGACCAGACTCAGGATAAAGAGGGGCCAGTGAAAGTCAAAACCAAAGCAGGAGGGAGTTTCTGCTTTCTCCTAGGCCATTCATAAAGGGAGCTCGATTGAAAAAGCATATGCTAACCAATTATTGGTCATGGAAGCAAATTTTATGTTCATAAATCCGAGCCCTGTGGAAGCCACTCTAGCGCTCACCACGACTGTACACACGCAGTGTGCTGCACCTGTGAAGTCACCCTGTTTGCCCAGCGAGCTCCTGGCCTTGCCTTTGTTCCTCCTCATGCACCTAAGCCTGTGTATTACACAGGTAGTGTCCTATCCCTCCCTGCTCTATTTCCCCAGGGGCACATAAGTCGTGACTTTTAGGGAAACATGGCACACAGGTAGACAGAGATTGCTTCCACTCCCTCGCCTTCCCCAGATCCACCCCACAAGGCAGGCTTGCTCTGTGCAGTCTTTTCTGCCCTTACAGCAAGACAGCTGCTCATTAAGAGCATGTCCAGGCCAATCCTTCCCCATTGGCCGATGCCCCCTCCCTGCCCTGTGCTGTCAGACTGAGGGGCTGGTTCCTTTCATGAGGGGCACACATCTGCCAAGCAAGAGAGGCCTGGAAGTGAAGCCATTGTTTATTTTCTGCTCAGTCCTCAAGTGAGTAGGCAGTCAGCCCAGCACAGTTCTGTGAGGTCAGTGTCAACCCAGAGACAGATAAAGGAACCTGCTAAGAAGGACCCAGACACACCACCAGCTAGAACCTCCCCCCAGTCACCCAGTGGGGCTTCATCCCTCGATGTCTTCTGGAGCAAGCCCTGGTCTCCCCCTGGGGGAAGGGGTGGCGCTCTCTTGTTCCCATCTAGCTGAGTTGCGCTCATTCTAAAGTGCTGTGGGCAGGGCCAAGACTATTTTACAGACTCCTGGGGCAGTTGCCTTGGAAAAATCTTTGGAGATGAGCTGGTCTGGATATGGAGGTGTCAGATGAGCTCAGTTCCTCCCTAAGGGCTGCTTCCCTCTCTAAATCCTTCTGCGTAGACCCCACTGGCCCTGCCCTGCTTCTAGTTCTCTATCAGGTTAACTGGCCATGTGGGGTGCACTCAACTCTTTTGCTAGCTGTGGAACATCCCAACGGGGTGGTTTGGGTGAGCTGTGCAGGGACCCCTATGGCCTTTGTGGGCCAGTTTGTGATGGCTTCATCTTGTAGAACCCAGAGCTAGATGAAGGAACCTGCTAAGAAGGACCCAGACATACCCCCAGCTAGGACTGTAGGGCCACAGCTGTTGCTTCCTCTTGACTCTCAGATGGGTGAGCACTCAGCGCTGGCAGGGTGTGGACAAGCGGGCAGGCCTGGGAGCCCTTACTGCATCTTGAGTTTTTTCTATGGTAGGACTTTACTAAGTGGGAGAATCAGTGGGGAAGAGGAACAGTGTGTGCTGCAGACCAAAAGCGATTCCTCAGAATCGCCTTATAAACAAGCTACCACTAACTGATATGATAGAAATTGACTTCTCTCTCAGAACAAATTTATATTTGAGATGATGTCTTTGGATCAAGGCCCGGAAACCCCACAGTTCTGGTGTCCTGTGTGTTTCGCAACTCCCTTTGCAATCAGCAGTCCCTGATTGCTAGAGCCCCGTTTCTATTTGTCCATTCCTGGCTCCAGCCATGGGACTGGTGGAAAGCACCAGAAAGTGTTCTTCTGTTCATCCTACAGCCTCTGCTTACTCAGGACTTTGTTCTACTTTCTGGTACATCGTTCACAAGGCTCTTGCTGTCTCCAGACCTGCGTTTATTGCTTTTTCTGTGCGCCTGGACGTATCTACAGTGCACGGTCAGCTCCCAAGGGTGTGTGCGCGTGTGTGCGTGGGTGCGTGCTCAGATCTACGCGTCTGTCTGTCTGCCTCTCTGTCTCTTGAGTCTGGCAGCTCCTGGAGAAAGCATCTCATCGGCCCAGTGAGTCACCATCATTCCTCGTGGCCAGCTCTGGCTTACAGGCTGTCAGCCAATTTGGGATTTGTTCTTTGGTCAGGCCTGGCTCCTGGTTTAGTCACCAAGATGTGAGGCTCATTTGGGGATGCTTTTGCTGGAGTCACCCTTTAGAAGAGTGTTATGGGCATGTCTAGACTTCTCAGGTCTGTTCTGGCCAAAGTACTAATTCTACCCCTGGACAGGCTGAGGTGAAATGTGTTTACGTGCTTCCTCACAGTACACATGTGACGGAAAATGAAGGCATGTGAACTGTGATGGATCATATCTAAACAGCACCGAAGCCTCATTATTTAGAAGGCTGATTTAATTACAGGGCAGTGGAGTGCCTCTGCACTGGGGGTCAGAGGACTGATGGGAGGAGACAGGCCGCTGGGGGCGTGGCCTGGAGGGTTACTGCCCTGTGCCTGCCTTTCTCTCTCTCTCTCTCTCTCTCTCTCTCTCTCTCTCTCTCTCTCCCCCCTGGTTGCCATGAAGTGAACAGCTTTTCCTCCACTGTGCCCTTCTGCTATGTCTTCCTGCCCTGGAGCCTGCCAACCATGCAAGGACTCAAACTTCTAAAACGTGAGCCAAAACAAGCCCCTCCTCCTTTAGTCTGTGGGAGTCGCGTATTGTGTCTTGCAGTGAGGAAGTGGCCGAGACACAAAATGTGTGCCCTGAGCAAGCACTGTTAAACCAGGCATGGCTAATTAACAGCAGAGAAAACGAGCCACAGGAAGCTAGAGAAAGGCAGGTTGTCGAGTCACGTTTGTGACCAAGTGTTCTGGCTATCTATTACTGTCTGACAAATCATTACAAAAGTCACGGGTATAAAACAGTAATCATTTTGTAACACAGGTTCTGTGGGGCAGGAATTTGGATAGGCCATGGTGGGCATGGTGTAGCAGTCTCTAGCTTCCCATCTGGATGCTGACACTGGACAGTAGAAGACCGGACTCCTCTGAAGACTTCACTTGAACGCCTGGTACCTAGAATGGCATGACTGAGTATAGGCTTAGGAGAGCCTGTCCACTACAGCACATATCCACGGTGTCTGCATGGATCAGAACTCCGAGAGTCAGTGAGCAGCATGGACATTATCTGACGTCACCTTAGAGCTCACAGGATGTCAGTTCTACCCTTTTTCATTGGTCAAAGCAGACCCAAACACATCTAGATTTAATCGGAAAGGATGTAGACCCCGCTTCTTAAAAGAAAAACTGTCAAGGAATCTGTGGACTTCTCTTGAAAAAAACCACACTGAGGATAAACTATCTCTTTCCTTTGAGGATCACCCCCCATGGTATGCTGGGGAAGGACATACTCTCCTAATCCAGCTCTGCAATCGTCCACAGACCAACCAGCTGCTCCTCAACGAGCTGTCCTTCCCTGCCCCGATTACTGGTGATCAGAGCCTGCAGTAATGATCAGTGGGTCGGTAGGCCACTAGTCCACTAGCCCCGCAAGGGTTGCTATATAGAGGACAGGCATCATGCCTCTCACTTTCTTTCATGAAAACATTTGCGAAGTCATGAGATTCTGGGGTGCACAAAGGCAACCTGGGAGAAACCAATATGTGAAACAAGGAACTGAAAATGATAGTGGGGCACGACTCTGCCCAGGTTACAATGGAACAACTCTAAGGAGCTACCAGAGAGTCTAGTTTTCTGACATAATCCCTTTTGGGCAATCTATATGCTAATTATTACTCACTTTTGGATAAATTTCAAACTTACCCATGAAGTTATTTGTAACCCCAAGGTCAATTTCTCTTTCTCTAATTGTATGTTCCCTTAAACTGAGTTATTCTGCTCATGGTATACCCTTAGGAGCCTAGCAGGAGAACCTACAGTGCTTTTGGACACTCCAAATTCCTTAGGTGTCTCCCAAAGGAATTGGTGTTCCCAATCTCAAGGAACTATCAGGAACCGTGGAGTTCTCGCCATCAACGTAACTTAGAGATACATCTTATTTTTTGCATATTCTAGTGGGGAATGGTCCTAACACAGAGAAAGAAGCCTTTTAAGAAGACATTCTTAGTCACACTAGAGGACACAGCACAGAACAAAGAAGAAATGCTTTCCTAACTGCCTCAAAATTTGCACAAACCTCTCTGAGAATCAGATGTCATTTCCTATCTCTTCCTTTTCTTACTCTCAAAGCGTGTTATTCAAGTCTTTGGGGAAAAAGAGGTTGATGTATTGACCAGGATGTATGGAACATAAGGCTTGGCTAAACCGTTGGAATTATTCTCTTAAAGACTCATTGGAACACTTAGTAAAAGGCCACCTTCTCTTTTAGTTATGGTCAAGCATGGGGAACAGAGTAGGTTAATGGGAGGTGCTTCATTCTTCAAGTCTGACAGAGTTAGTAATGAGGTGTGCCAAAGATTCAGGGGTCCAAGCTCTGCAACCTAGACAGCTGTTGGTGCTGGTTTTCTGTCCACATAGATAGCCCAGCCTCTTGAAAAGCCAGGAGTGAAAGTCATTCATGATCAGGTTTAATGGCCATTTGTCTAGAAATATTGATGTGAACCCAGTCCTTCAAAGACTACCACTTAGCATGGTGGGTACCTAGGTGTTTATTCAGGCACAGCTACTCAGCAGAGAGCCTCTCCTCTCTCTCTCTCTGGAACTCTCCCTCTTTCCCCCCTCCCTTCTCTCCCTTACTTCCTCCTGTGTCTGCCCAATAATAGTCATTGGGCCAAACAGCTTGGTGTCAGTCTTCTTTGTCACTGTCACTTCTACTTCACTTTTGAAATATTGATGATCTGCTCAACTCAATTCTGATTCCCCCTGATTTCTCTCATTTTCTGGAAAATAACTTGTGTATTTTCTGGTGGCTTCAAACCCATCTTTCCAGTCACTGACTCAGCACTCTATTTCCTTTTTAATTAATTCTCCATGCATCTCTCCTCTTGTCTGTTTTCAGGATTATGCATGAGTCCTTTGGCTTTTAGCATATTCTTGTCATATAAATGATCAACAGTTTTTATAAGATTTTGAAATTTCTATTTTTAAGCCATCATGAACATGGCCAAAATAACCATTCAGTGATTGAAATATTCACAGTCACCCTAGTAAGAAGTCCTGAGTTTTTTTATGTTAAGACCCACATTGTCTTTGTGATGACTCTATCTTCAAGGTCCTCTAATGTGAGCAAGGTAAATCCCTGAGATTAGCTAACATAATTATTATTATTGTTACTTTTGTTTTTCTGAGATAGGGTTTCACTCTGCACTTCATGCTGTCCTTAAACTCACTTTGTAGCTCAGACTGGCCTCAAAGTTGCAACGATCCTCCTGCCTCAGCCCCCGAGTATCTAATTATTTTTATTTTGTGTGTAAAACATAAATAATGTCAACTTTATTTATTTATTTTATTTTATTTTATTTTTTTTGGTGGAACCAGGAATTGAACTCAGACCCTTGTGCTTGCCAGGGAAGCACTTATTCTACTGAGCCATCTCCCTGGCCAATGATGTCAACTTTAGAGAACTGTATTTTTATAGTTAGAACTTTTTTTTGAAATTACATGGCTTTCATCATTCATGAATCCAATTGTATATGAATTAGAAATGTGGAATGAGTACTTTCCTCAATAGTTTTGACATGCTAGCACTCTCAGCTATTTTTATCATGGTTTAGGTATTAGAAAACAAATATCCCAAAGTATGTATGAACATATACTGTTCAGTAAATCTCTTCTGAAATGAAAGTAGCTCTTCTCTGCCCTGGTTTCCAGGCTCTAAATTATGTTCCCTCTGGAGCTGGCTCTTCCCTTCCCTCTGCCAGGCTGGCTCCTGCAGATCCCGCAGGCTTCACAGTACGTCCTAAGCTCTCTGGGGAGCTTTCTCTGAGTCTTTCCTTAGACAGCCTTTTTAGCAGTTCTCACCACACCTGAACTCTAATGCTGAGCATGGTTGTGATTTAATTCAAGGGCAGGCATTATGGGCATGGCTGCTCCCCATGGGATCCTCAGTGCCTTCCCTACCAACCCTACCCCCATTCCAGGGACCATTTGCTACTACCCATCTCTACTCGTAAGAAAGGAAAAGCTAAGTACTTGCTTTCTCAGCCTCTCTCAAAGCCAGGTTTTCCCAGGAGGCTAAAGCCATCTGTGAAGTTGTCAGCATCCCCCATCCCAGGTTGTGTGTGTGTGTGTGTGTGTGTGTGTGTGTGCGCGCTTGCGTGCTGGCCTTGAACTCATGTCAGTCTTCCCTCAGCCTCCCAACTGCTGGGATTACAGGCATGTGCCCCCATGCCTGGAAGCATTCCTTTTTTTGTTTGTTTGTTTTTTGTTGGAAACGGGGATTGAACTCAGATCCTTGCATTTGCCAGGGAAGCGCTTATTCTACTGAGCCATCTCCCCGGCCCCAAGCATTTCCTGATAAAAAGAACATGTGTTGCTAGTGTCAACGTCACCTGTTTTTCATGTCTTGAATATGGATGTGATGGCTGGAGAAGCAGCAGCTGTCTCACAGCATGGAGGCATGAACTGTGTCCTTATGAGGTTGAAGCAGATTAAACAGCCTGCTTCTAGTGGTTCCCCAGACAGAGGACTCACATCAGGAATATGATTTTTTTTTTTTTTTTTGGACAGGGTCTCACTATGCAGATCAGGCTCGTAATGATCCTCCTGTTTTCAGCTTCCCAAGCACTGGGATTACAGGTGTGTGCCACCACACCCAGTCTCGATCTCCTCTCAGTGGGCCCCAGGGGCGGGGCTGGCATGGCACACTGGGGATCGAACCCTGGCTGCTGCACTCTGCCAAAGCAGGTGCTTTAGTCCACTGAGCTATCTGGCTGACCCTTGGAATACATAAAAAAAATTTAAGAAAAGATCTGCTCAAATGAAAGGCCTACTCAAAAAATGAGCAAAAAGAAATGGATACTTCACAAAAGAAGTGCAAATGACCAACAAATACATGAAAAGAACCACTCAATATCTCTGGCCATCAGAAAAATACAAACTAAAACAGCACTGAGATTCTGTCTTAAGCCACAGAAATGTCTATCATCAAGAAATCAAATAATAATAAATACTGAATAGACAGGTGAAAAAGGAACACTTCTACTCTGCTGGTGGGAGTATAAACTAGTGCCCTCTCTATGGAAATCATTATAGAGATTACTCAATAAGCCAAAACTAGAAATTCTACTCAACCTAGTTATTCCTCTTCTAGATATGTTCCTGAAAGAGTTCAAAGTATTGTATTTCAGAGATACATGCATATGC
>NW_004524753.1:1871827-1875553 GCF_000260255.1 Octodon degus | reverse complement strand
TGTACTGCACACATGGACAAAAATCAAGGAGAAGGGAATCAAGGAATGAGTGGGAGGGGAGGGAGTAAAGGGAAAGAGGATAGGAAAAAAGGAATTAAGATGCGTCATATCTGTGCACCAATTTCACACATGGAACGGAAGCATCATGTAGCACACTTGTGTACTAATAAACTAAAATAATAAAAATAAAATAGAGGGGCTGGGGAGATGGCTCAGTAGAATAAGTGCTTCCCTGGCATGCACAGGGACCTGAGTTCAATCCCTGGTTCTGCCAAAAAATAAATAAATAAATACAAATAAAGTAGAAATAAAATTTGTTAGCTCAAAAAATAATCATAAAAAAGAGCCTAGCCCCTTGTCAACATAATGCCCTGCTCTGCCAGCCTTAAATGTCTTGATTGATGATTTTCTTATCATCTTTAAGGCTGCCGTATATTAGCTTGTTTTTATTTATTTATTTTATTGAGAAACAGCAATGAGACAGTTTCAAAACCGATAAGTAGGACTGTTTCAATAATTAATACATTGCATATTGTTATCTTCTTAGTGGTTATTCATAGTACAAGATGCAGACATGATATCCCGTCCAAATACTATTAGTACAAATATTTCTTCTCATTGAATTAAGAGAAGGTAGCTATGTATCTATCCTAACTATTTTGTATATACAGATACAAAATTGTCCTTCCTTTGTATCCCCTTTTTTTGTTTAGTGTTGTTAGAGATGGGTATTCCATTGCCTTTAAATATTGCAGGTTCGTGAATTCAGCAAAATAATCCAATATAGTCCAGTAGTCCATAATAGTAGTGAGTTATCTGTAGGACTGCCAATGTCAGAAGTTAAAGCATTCCTGATAGAGCTGGGCAGATTATGTTTTAGCCGGCTTCTTGATCTAAATCTAATGTCAATCTACTCTTAATTTAATCTTAGTTAAATATAACTACTTAAAGGAGTTCTGGCCAAGAAGGGGTAAGAGCTTTGCCTTTGTGCATATCTTGTTTTACTCCTGGGACCACAAATAACTTATAATGGTGCTATCCCAGATACAGTAATCTAAGGGCTAGTTAGTGCTGCCATGTACTATATGGCAAATAAACAAACCCCAAAACCTTATAATGAGAAGCTTTCTGGGAGATGAATCATTTTGGAAAAAAAAAATAGAAATATGCCTCTTCCAAGCATCTAAAAGATTTAAGATCTAGACACTACCCTCAATTCAATGCCAAAATTATTTGGGAATTAACTAATTAATAACATACCATGTAAACAAACAATATTCAACTCTGCGGCTCATACACTGTGATTCTATCTCTATCTCAAAGGGGATGAGTAGAACAATAAGACTTTTGGCCCATCAGCCAACTCTAAATGAAAACTTGTAGGCTATGGTTATTAAATGCTAAATGAAAATGCAGAAATACTTCCAAATTCACTGTATGCAAAGCCCCCAAAATAGTTAGCTCTTTTCATCTCTGTGAATTAGGGGGAGCCAAAAGCTTTGACTCAAACCACAGTGCGGGTCCTCCCACCTCTGTCTCTCCTCCCTCTCCTTGACTTTCCCCTCAGAGCCCGGAGTTAATGGGCTGCACATGCTCTTCACGGAGCTTCCATTCCCCCCGCGGAGCCGGCCCTGCCAAGACGCCCTGCCTCGTGGTGTGTCTCACCAGTTCCTGGCTTTGGTTTCATGGGATCTGAAGCGCTCTCACACGAAACCAGGAAGATCGCTGCGCAGCACTGTGGAAAATGTGAAACATCAGGCTTACAACCGAGGTCTCGAATCTGGACTCTGTAACCGAAACTTGGCTTGTTTGCTGTCTGGCTGATAAGGACGGATGAGAGATGAAGACTTTGCTTTGCTCTCTCCGGAGCAGAATCAAAGCAGGGAGGGACTTTTAAGGTGGACGAGCTGATTACAGCAGACAGCCTTTCGTTTACCACTAATTGGAGCTAGAGATGGTGGGGGCGAGGGGACGCAGAATGGTGGGTCGCAGGCTTCAAACGGTTTGGTCAAGGGCCTGAGTAAAGATCTGACTGCGTTCTCTCTGTGGCTGGGAGCGGGTGAGTCTGGGGTGGCTGCCTCCCCGGAGAGGGAGCAGGAAGCTGCAGCTGAAAAATGGCCTCATCTGTCTTCAACAGGCCTACTGGTTTCAGGCGCTCCCAGCCGGATTTTTTGTCAAAAGAATTCTCATTTTTGACCTCTGGAGATGGGAAGGATTGTACAGGGTACTTTCATTAGTTTGCGGTGTGTCTGCTTTGCCTCTGCGGAGGCAGGATGTCATATCTGTCATGTCTGTTCAGGGTTTTATTGCCTCTTATTGATTGCTCTTTCCAGAGCCCCTGAGAGACATGGGTAAGAAGCACGAACTGGCAAGCACGTGTTCATGTGGGCTCACCTGGGTGCACCAGAGCTTCTTCCCTGCTAATGTTCATTCCTCTGCGTAGTTGGGGGTGCTTATTTTTCCCTCAAATTTTTCTGTGGCTCACTCACATTTAAGGATTTTTATGAAGGTCACTAATTTTGACCATGATCCTTAAAAAATATATACAATTTACACCACAACCTACTACATCTCCTATTTTCTCATATGCAAGGGACCCTGATAACTTCTGCTTTATTTTGTTGTATTAAAACATGCTGGCCATGAGCTTAAATTTATTTCGTGAGTCATTAGGGAGTTGCAATTTGCTGTATAAAAATATTGGGATAGCCTAACTAATTTCAAAGGGCAGGGGATATGTTTTGAAATAAAAAATATGTCTACCCTGATGATAGTAATAGCACAAATATGAATTGATGTTAAAAATTACTACTGCTCTCAGCAAAGGAGGAATAAAGGACAATTTCCTCAACTTGATAAAAAGCATCTATAGAAAACTTGCTGCTGGACCAGCCAAATAGCTCAGTGAATTGAAGTTGCCTGCAAGAAGGCTCAGTGGGCTGGGGTTCAATCCCTGGGCCTGACATGCTGGCCCCACCCCAGGGGCACACTGAGACAGCGATTGAGACTGGGAATGGTAGCGCGCACCTGTAATCCGAGCACTTGGGAGGCTGTAAACAGGAGATTCACTATGAGTCCAATCTAGTAGTGAGACCCTGAACACTCTATAGACTCTTTCCTAAAATACAGAAAAGAAAGAAAGAAAGAAAGAAAGAAAGAAAGAAAGAAAGAAAGAAAGAAAGAAAGAAAACCTGCTGCTAGTGTTATATTTGCTGATTAGAAACTCAGATTTCTCACCAAGATTAGGAAGAAGAATCCACCTGACTATTGGTTTTCCATATTGAACTGGAGGTCCTGGATAATACAATAAACAAACAAAGGAACTAGACGCATACATATTGAGTAGGAAGAACTAAACGTATTTTTGCTTTTACATGACATGATTCTCTACGAATAAAATCCTAAAGACCTGAAAAAACAAAATACTCTTAAAATTAATAAGTGATTATAGCCAGATTGCAGGATACCATACCTTATAAAATTTATGCCAGGAGTGGTGGTAAACACCAGCAATACTGGCATCCAGGAGCTGATGTAGGACAAGTGCTGTGAGTTCAACCAAGGCCAGCCTGGGCTGCAAAGTGACTTCTAGGCTATCCTAACTGCACAGTGATACCGTCTCTCAAAAAGACAAAACAAGTTGCTTTTCTATATATTTACAATGAACAAGTGAAATTTGAAATGAAAACACTTGGGGCCGGACCCTCTCCCAGCCCCTCGGGCCGC
>NW_004524753.1:1860131-1864217 GCF_000260255.1 Octodon degus | reverse complement strand
AAAAAAAAAGAAATGAAAACACTTTATGATATAGTATGCATATATTTACATGTAATGATATTTAAAAGTAATATAATTTATGTTAGGTAAAATTAAATATTTACATTTAAAACTAAAAATATGTGCAAGATCTTATATTCAGAAAACTATAAAATTCTGTCTTCAACAGGCCTACTGGCTTCAGGCGCTCCCAGCCGGATTTTTTGTCAAAAGAATTCTCATTTTTGACCTCTGGAGATGGGAAGGATTGCACAGGGTACTTTCATTAGTTTGCGGTGTGTCTGCTTTGCAATTAAATAAAGGGAGAGATATGCTACATTTCTGGGTAAGGCTCCATATGGTTAGGATGTCAGTTTTTTTCAACTCAGGGTACAGGTCCAGTGTAATCTCAATCAAAATCTCAAGTTTGTGCAGATGGTGGCATACTGGTTCTAAAGATTCTGTGGAAAGACCAAAGGTTAAGGGCAGTCAACCAAATACTGAGGACACAATTGGAAAACACACTACTTGATTTCCACGCTCATGACCAAGCTACGATAACGGAGAGAGCATGCTGCTTGGTGAGAGAGCAGGAAGACAGGTCAGTGCAACGTAGCAGGGAGCCCAGAAATAGACTCACATACACAGAGTCAGTGGGCCTTTGACCAAAGATTTCCATCAGGGCTGGGGAGATAGCTCCATGGTCTAAGCACCTGCCTTACAAGCTCAAGGACCCAGGTTGGATCCCCAGTGCCACATGTTGTGCTGGCCCCATGCTGAGCCAGCTGCTAAAACCAGGCATGGTAGCTGCACACCTGTAATCCCAGCATTGGGGAGGCTGAAACAGGAGGATCATTATGAGTCTGAGTTGTGTAGCAAGACCCTATTTTTAAAAAAAAGATTCACAACAATGCTATGGAGTACAGATAGTCTCTGAAAAATGGTTGAAATAGCGGGACTTGGACAAGCAAAACCCAAAACATTTAGAAACAGATTTTACACTTGTCATAAAAATTAACTCATAATTTGTCATGAAACTAAATGTAAAATTCAAAACCATAAAACTCTTAGAAGATAACATAAAATAAAAGCTTTATGAATTTCAGTACAGTGAGGACTTTTTAGACATAATGCCAAAGGTACAAATCATGAAAGAGAGAACTGGTACAGTGAACTACATTAAAGCTGAATACTTCCACTGTGCAAATGTCAATGTTAAGACACTAAAAAGATAAGCCATGGGTAAAGCAAAAATATTTTTTAAAAGTATAATTATTAAGACCTGTTATCCAAATTACTCAAAGGACTCCTTAAGTTCGACAATGAGAAAATGAACAATCTATTTAAAATAGCCAAACATCTGAACCCACATTTCACTAAAAATCTACATGAATGGTGAGTAAGTGTATGAAAAGTTGTTTGACATCACTACATATGCAAATTGAGCCAGCAATGAACTACCATTATATATCCGTTGAAATGCCCAAAATTCAAAACATAGGCAACACCAAATGCTGGTCAACATGTGGATCAATGGGGCTGGCAAGATAGCTCAGAGGACTAGGTGACTGCTTAAGTAAGCACAGGGCCTGGGGTTTGATCCCTGGTCCTGCAGGCCGTGCTGACCCCACCACTGGGGCACACTTAGACGTTGACTGAGTCTGGGTGTGGTGGCGCACGCGTGTAATCCCAGAGCTGGGGAGGCTGAAAACAAGAAGATCACTACGAGGTCAAGCTGTGTAGTGAGACCTTGTACCAAATACATAAAATAAATAAAATAAAAACAAACACGTGTATCAATGAGAATACTCACTGAATGCAAAATGGTACAACAACTTTAGAAGTTGATGGTTTCTTGAAAACTAAATATGCTCAGCATATAATTTAGCAATGATATTCTTTGATTCTTATACAAATTAATTTAAAACCTATGTTCATACAAAAACCTGTACACAGATGTGTATGGCTTCCATATCCGTAATTTCTCAAACTTGGAAGAAACCAAGACATCCTAAAGAAATGAATGAATAAACAATGTATGGTACATTTACAATAAAATACTATTCATCATTGAAACAAAAATAAAAAGAACTATTGAGCCCCGAAAAGGCACTGAGGCAACATAAATGCACATTGCTAGATGCAGTTCCCACTTTAAGACATTCTGGAAATGCACAACCTATGGAGATAGTAAGCAGACCAGCATATATCAAGGGGTAGAAGGAGAGAGAGATGCAAGACCAAATACTAGGATTTTTTAAGGAAGTGAAACTGGATCGGTTAGTACTTTCTAGAGAAAAGGAATTAGTAATGTATAACATATAATAATTTAGTATTTTATATCATGTGTAATATAGAGGGGATTTATTAGACAGGCTTACAGGATCAGAGGCAGAGTCCACAATGGTCTTGTCTATGGAGAGCCAGATGGTCCCGTAGCTCCTCAGCCCAAGAAGATAGAAACTGTGGAGCAAAAAGCATGAAAGCTACAGCACCAGTCCAAGGTCAAAGACTTGGAAGGTCACTAGGGAGTCGCTGCTGTGAGTCTGTAACAGAAGGCTCAATAAACTGGAGACAGATATCCAAAGGCAATGACAGCAAAAGACACACCTGTTCAAGAAATCTGAAGCTCCTAAGGTTTGGGGAGATAGCTCACTGGCATAAGCACCTGCCTGGCAAGCACAAGATCCCAAGTTTGATTCCTGGTGTCTGCCTTCATTCCCATTTTTAAATCTCACCAAGATTAGAAGTTTATTGGTTATTGTCATCTACAACGGGTATGAAATTTCTCCCAGTTTGGGGACCTATACACCAGTTCTCTCCACAGACACCCAGACCTATGCTTCACTAATCTGAGAGGTTTTCTCAATTCAGTCAAGTTGACATTGTGGTTAATGGTCACAGAAGCTATTCTGTTTGGCTGTATAATGGTAGGTACTTGTCATTCAACATTTGCCAAAACCTATACAATGCAAAACAGCAAGGGTGATCCTAATATACACTATGGGTTTTGATGATATTTGTGTGTCAATGAAGATTCTTTGACTATAACAAATGTACCACTCTAATGGAGGATATAGATAGTGGGGAAGATGCACTTGGGATGGGAGGGGGTTCGCAGATGTCTTTGGACCCATTGCTTGGCATTTTTGTGAAACTAAAATTGCCTTAAAAATAAAACTTACTCTAGGCATAGTGTGGGTGAGACCCTCTTCCACCTCCTTGGGACACCCCGCACCACTCCGCAGCACCTCCCCTACCCCGCCTTCCCAGTAGGAATTTCTGCCGCATTCCAGGAGCCCCCAGATTCAGTCCTAACTGAGGCCCGGGGAGTGTGTGGGAGAGCTTCCGGCTACCATGTGCTGGTGTGACCTACTGGTCCCAGCCCAGGTGCAGTGTGGGTGACACCCTCTTTCACCTTCTTGGGATGTCCCCCATCACTCCGTAGTACCCTTCCACACCCTGCCCACAGAAGGATTTTCTGTAGTGTTCCGGGAACCCCCAGATCCAGTCCTAGCCCAGGTCTGGTGAGTGTGTGGGAGAGCTGCCTCTCCCCCCTAAGCCACCTAGTCCCCTCCAGACTCAGCACAGGCCTGGCATACAGGCCTAGGGTGAAACCCTGCAGCTGCAATCCCTGCAGAGAGTGTAGAGGATAGATCCGCCCAGCTAGTCCAGAAGCAGAACATCTTGCCATAAGGGCACAACAGGTTCACCCCCAAGAGGAGCAGCAGGAAGGAGCTGAGCACAGCAGCCAGACCCAAGAGAGGTACAGCTGGATAAAGTCAAACTTTGTATATCTGCACCTGAACTTCAGTAGGTGCTAAGGTTATAAATGCAACAAAGATCGACAACAAAGGTCAGAAGACAGTGTTACACAAAATGACAACGAGAAGGAGCAAAATGCAATCTCAGCACCAAAGCCCACCCATAACAACCTCAGAGGACACTGACACAGAACAAATTGGGAATCACATAGCTGAAAGCAATGAATCAACGGTTTCTAAAATAAAGAAACAGATGCAGAAATGTATAGAGGAACTCAGATTGGAAATGAAAAAAGAAATCCCTGAATTAATAACATCTGCAGTAAAGAATCAAAAGCAGAAA
>NW_004524753.1:1852081-1853656 GCF_000260255.1 Octodon degus | reverse complement strand
TAAATAGGATATCATGTCTGCATCTTGTACAGCAATTAACTGCTAGGAAGAATGTATGCAATGTGTTAATTATTGATACTGTCTTACCACTTTGGTTTGAAACTGTCTCATTGCTATTTGTTTCTCAATAAAATTATGGGAAAAAAGATTAAAAATAAAAAAAGAAAACTTACTAATTGAAAAAAAAAAAAAAGGTTTCCATGCTGTCTGTTGTAGATGAACTTTTAAAAGGTTCCAGAGATGTTCTTGGCACCTAGGATTCACACTCCTCTGAGATCCCTTCCTGTTGCTGGTGGCACAGGCCTGTAATCCCAGCACTTATGAGGCTGAGGAAGAATTGTTCAGTGCTAGGGGCCAATCTGTGTGAGTTCAAGGCTAAGCTGAACTACATAGTGAAATTCTATCTCAGCAAAAACAAAAAGAAAATCCCTTCCTCTTGAGCATCACGTGGGCCTACTCATTGTTTCTTATTCACAGGAAACAGTCATCACCATTGTGGTGATTGGTTTACAGAAGACTGCAACTACCATATTGCTTGCTAGCTCTCCTTGTCTCTTCTCACAGGGTTTCCCCACGGTCTGGAGAGGCACACGTGGTGAGGAACTGAGGGAGGCTTCTGAGTACTTTCTGTTGTCCCTTAGTTAAGTCTTCAAGGGAGGATAGCACATTGCTTTCACTCAACTAATACTATGACAGTTAAATTGGCTTATCAATTGGATTGATTTGTGTGCTGCCAAGGGGACAAGGAAAGCACACTTCTGGGAATGTTTGAGTAGGTCACATAGGCATCACCCTGCATACTAGATCTGGTCCCTCCCCCTCTTCTCTGTTTCCTTGCTCTGCTTTCCAGCTGTTGGGAACTAAGCAACTCAGCTCCACCACAGCTCTTCTGCAATAATGTTTCTGCCTTGGCCAGTTATGGACTGAATCCTCTAAAACCACCAGCTAAAGAAACCATTTCTTCTTTCAAATAGAGGTGTCAGCTATTTAGTTCAAGCAACTGGAAAAGCATCAATACAAACACCTTGATTGTAGTGCTGTGTGAGAGATTCAGATAGATTCTAGATGTCCGGTTTATTGGCCAGCAGGAATTATAGAATAATTAATGGTTATTTAAAGCAGCTAAGCTTTGGGGAATAATTTGCTACACAGCAACAGATAATGAATACATGATCTCTTAGCAAAACACAATATTAGAATATTCATTTTTGGCATTGAGATAATAGCCATCTGATTTAATATATAGAATGTGAAAAGCTTTTGAATATCTGTCTTTCGATATGTAGTACTATCTTTTTTTTTTAAATGAAAATGTTTTATTTAAGTGTAGCATCCTCACAATGAATGAAACCATTACATCCTGAAAATGTATGCTAATAAAGCACCTTTTATAAGAAAATGATGTCCATTCCTATTTAATTTAGTACTGGAAGCTTTAGTCAGAGCAATTAGATAAGAGAGCGAAACAAAAGGCATACAAACAGGAAGAAAGAAAATCATATTCTTGCTATTTACAAATGATATGATTATGTATATAGAAAAACCTAAAGGACTCATAAGATTTTTTTTTTTTTT
>NW_004524753.1:1823437-1851091 GCF_000260255.1 Octodon degus | reverse complement strand
ATTTTGTTCCTTCTCTTTGTCATTTTGTATACCACTGTCTTCTGACCTTTGGTGTAGAGCTTGGATAGAGTTATTACCTTAGCACCAGGTCCGGATCTACGTAGTTCAGATTCCTCCAGGTGGGTGTTGTTTGGATCTGGCTGCTGTGCTCCACTTCTTTCTGCTGCAGGTGTTAGAGTTGAACCCTTTGGCAAGATGTTCTGCTCCTGAATCAGCTGGGTGGGTCTTGCCTCTAGCCACTTTGCAGGGAGTTCTGCTGAAGGGTTCTGTGCTGGGCCTGCAGCCTGGGTGGAATGAGGATCCCCGGCCCCTGGTTGTCTCACTCACTCGCCTGGCCTGCGCTCTGGGTCTGTTCAAGATCCCGCAGCCCTGGGTCATTTCACTCACTTGCCGGGCCTGTGCTCTGGGTCTGTTCAGGATCCTGCAGCCCTGGGTCATCTCCTGTAGTACTATCTTTATCATTCACCAAGAAGCTTTTGATACCAGTTTCTAAAAGTCAATGAGTAGGATTCCTTCAATACAAAAATGATGAAAAACTTCAACATAATTTGTAACTTTAGCATTAAGGACTATTTTATTATGGGAGCACTCTGTTGAGGAAATTTGGCAAAAGATTATCAGTGTTAAATTGCTTGATTTGCCAAAATGGAGTTTTCTGGGCCATGCAAGATTAAGGGAGTTATAAATAACACAGTTGTCCCAAATTGCACCAGGTGGATAAATTTTTAAATACTGGAATGCTACATGATTTGGTATTTGGATGGATGTCTTCCACCTACACTTTCTACCTGAGTGATCTCAGCCAGTTTCGTAGCTCTAAATATCATCCAAATGCTGAGAAAACACAGAAATATGTCTGAAGTCTGGACTTTTCTCTTGAATTTCAGATGTTTTCTCTCCAACTGCCTATTCCACATCTCTATTTGGGTGTCTAATAAGCTTCTCGAACTTAACACATTAATCTTCAAACCTTCACCTCCCTCCCACACTTCTGTCTTTCAAAATATGGCAGCTCCATGTGTTGGTGCACAAGCCAAAAAATCTTGGAGTCACTCTCAAATCATGACTTTCTTTCACAATTCATATCTGATCCTATTAGCAGGTCCCATAGTTCTTTCCATAGAATAATTCAGAATCTATCTGCTTCACAGATCTCTGGTCTGATCTTTGACATCCTTTGTTATTGGTGTTCTTGATTCTACCTTTGCTCCTAAACTGACAATTCTCAGTGCAGTATCTAGAGAGATCCTATTAAAGTAAAAGTCAGACCCTGAAAGCTCCACCCACGACACCACAAGGACTCCTTGTGGCTAACAGTGGAGGCCCAAGTCTTACCAAAGGCACAAAGCATGCTGTTTAGACTTCTCATCTACTGCTCGGTCTGGAATTCTTGATGCTCTCTCGTCTCACTTGCTTTAGTCAGGCTGACCTCTTCCTTACTCGGGACAGCAGCAGGGCCCCTTCTGTCGGGGTCTCCAAAGCTGCAGAGGCCTTTTTTTCAGTATTCTACATGGCTCACTTATTCAATTCTTTCAATCCCTGCTGATACTGGGGCCTTCCTTGAGTACTGGCTCTCAGAATTCTCCTTCCCATTTTATATTTAATTCACCTTTCTTCCTTTCTCAGCAGACAAAACATTCATTTATGTGCAATACTATCTGTGCCATATATTTATTGCCTGTTTCCCAGTAGCTCCCTCATCTAAGCTCATTGAGGACAGGCAGTTTTGTCTTTCTCTTCAGGACTAGGTATCACAAATCAAATGCTGAATGGGTAGATGGAATGCTCTTTTAAAATCAGCTTTGCTGTGTTTTTCTTTCCTGATACAGGTATTCACATGGTTGTTCTCTAAGCTCAAAAGCTTGGAATAATTTAGTATAAAGACTGGTAACATGGAGAGAAAACATTCCCTCAGGCTTTCACAGAGAGCAAATTGGTCAAGCAATGGCCATGACTCATCCACATGGCTGACACTGACAAAGGATCTACAAAGTGCAGTACAGGGTTTTGGGATAAGTCCTGAGGGGACTTGACTGACCGTGTCAGATACAAAAGCTACATTTCTTGTTATATAGGTCTTGCTTTATCTTGGTCTTAACCATCTAGCAGAAAAGTGTAGAAACAAGATTTGAAAAGTGAAGCCATGTGTATGCTGCATTGTGGAAGGCTCAAGTCATCAGATATGGACATTGCCAGTCCTGTGGATAACCCACTACTATTGTGGACTACTGGACTATACTGGAATATTTTGCTGAATTCATGCACCTACAATATTTGGATGGCAATGGAATACCCATCTCTGACAAAACTGAATGAAGGAAGTGACATAAATGAAGGATCATTTTGTATCTGTATATATAAAATAGGATAGATATACAGCTACTTTCTCTTAATTAAATAAGAAGAAAGATCTGTAATAGCGTTTGGTCAGGATATCATGTCTGCATCTTGTGCTATGAATGATTACTACAAAGACCACTATATGCCATGTATTAATTATTGTAACTCTCCTACCCACCTGTTTTGAAGCTGTCACATTGCAATTTTTTTCTCAATAAAATTAATTTAAAAAAAAAAGACTGGTAAAATGAAATAGTTATGCATTTTACCTTTCATTGCAAGTCACAATTGTTTGAAATTTGATTTTCTTAAGACACTGTTTTATTTCTTTCAATTTCTTCCTTAGATCTTGTGATAACTTACACAATGGCACGGAAAAAATGTAGGGGTTTGGTAGACTGAAAAAAAAAAAATGAAAGTCATATTGAATTCAGTAGCGGTCTAGCTGATGATTATTGAAAATAATAGTTTACACAGAAGAGGCATGAATACAAATACTAGAAGTAAGAAAGTACAAATAAGAAATAAACACTTGAGAGTGAGGTTTCAGAATTTTTCCATAGCTCTAGGTCATGTGTAAACCTTGAAAAATAAAGCCAACACAATACGTTGTCATGAGTGCACGGCACCTCTCTTTGAAGTATGCAAGTGACTTTCCGTTTATAAATAATACTAGAATTCATTACCAGAAGACCTGCCCAAAGAATGGAAAAGAGTGCTCCAGAGAGAATCTAGAAGCTATGGACACCCCAGCTCACATTTTTTTCTGATGGCATCATCCTTTAGAGAAGGAACAAAGACCCGCTTGCCGAATTAGATGTGGGGTGGGGGTGGGGTGGCAATCAGAAGTTTGAAGTTTTTGGCATTTGCCAGGTTGAGGCTTACCCTTCTGAGTACTTGAGTGTAATTATGTGTGGTTTCTTAAGAGCTCTTCAAACAAAGCAAATTATTTAAGGAATGCCTAAAATACATATCATTTAGAGGAATTATGCGTTGGACTCTATAGACCTAAATATACCTTTACAGAGAATTAGTTGTGCATTAGTGGAATTTCCTCCAGCGCCAAAGACAATAATCTTGTGAAGTCAAATTTCTCCTGACTCATGGCATCCAGTCCTCCTAAAATGCTCCCCCAATACTTCTTCTCAGTGCATAGGTTTGAAAGAAAATTCAGCTTTAAAACGTGGAGATGTGGGGACCTGCCCAGTAGCTCAGTTGTTTAAGTGCCTGCTTAAACAAAGCCCTCAAGCTCAAGCTTCTGGGGTTCCAACCCAGACAGTCACTGCAAACCAGAAATGCCCTAAAGGCATTTCGAGCCTCAAAAAAACAAACAAACAAACAAACAAACAAACAAAAAAACCTTCAAAACGTGGAGATGTGCAAGCAGATCTCACTTACCAAGAGAGGTGCAGGAGCAAAGGAGGCTTAAGCCGGGAGGACCACAGGCGCTGCACTGCTGAGTATATTCTAGAAAGATGTTTTAACAAGAGAAGAAACATAACTATGCAGTGCCTCATTGATGTCAGCCCTTGGAAGTGGGCCCATTAGGGTTGTTACGACTACACAGATTTTTGTTTTCTGACCTCTACTTTATCCTGAGAATATTAGCATTTAAGATGTAGTGAGCACTGTACTATTAGCTTTCCTGACACAGGAATAAAATATGTAACACTTGCAACATAAAGGAGGAGAGGCTTAAGTTTTAGGGGGGGTCATGCTCAGCTGGCTCAAAGGCAGACGCAGCATAGTCGAGGCCGTGGAAAGCTGCTCACTACTGACTAGGCAGCCAGGAAGCCAAGGGTGGGCAGGAGCCATGGGAGAGAGTTTGCCCTTTGGGCCACACTTTCAGTGACCCTCCTCTCCTGGCCAGGCCCCACCCCTTCACAGTGCAGTTAGCTATGAACTCCCCAGTAAAACTAATCTATCCTTGAGTTTTGGGGCCCCCACAATCTAGTCTACCTTCCAAAAACCCCATCACCAAACCTGAGGTTTGGGGAGACATTTTAACTAAACCACCACCACTGGCACCTTTTGCAGTCTAGGCAAAGCGCTTCACATGGATTACTTTGGCAATCACAGCAGAGTTCTGTGAGATAAATACTTCCATTGTTTCTATTTGGGAAAAATGAGGTTTTGTAAGGCTAGCATCATGCTCTGAGTTACGATGCCATCAGTGTTAGTGACTTGTTCTGTTTACTCAGTCAGTTGAGACGCCCAGCTCTCATGCACATCCTCTGAGCAGAGTGTGTGCTCTCTAACACCCCGCTGCTCGAATCCCAACAAGCTCTAAAGCCAGCCAGCCTCCCCATCATGCACAATCATTGCACAGAGCTCTTGGTGGCATTTCTACAGCCCTCTCTCTCCCAGGAAACTCAGTGTGGAGCCAATTCCACAAGGTCTCATGTCTGGAAGTGCCCTGTGGCCAACTTCCAAGTGCATTCGCTTGCCTGTGCCTTAAACTGAATGGCTCAGGATGCACGGAACAGAGTCAACCTTTAAATGGCCAGGGATGGCATTAGTAGGTGGGAGCGGTGCCAGTGCTTGTCAGAGGCCTTGGATGGTTTGGGGAAAGTGTTTCCAAAGATAAGATTAAATCCTTAAGTATTTATCTTAATGCTTTTCCTTCTCTGGGCAGCACAATCCTGTGGTTTCCTGTCTCTTCTTGCTTCTCCAAAGGCTGCTCCCTTTTCTATTGTATTTGTGCTCCTAAAGGTTACCTGCTGGCTCTGAGCTAAGGATGGGAGTGCAGGGTAAGTGGGGAACGCTGGCTGGTTCCCGTTGGCCATTGGCTGGGGCTCCATTTGTGATCCATGCTCACCCACAGGGGAAATGAAGGTCACACAAGCTGCAGAGGAGGGAGAGAGGCAGTGGGCACTATCAGTGAGTACCACATCCACCAACCTTTTTTTTTTTCATTTATGTATTTGGTACAGGGTCTCACTATTCAGCTTGTACTCATAGTGATCCTCTTGTTTTCAGCCTCCCCAGCACTGGGATTATAGGCATGTGCCACCACACCAGGAACTCGGTTGCCAGCTCAGTGTGCCTGAGGGGCATTGTGGGGGATTGAACCCTGGTCCCTGAGCTTGCCAAAGCAAGTGCTTAGTCTGCTGAGCTATCTCGCCGGCCCTTCCAATCCAGTTTTAAGAGACAAAAAAGTGTAGGCATGCACACAGAGCTTGTAAGCAATAAGTCAGTTAAACCTGGACTCTGACTCAGGCTTTTTATTTATTTATTTTTTTTTTGTAATACTAGGGATTGAACTCAAGACCTTGTGCTTGCCAGGCAGGTGCTTTAGCCACTAGAGCTATCTTCCTGGCCCTAGTCAGTCAAGCCTTGAATACCTGCTGTGTTCCAGACACCAGAGAATGTGATGGGGATAAGATCTTTGGTAGGAACAGACTCGGCTTGTGCCCAGGCTTCATAAGGACACACGCAGTAAAACCAAAGCATGGCTAGGGCCAGAAAGAAGAAAGGTTCACGGTACAAGGATACAAAGGTGAGAAATGAGCTGTTCTGAGGTTAAGCCAGGTTTGCAAGGTCTTCAGGCTTCACTTGGGTCTGAAGGAGAAGACATAAATGAGACCAAAGGACAGGGCATTAAGCACCTGCCTGGCAAGCGCAGGGTTCTGAGTTCAATCCCTGGTACCGGGTGTGGGGGGTGTGGGGTGGGGAGGAAACCCCAAAAAACAAAAACAAAAAAAACACAATGATTTTTCCCATGAAAATGACCTTTAAAAAATGGGAGGACAAGGGACCTTTCCAGGCCACATGGCCTAATGGAGACATGGCTCTCTGACTTCAGAGGAGTAGAAATAGAAGAAGGAAGGAAGGAAGACAGTGGCTTTTTGCCCCCAGCGCACCCTCTTGGACCATGCCCCCTGCACAGCTCTCATTTCTGTGTCACTTTCTCTACTGTGAGGTTGTGGCCTCTCTAGTGGTAACAGCAACCAAGAGCAGAGCAACGAGTTTCCAATCTGACTCCTTCAAACATTAGCTCCCGGAGCTTTCAAACCTTCCCTTTTGACTCATAGTTTTTGTTTGTTCCCAACTCTCTTTCAGTTAGCTATGAGAAATGCCTTGGGAGACCTTCCTTTGCTTTAATGTTGGAGTAGTGGGGTGGACATCCTGCCAAGGCAGATGCAGCCAGGGTCCTGCGATCCACCTTCACATCCTCTTTCTAACCTTTGTCCCCATGGCTGGTGGGACAGAGGCGATTGCCGCCTCCAGGAGGACAGAAGGGTTCTGGTCAGGATGTGGGATGGGCTCAGCCAACAGAGAGGGAAGGAGACACACGCAGCTCTCTGTGGCAACATTTCAGGTAGACTTTCTTGCCAGGGTACGTGGCAACAGCAGCTGTCACTTGCCAGTCCTGATAAGGTAGATGAGAATAGATGCATAATGCACACAGGTAACAAAGCGCTGCTCTGCCTCCCTGCTGGCCCTGGGTAGATAAGGTCACCCTGCTGCCACCCTCTTTCCTCATTCCCCAGGAGAGAGAGGCACAAGAATTAAAGGCCTGGCTGGCAGAGGCAGCGGGATTAGGTGCTTCCTCAGGTATTCTTCTTTCAGCACTTAGCAGCCAGGCTGCTTTTATTTCCCAACGATGGGGCTTAACTACAATCCAGAAGTGAGGGCTGCGGCCCGCAGACTTCCTCTGTTGGCTCCGCGCATGTCTGGAGCCCTGGTGGCAGCCCTGCACACTCGCAACCCACATCAGAGGAGGGAGGCGCCTCCGGGGCGGATGCAGCCCTGCGCTGCGTGCTCCAGCGGGCCCACGCGGGTCCCCTCCATCCTTCCTCTCTTAGCTGGCGTGGCTACCTTCAAACACTGCCAGCCCCGGCAGACATCAAAGTCTCAGAGCACAAGCCTCCCAGGGCGGGGGCAGGCCCCAGGACATGGGAAGGGGTAAAAGCATTCTCCACCCTTCAACTTGCAGGAGAGAAAAACAAGATACGATCACTGACAACTGGTGTCACAACTGAACCAAATGCAAAGTCATCGGTATAGAGGGTAGGAGAATGCCCTATGTATTCTCAGAGAAAAAAAATCCCAATGAAACAGCCCTCACCATACCCCATGGTCTGCAGCCCCTCCCTGCCTGAGCACCTTGGCGCCAGGGGCCACACCACCACTCATCAGAGGCCTCCAGAGAAGACTGCATGCTCTCCTGCCTTGGCACAGGCTCCTGGCCCTACACAGCCACGGCACAGCCACGGCTGCCTTCCTCCTCCTCTTGGCAGAAAGCCTTGGGCCCCTACTCAATAAGTTCATGTTCCTCTCTCACCCTGGGCCTGCCCATGAAGGCAGCCTCTGTGGGCCTCTTAGCTCCAGTGTGCCACGCATGACTGAGACTCACATTTGCTCCCCTGGCAGCTGTGGTCCCCTCTGCCAGGCTGAGCCCTTCTGCTTCTTGAAGCCTCACCGTCCATGAGGACAGTGGATTGGAGCTGCCCTCCGGGGGAAGAACAGTCTTCCTGGGGGTGCCCCTCACTGCCCATGAGGAGAGTCCGTTCCACTGGCTCTGCAGGCTGCCCTCTGAGGGCATGCATTCACGTCCACCTACAAATCTTTTGAAAATCAACCTATCTGAGTAGGGAGGGGGCTGGCTTGGGCCAGCCTCTGACCCCATGGTAGGACCTTGTTGATTAGGGGGCTCACTCACATCTGTAGGGTAACCTCAGTGCCTCCCACCGCAGGTGGTCCCGATCCTCCACTAACAAGCTGGGTCCTGATAGGCTCCTCCTAAGTCAGGGAGGGCTCCTCTGTATAGTCACTGCTCACGTTCACTGTTGTTCCCTTTGCCTTGACCTCTGCAGGGACACCTGTGGCGCAGGTGTCTCAAGTCTAGTTAACTAGGACAGCAGTGAAGCTTTGTTTTAAATAGTGTAAGATTTACTGTGAGAGAACATTTTCCTTTAGATAATGAAGGAACTAAGTGGATTAAAACTCAGATCATAAAGTTCATTATGCCTGTGTGGGCTCTTAGGCTGCCACAGATATTGGACAAATGCTGCTTCTTAACTTTCTCTTCTGTTCTTTCTGCAACTCCGCCTTCCCCCTTCCCCTTTGCTGAAGCAGTTGTTCCCAAGAAATGAGATCACACTGCACTTCAAATGCAGAAATTAGAGTCTGGTTAGGTTTCAAAAGTCCTCTCATTTTTTCAGGATGAGTTCGTTTGAAATCTCAGGAAAATTCATCCTGAATTCTACAGTCTTCCCATGGTGCGGGGCATCAGTTTTAGGTAAAGCACCAGGGTTTGGTTCACACTTTGCAGTAAAGATGGGAAAATGGTGGATTCTGAGTCTGCTACTGCTGGTTACATTGGACGGGTGTGAAGTCACTGGGAGGTGCTGGTTCTTTGGCTCAGGGTAAGGTCTCAGGGGGACAGTGTGGCACAGCCTCAGAGAGCCTGATGGGCTCTGTCCCACCACATGCATTCGGCAGCTAAGATGTTGAAGGAGGCCATGGCATGCCCCTGCCTGGTGCACCCACTTTTGGAGAGTGTTCTCACTTAAAATCCTTTCAGAAGGGACCAAGGTCCCTCTTCAGTCCCATTCAAGTCCCATCCCACCTAAGAATGGACCATGAACTCATTTGCTAGAGCTCTTATTACAAAAGACTGTGCCTAGATGGCTAAACCACCGAAAGTTATCAGGTCTTGATTATGGAGGCTGGAGGTCTGAGATCAGGGGCTGAGGGAGGCTTGTTTCTTCTGCGGACTCCTAAGGAAGGAGCAGTTACAGGCTGTTCTCTCTGAACCATAAATGCCATCTTCTTGTTAGGTCACTCCATACCATCTTCCCTTTAAACATGTCTCTCTTCCATGTTCAAGTTTCTCCTCTGTATAGTCATTGTTCACACTTATCGGAGACCTCCCTCATAACTTCACTTAACTTGGTCATCTCAGTAAAGTCCCTGTCTCTGACTATGACCACATCAAGGTACTAAGGCCTAGGACTCCAACATACAGAACTGCAGGGTCCAGCTCAGACTAGACCTCAATTAAAACAGAATGTAATCCTAAAGACTAACTTTAATTGCAAATATTCCTCTCAGCTTGACATTACTTTGAGCTCCTTACAGTAACTAATTTATTTAATTCTTGTGAACCTATAAAGTTAGTTGCATTATTATCTAGATTTTAGAACTGAGGAAATTGAGCCCCTGGCAAAGTGAAGTAATTCTCCCAAGATCACACCATGATCAAGAGCAGAGACAGGACCCAGAAACAGGTCGTCTGATTCTCTCAATTGCTACTGTACTCAGCCCTGCTTTGTGAGGTTCATTAGGGACTGTTTTGATGTTTGTGGCAGCTGAGAGAATGTGCCTAGCAGAATGCCAGTTGTGGGGAACCTAACAGAACAATGCCTCAGTTTCTCTTGTGTTCTTTCACAGAAGCCACACCTCCTGGGGGCTTCTCCCAACAGCTCCCTGAGCAGAATGGGACACTGAGCCAGTTTGGTGTTTTTTGGCTTTGGGACTCACTGAGAGCTTTTCTAAGTCTTCCTTCCATTGCAGGGATTTGAGGACGCCATGACGGTGAAGCTTAGCTGGCAGCTTGATTGCCTTGGAAGCCACTTAGGGGATTAGGACAGTATACTTCTGGATGTGTCAGAGAGGCATGCCTTGGCTACTAGATATGGCCTCCAGCCCCTGCCTCCAGTGCTCTTCCCCGACTCTGCTTCCTGAGCATTGTGAAGTGGACAACCTTGTCCTAGCAGGCCCCTCTGCCAGGCTATTCCTCCCGATTTTAAAGCTCATTCTGTCCTTGTTCAGACATGTAAATGTCCAGCAACCCCCACCTGGCAGGCCATCTGCCACTGGTGACTGACAGACTGACAGAAGGAACAGAGGGCCTCCTTACCCTGATAGCCTCTGAAATTTGGCTGCCTGGAGCTAAGAGGCAGGTGCTTTGAGGGGACAAGCTAGGAGGAGAAAGCAGGTCCCTCTGGCAAGGAGGTCCTGGGGGCCAAAGGCTTTGAGTGAACAGGTCCATGGCTCTCGCTTCAAGTCTGGCTCTGTCATGTTGAAGGCAGTCGCTGTGAGGCACTGTGCTTGGGAGGCGGGACAGGCTTCACAGGGCTGGAGAGGACTCACTGTGTCCCGGAGCAGGAGGACTCCTCTTGTCGGCATTTTTGAACCTCATGGCATTAGTAAACAACTGATCACCCCTTTCTTCTTTTCTCTTGCCAGCAGATCCATGTCTCCTGGCCAGGGCCCCTCTCAAGCGAGGTCAGGGTTGGGGGCCTGTCTTTAGTTCCCCCCAGTAGTAGCTACACAGTAGGAATTTATATTCTGTGGGACCCAGACTCCCCTTTTGTGGTTGAACTGAATTACAAAACAGGATGGTTGGCATAAATAATCTCTAAGGTCCTTAATGTGTTGGGAATCAGGACAGGATGGATAGAGAACTTCTGGCAGCAGGAAGCCATGTCTGTTGTCTTCTATTCAAGGAGAGCCATGGGTGACTTGCTCACTGGCTGGGCATTTTGCCCCTAGGCTCAGGCACTTGACCTAAAGAAGAGGAGGAATGTCTGACTCCTACACACTCTTAGTGGCCCTTGCTTTGGTACCCACGCAGGTGCTTATCACCAACACCATATGTTGCTCTAGGAGGAGCAGCTTGAGTTGTGTTCTATCCGAAGCTCCGTGGTGAGCATGCTCTGTGGTCATGGGGTCCCACTGCATCTTCCTCTGTGTTAGAAAATATCAGGGCCAACAGTGACTTTTTCAGTTCACAGGACCATCTCTGGATTATTTAAAGCAGGGCACAAAGCTGATGGCAACTGGCTCCCTGACCAGCATAAACATATGTGGGGCAGCAGTGGGGTGACAGATGGGGTGGTGTTTGCTGATAGGGCCTGCTAATGATCCAGCAAGGTGACATCACTCTTGGCAGGGCATAGAAAGGAAAACAGAGACAGACATCTCCTGTTGGCTGCTACAGCCCCTTCAGGGGTCCTTGCCTGGTGTTGTGGAGTAGATGACACTGGAGAGTTCTGAGGCTGGCTGGGGTGTCTTACCTCCTGGGGATGCAAGCTTGTCAGAACCCATGGGTCACTAGCTGCTTTCATAAAATCCCTGGGGAGGCTTTATACTGCCTTTAAAATATTCCCTAAAAGAGGGATTTCTAAGAGAGCTGCAAGATAATTATGTCCTGAAGATATAGTCCTCTGTCCTAGAACTGCTTCATCCTTGAGGGCAAAGACTGAAGCTCCTTTGATTATCCTAATTTTGGCTGGTCAAGATGGGGTAGGAGCAGGAGTTGAGGAGAAAGAGACTTTAATTTCACGGATTTTATGAAGTGGAGAATCTAGGGAATCCTCATGCTGGCAGGTGGAGAGATGACTATCTACTTGCCAGCTCCTGTCCTGGTCCTGGTGGCACCTGCAGCTGGCCACCCTACCTCAGTGCCTGCTTGTCCATTCTGTGGCCCTTTAGTGCAGACACTGTTCCTAATATGGGAACCACATAGAGTCCCATCTGAGCTTGTTAGAAAAGACTGAGAAAAATTCACTCCCTTGAGGAAAAGCATTCACCCTAAGAATACAGGAGCTAGTCTACCTGGAGCCAGGAAGCAGAGGTCCTTGACAATGAAACTCTGTCATCAGAATTCTTTCAAGGGGTCATGGTTTCTACATTGGCTCTCACAAGTGCACTTGTGGCTCTTCTATGTATACAGCCTTCAGGCAATGGGAGAGTGAGTTTCTTTAGAATCGTTAAGAATAGGGGCCTTTGCATGGCTGGTGATATTATTGGTGACTATTTTGTAGTGATTCTGTGATAGGTATATTTTGGGATTGATAGAATAGATGCCATGTAGCAGGCTAGGAAAGAGAGCGAAGCATTGGTATAGCAGATGGTGTCTCCCAGTTGGCCTTTGTGGTAATCAGGGCTCTGTTGCCATGGAAAAGAATCCATCAGTGTGCTGAATTGGACACATCTGGGGGACAGGCTGAGGGCTCTTCCATCCCACTGAGAGCAGCCTTCACCCAGTCCACAGGTACTTAGCCAAAGAGCTCTAAGTGCCACTCAGCATTCTAGAAGCCAGGGACATAGCAGCAAGCAAAGCAGAACAAGAACAGAGAACAATCTAGGAGAGAGAGAAAAACAATTAAACAAAGATAAAATATAATTTCTCAAATGGTGATAAATATTATAGAAAAAAATCAAACCAGAGAAGGTGGATAAGAACAGCCAAGGTGGAAATGGAAAAGAACAGAGAAGCCTCTATCAATAAGGTGGTCTGGAGCTGAGGACCTCAAGAAAGGAGGACACTGGGGATCGTAGGCAGAAGGGATGAGCAAATCTAAAAATGGTAGGGCTGAGCAACTATGTGAAGGCCAGTGTGGAGAACAAGGAGGAAAGCAGTGGAGATGAGGTCAAAGGTCAGAGGCCACAAGACACCAGGTCAGACATGTGCTGTCAGACCAACCACCATCTGCTTCTAGAACTTTCTGTCTGTGGCCAGCCCTTCTTCTGATATAACAGCCATGGCTTACCACATGAAGCTCTTCCTCAGAGCCTTCTTGACTTCTCTGACCATAAGCATTGCTGAAGCCCTTTCCTGGCACCCAGAAAACTAATGGCCTTCAACAAGTTCTAGTATGGTGTGATGGCTAATTTTATCTCTCAACTAAACAGGACTAAGGCCTGCCCTGGTAACTAGTGACACATAATTTGGGGGTGTGTCTGTGAAGATGTTTCAGGAAGAGAGTAGCATTCAGAAACAGGCTGAGTACAAAAGATCTTCCCTCCCCAAAGTGGGCAGGTGTCATGCATTCTGCTGAGATGAGAAGCAGAATGAAAAAGGCAGAGAAGGATACACTCATCCATCTTCCTGCCTCCTGACAGAAAGTCCAGGTTCTTGGGCCTGTGGACCCTAGACTTATAGGAGGGACTTCCTATTTGTTCAGCTTGTGCACAGTGTGTTGTAGAATTGATTAGCTTCTAAACCCACATAAGCTAATTCCAGTAAGAAATCCACCCCCGTCCTTGTCTGTTGTTGTTTCTGTCTCTGTCTCTCTGTGTCTGTCTGTCTGCTGTCTGTCTGTCTCTCTCTCTCTCTCTCTCTCTCTCTCTCTCTCTCTCTCTCTGTCTGTCTTAGTTACTTTCCTTTAAGTAACTAAGGGAACAAATACCTGGCACCCGGAATTAAGGAAGGAAATGTTTACCTAGCTCACAATTAGTGGAGGCTTCAGTCCATACTCAACTGGCTCCAAGGCAGAGTGGCACATGGCAGAGGGTAGTCGTTCATGGTGGCAGAAAACAGCAAAGAGCAAAGGGAGGAGCCGCAGCTGCTACAGCTAGCTGGCTTCTTTCCTCCTCTTAAATTTGTATGCAGATTATCTGCCCCAGGGCAGTTGTAGCACTCACACCCTTAATCCCAGCATTGGATCATGAATTAATGACAAACTCTAGAAGCTGCCCCATGACTGCATGAGGCTTTGGGGGGACAACCTGACACAAACCATAGCATTGTCTTTCTTTTTGGCTACATATATCTTACTGGTTCCATATCTCTGGAGAACCTTAATACAATCCCTGTGTGGTATTCCATCATTTTCTGTGTCTGCTACCCTCCCATCGATGTTGTGCTCAGTCAAGGTAACGCTGTGCATAACCTTTTCTTCTATTTCCTACAATAGTGGCACAGAGATAGGTGCTCCACCTAGACAAAGAAAGTGCTTGTCACCTAACAACCCCTATTTATTATTATTACTATTATTATTATTATTATTATTATTATTATTATTATTATTATTATTTTGCAGTACTAGAGATTTAACTCAGGACCTTGTGCTTGCCAGGCAAGCACTTATTCTACTGAGCTATCTCCCCGGCTCAACCCCAATTTTAAATAACAGCACTTTGGAAGCTGAGGCAGCAGGAGGATCACAAGTTTAAGGCCAGCTTGTGTTACAAACACAAAACAAAAGACAGCAACAGCAGCAACAACACCCCTCCCCAAACACCTACAAAACTACATTTAGAGCTTCAAGAGTTTTGCTAGTTCTTTTTCCTTTTGTCTGAGTCTGAGCGAATGCTGTCAGGGTAGATTAATCTTCTTGGCAAATCAATGTTCTTCTTTTAAGTACAGTGATTTAGCACAAGACATATCTCATATCCAAATCCCAATATTACTGATTTCACAATTCACTAGTTTTGTCTTAGCTTTTTAGAAATTTATCATTGGAAGATAGTACTTTTTTAAACAAAACAATTTTAAATTTCCTCTTTGCTTTAAATGAAAAAAACAAATATTTTGAACCTTAAAAGTAGCTTTCAAATCATAAAGGTCTAATATGCCTTAGGCATCAGCTCTTGGCTATGTGATTGGTGGGGCTTCCCTGAACTTGCTTGGACCCTGTGGTGAATGTCTGAGGAGCCATCTTTCCCTGGGTTTTTTCCTTGCTTGGAGACCCAGCAGGGACCCAATCAATGTCATCATGTAAACCTTGCTATTGCTGGCCTCTCCCAGGCAAGAATATATAATTATAATTCAAAGAGGTCATCATTTTTGGTCACACAGGTCGCTAGTGACATATTCACTATTAAAAGTTTGCTTTGAATCAGGGAGCACAGATTTGTTGTCAGAAATCAGTATTTCAAAAAACCTAAGCACCTCAGGCCTTTTCTTTTTCAGTTTGTGAATTTGTCCCATAACTGTGAGAAGAGGGACATGGAAGTTCCTAGGCACCTTTCCTCTACAGGCAGAAGGAAGTGGGGATCTTGAGAAGGGAGCGTGAAGAAGGGGCCTGGATCAGAGCTGGTACTCACAGCACAGTCAAGGCCACTACAGAAAGCGCCCAAGTGTAGGAGGCTGACGGAGGCTGTTGCAAAGTTTCACTGTGATCAAAAGTTGCACCTGCAGCTGGGGAGATGGTTCAGTGGCATAAGTACCTGCCTGGCAAGCCCAAGGTCCTGAGTTTGATCCCTGGTACTAAATAAATAAGTAAATAAAATCTTGTTGGCCCTGGAAGATAGCTCAGCTGCATAAGCGCCTGCTTGGCAAGCACAAGACCCTGAGTTCGATCCCCAGAACCAGAAAAAAAAAAATTTCTTGCTTCTTGGGCTAGCGAGATAGCCCAGAGAACTAAAGCACCTGCTTAAGCAAGCTTGAGCAAACGTAGGGACCCTGGTTTGATTCCCCAGAATCACATGCCATCCCAGCCCTGCTACCAGGGTGGGCTGAGCTGGCCAGAGTCCAGGCATAGTGGCGCACACCTGTAATCTCAGCATGGGAGAGACTGAAAGCAGGAGGATCACTATGAATCCAAGCTGCGTAGTGAGACCCTGTAACAACTAAATACCTTTAAAAAAATAGTTGCACCTGCTTCTTCCCTGAGTCCTGCCAGGTGGAGGAAGAACATCTGCACACACTTATGCACGGGTGGAGGCATAAGTCACTTCCTGGGTCCCAGGGAACGTGGATATCGTGCATTCTAGAGCCAAGATGAGTGATGAGCCAGGTGAAGAGGATGCTATGGAAACTCTTGGTTCTGGAGCAGCCCAGACCCAGGCAGGAATCTCTGTTCACTGAAAGTAGAGGGGATGATGGGGAGGAGGAGGTTGCATCAGAGCTGCAAGTGAGCATAGGAAGAACAGAAGTGTAAGATCGCAAAGGTGGGTTCACCCTGTTGGGTGCAGCTTCTGTCCTCTCAGAACAGTCCTTCACCTCTGGCCCAGTCTCTTCTTGCAGAGATGTAAAGGAGGTCACAGATCTAGACTTGAGTCCTAGTCTTGGGGCTGATGCTCTTCTACTGCCCCAGCTGTCTGCTATGTCTTCTGCCTTCTACTGGATAAAAGGAGGTTGCTGAATAAATGGTCTCTGAGGCCTTTCAGTAGAACCTTATAGAATTCTATGCCACCCTCCCTAGGGTCCCCTAATATTTTCTGCTGATGAGGAAAGGACAGGGATGATTAATTTTGGAAACGCTGAGGTGGGAAGCCAACGGCTGTCTTTGTGTAACTTGGCATCTGTCTGTCATACCTCATTTCATCAGGTAAAGTCTTTGACTTCTCTTTCTTTAGATCTAGTATCCCAAGGGAAAGAAATAAGTGAAAGAGGTCCCAGCCATCTTGGAAATAGACTCTTCTTTACTTTTTGTCCCTAATCAAAATCTATATGGAGGTGACATTCCTCCGTACCTCCACAGCTGACCCGTTGCTCCAACACACACATCCTGTCAATGAATTAAACCTCTCAGTCTATCACCCTTGTTTCAAGGATGAATGATCCACATATCCTGACAGCTGAGATAATTTCACCCAGGCTTATAAACCATGTCTACTGTTATACTCAGAAACCACAGCCAAACCAAGGCAATCCTGAGTGATCAAAAGGCAAACATTAATGGGAAAAATAACTTCCTCAAATAGCCTTTCTGAAACCTCTTCAGCTTATAAATAGTGACTAATTTAACTTCATAAAAATAAGTTGGGTCTGGATCAGATCATGTGTGTCTGCTAGTGGGAAAATGAATTGCACAACAGCACTAGCCAGATAGGGCCTGAATATTGGCCCTATTAGAACTGTCGAGCTACAAGTTTCAAAACACCATTCATAACAGCCCCCCTGCTCCTGCTTCTCATTGCATGTAATTTTCCTTTTCTCCTGTTTCTTAAACTCCAGGAGAGAACCCTCACAGCAATCTATCTTTCTTTGATGTAAGCAGTTTCTGATTTATGGGACTCATGATGGATAATGGTGTGTCTCCACTGTGGAAAACTCACAAAGCCACAAACATGGACAGTTGCTGCTGCAGATGGGCCTCCTGGCCTTTTGAAAAGAGCCACTCAGGGCCCGGGCAGCAGCCCAGGTATGCCCTGAACTCCAGAGGTTCATTTTTAGCTGGGAATATTTGTGGCTTGGGGAGCTTTTTTAGGCTCTGTGTGAAGGTTCACTACAAACATTTGCTAAGACTACATATAGTGAACTTTTGTAAGCTTCCTAGAGTGAGCACTAGGGCCCCGAATAAAGAAGGTCCATGGACGTAGCAGCAAAATGACTCCTAGCAGCTCTATTTCCAGCCAACACTACAACTTCTAAGACCCACCTGGAGTCACTTGGACTTGCTCCCTATGTGATTCCTTGGTGTAACCCTCTTGATTACTTTTCTCTTGTTGCTCAGGCAAAATAGCTGACACCCAAAATTAAGGAAGGAAAGGTTTATTTTTCAGTCCATGCTCAGTTGGCTCCAAGACAGAGTGGCACATGGCAGAGGGCAGCTGTTCATGGTGGTGAAAAACAGCAAAAGCAGAAGAAGCAAAAAGGAAGAGCAGCAGAGAGCAAGGCTCCTTCCCTCTCTTTTACCTTGTATGCAGGCCGCTCACCCCTGGGTGGACATGGAGTTAATCCTCACAGCACTCACACCTATAATCCCGGCATTGAACTATGAATCAATCACAAACTCTAGAAGCCCAATCCCATGACACCATGAGGCTTTAGGGGGACATCTAATCACAGATCACAACAGTGACCCATGGCTGGTGGTTTATAACATAATGGCCTGGGCAGAGACCTCACAAACTCAGCCAAGCATGGATGAGGCTCTCTGGACCATGTGCTTCATTCTCACTGGTGACTTCTGGCTTATGGAGAGAGATGGGGAAAGAGTGAATTTCTTTCCCGAGTCTCCCTTTGTTGTCTTGCCACTTCCCTCAGAGCGTGGAGAATACGGGGAAGTAGGAATGTAGTATGGGTCCGTGGTTATGAACTCACACTGGGAACCTGGCAAGACAAGCACTTATATCCATGTTCTCCACAGCTCAAAGAGCCTTTGTGGTTACGGGCGCTGAATACCTCTGGCCTTCCTTAGCTAGCACCTAGAGCCGAGTGGAGGAAAACTTGTTATTCTTCTCTCAGTAATGTAACAGAAGGGGAATGCTGAACAAATAATCTAAAGGGACCAGGACAAGTGACCAAATAGAATAGGGAAGAAGATGTCCAGAGGACAATGGCTTCTAAACCAAGGAGATTCAGCTAAAAGTTAGAAAGGTTCACAGAAGGTCTCTTGTTATATATTTGATGTTCTTCTCCTTGAACACTTTTCTGCTATGTAATTCTCTTTGTTTTGAGCTTTAACACCGGGCTGCTTTTGGCAATGCTTTATTTAGTGGTGTCTGGGGTTGGGGAGTGGGAAGGAATAAGAGGAGGACTATCTCGACAGAAGCAGTGGTACTAAATGAGGGTAGCATTCTTACCTTAGCTGAGAATGACCCATGGAAGCCAGGAAACGGTAGAGAACCAACCAGGTCATGGTTAGACCCATCTCATCCTGGTACTCCCTGCTAAAATACTGGAACAAAGAAAGAAAGGTATGTGGAGCAGATATGGGGTGCCCAAAATATGTTAGATGGGAGAAAAGTCAAGATATTTTACTTGAACCTTAGGTATGATGTCAGGAGACCAGAAGACTTAGAAGTTATTCAGAGGATAGGTACCTGTGTGGTATCCTTAGTGTGAGATCTTGTGGTCAGACGTCCTTACAGCTCCTGCTATGCAGCTCGGGCTCCTGTCTGAGCTTTCCCAGTGCTGGGATTACAGTTGTGTACCACTATGCTTGGTTTTGTGGCTGGCACAGTGCACCCCAGGTTCTCAGGGCTGGCACAACATGCATTTAACAGGGGTTGAACTGAGGAATATGCATTTGCCAGGCAGGTACTTAGACAACCGACCTATCTCTCCAGATGCTGAACAGAGTGACACAGAGCTTCCATGCATCTTCTTGGTGCCTGTGTCAGTGAGGACATGGGTACGTGGGGTGGATGCAGCCTTGCAAAGGCTCTCGAGGGCAGCCATTCTGTCAGTAGTGCATGTGAGCTATCTCCATCCTCTCTTGCTTTGGCTCCTTCCAACTACTCACCACCATCATTGGGCCCTTAAGCCTCTCTGGTCGCACGTACTTCCAGAACATGTTTAGAAGGACTAATGCTGAGTTCACGTCAGCAGTGGGCAGTACACCCAGTTCCATTCCCAAGGTTGTTAGAGTGTTTATACTTTCTCTTTTTTTTTCTTTTTTGATAGAAGGTCTTGCTATGTAGCTTGGACTCATAGTGATCCTCCTGTCTGAGCTTACCCAGTGCTGGGATTATAGGTGTGCACCACCGTGCTTGGTTTTGGGGCTGGCACAGTGTGCCCCAGGTTCTCAGGGCTGGCACAACATGTGGTTAACAGGGATTGAACTGAGGACCATGCATTTTCCAGGCAGGTATTTAGACAGCCAAGCTATCTCCCCAGCCCAGTGTTTATTCTAAGACTCATTACAAGAGAAAAGAGGTTAGCTGCCAAAATAGCGAGGTCCCTTGGTGAGAGCTTGCCTCCACAGCCCTGCTTGGGTCTTTGGCTTCCTCATGAGGAGAAGAAAGCCCAGCACACTGACATGTCTTGTGCACATGGCTAAATGTCAGGTGTTGTAGAGGCCCACTTGCAAAAATTGATCAACGGACTGGCTGAAGCAACCGGACTCTCCATCTGACTCTATATTTGATTTTAATTGTTTGGAAAGAACTTTTCCAGAACCTTGAATAATGTGCAGATTCCAAGCTTTTGGTGTTGCCCTTCCTGATAGTTAGAACTGCAGCCTTTCTTTCTTTTTTTTTTTTTAGGGTCCATTTTTTATTTTATTTTGTTTTATTTTTATTTTCAAAGTTTTATTGATAAACATCTAGCAATGAGACAGTTTCAAATCAAATCAAAAGTACAGTTTCAACAAATAATACACTGCATATATTCTTCTTAGTGGTTAATTGCTGTACAAGATGCAGACTTGTGATCCTACTTACAAACACCATTAGAAAAAATCATTCTATTCATTAAGAGAATGCAACTATATATCTATCCCAACCACTTTGAATACACAGATACAAAATGGACATTCATAGTTATACCCCAATTTTTTTAACTTCCGTTGTTGAATATTATAGGTGTGTAAACTCAGCAAAATACTCTAAAAGAGTCCAGTAGCCCATAATAGCATTGGGTCTTCTGTTTAACTGGCAATGTCAGAAATTATTGACCTGAGTCCCCCACAGCTCAACATAATAGCATGGCTTTACTTCCTATATTTCGTCTTCATACTTTTCTACTGGATGGATAAGACCAAGGTAAAGCAGGACCTGTGCAACAAGAGTTGTAGCTTTTTGGTCTGAGAACGTCAGTGAAATCCCCTTAGGATTTATCCTGAGATCCTGTACCTCAGATTGTAGAACCTTTGTCAGTGTCAGCCATGTGGATGAGTTACGGCCATTGCTTGGCCAATGTGCTCTCTGTGAAAGCCTGAGAGAGTGTTTTCTCCCCTTGTGACTCTCCTTAGGCACACTCTACATCATCAATCTCTTTCCTCTTTGGCCCCATAATCTTCTTGATCAGAAAATTTGGGACACTACCGAGGTACATGACAGAACTTCAGCCTTTCTGCCATGCTGTCATCTCTCTAAAAGTTTTGAATGTTTGTATGCAGCCATTGAGTAAATGTCAAGTGGCCTTTCTTTGGTTGGTGCAATAAACCCTCAAAAAAATAAAGTAAAATTTAAAAAGGGCTGGGGAGATGACTCAATAGAACAAGTTCCTGCCTGGCAAGCACAAGGTCCTGAGTTCAATCCCCGGTACTGCAAACAAACAAATAAATAAATAAATAAAATAAAAAAAAAAATAAAATAAAATAAAATAAAAATAAACCCTCAAAGATATGCACAAAGATTCTATAGCTGGTGACTGTTGTGTTCAGAGCAGATGCTCAAAATGATGGTAATTGAGAATAGCACTAATGACCCTCACACAGGAGGCAGCCTGACAAAAAATAAAATTACAGCAGACCATTGTTTTGGACTAAGTTCCTACACTGAACCCCAAGAGATCAGACTAAAAATAAAAATGGAAGTCCTTTGTACTAAAGTTTCTCACCATGAAGCATATGCTAAGCCATTTGCGTGACTTGAGAGACCAGGGTTTGAGAAATAACAACCAAATTTTCTGAATAGACCAATTTCAATTGGCCATGATATCAAAATTCCCTCTTCCTTAATCCTTACACAAGAGGAATGACCAAAATTAATCTGTGCTCACCGATCAGTCATTTTCCGATTGCTCTGCCTCCCTTAATCTACCCTACAAAGAAAGTAATTTTGGAAATAAAAATGACTTCGACTTTGTGGTAGTATTTCTAAGGCAATTTGAAAATGAAACTGTTTCAGAGCTATGTTTGTGTGCTACTGGGCAATCCCCGGATGTTGGGCAATAAATGTGTGATACCCCTGCCGTGCTGGTGTTAGGTATGGTATCATCCAAAAATGTTGTAACGTGCACTTTGGGATGACTAGGTTCCCAGCCCAATAACTCACAAAAATAAAAAATAGAATCTGAAAAAGTACAACCAAGGGGGAAAGATCTTTCAACTCCCAATAAAAAGAGACAAGAACCAATACTCATAATAAAAAGTAATGACACTCTCTAGTGAAGTTTAGCCGCATTTCTGTGCTAGCAGCATGCTCACGCATTTTAATGGCCATCCCTGCTACTTTTCAGAACCCTGTGGACAGCTCTGTTCTATTGGCACTTAGAGTTGAGATGACTCGCTGGAGGCCCCTGAGCAGGTTTCATGGGAGGTGGTGTGCCTGGAACAGTGCACTGGTACAATGGAGGGGTCAGACTAGGCTGCCCGAGGCCACGACAAGTGAATAGTGGCAGCAGAGACTGCCATGGTCACACTGTCTGAGCTGAGCTTGAACTTGCTACATGGTGAGTTTATGTATGGTAGGTTTCGTGGCTTATCTATCCGATGGGCCCGTTTCTCACCAAAGCTCAAATAGGTGAAATATGGAAAGGCAAAAAATTAGTAGGACAAGGAAATTTCTCAACTTTTGTGAAGTTGAGCCCGCATGTTGATTTTTTTTATCCATCACAATGTGATTCTTTGAGTACTAAAAATACCTCCAGATGCGCCGGCATGTTTTTACGGCCACTCGGAGATAGAGGTTTGATAAGAGAGAGCTACTCCACCCAGGAGGAGAAAAGAGTCTGAAATTCTAGACTTATATAAAATTGGCTAAAGGCCAAATGTCAGCATTTCACCTCCTTCCCCATATGGCTAAAGGCTTTTCACACCACTTCCCATAATTTCAATAAATCTGGTAAATGATAGGACTACTCTGCATGCCAAGAGACTTCTAATATGTGTATCAAAATAGATGTCTAGGTTGGTTTGTGACAAGAAGCAGATTTCAGCAGCCAAAGAGAACAAATCTGGCCTGGCTTTGTTTCAGCACAGGGATGAGTGCTATGCAAAATCCACTGTGGCTTATTTTATTTTTCCTTAATTTTTAAATAATATTTCTTCTACATTTGCTTCTTCTCCAAGAACTCTGAGCCATCTCAGTAATTTCTTCTTATTAACATCCCCTTCATCACCTATAACATTGCTGGGGCATTGCAGCCAGCTGTCGATACAGAACATTAGGACTCAGAAATCCATTCACCCTTTCAATAAACATTTAGTGTGCAGAATCCACGTGCCAAGAGCCATTTTAGACACTGGGGAATACTACAGTCAACAGAAGACAGTGCTGCTCATGCAGAAAGGCTGACGACACTCAGCTGAACACGATCTCACAAAGTGTGACAAGGGATGATGAGTAAAGAAAACCAAACTAGAGTGGATGGCCAGGGAGTCACTGAGGGTGTCTTAGGCCGTGATGATAGCATGTCATTTCATCAGCCAATACGAGGCGACCCAGGAGTGAACCGCAAGGAAAGAGCCCCCTCCTCATGGGCTAGCACAGCCAGCACAAAGGCTCCACGGTGCTCATTTGATTTGTTCAAGGGTTAGCAGAGAAGCCAATGAGGTTGGAGCATGGTGGAAGAAAGAGTAGATCTAATAGGTCCATGGTAGAGCACATGCTTCACGTGGGGAGCCATGGGTTCAATCCCAGCCCTGGAAATAAAATGACAGCATAGCAGGAAATAAGGCCAGCATCAGCCAGGCCTGATGGATCCTCCTAAGCCCTTTGGATTTTATTCCAGTAGAGAGTTTTGAACAGAACAGTGACATGGTCTGACTTGTATTTTCAAGTTTGATTCTGGCTTCTGTTAGACAACCAACTGCGTAGAGGCAGCTAGGCTTTTGCAAAATCTGCAGAGTAATGACAGTAACTGGGGCTGTTCAGGACACAGAGAATGCAGATCTGCTGATGGAAGGACGCTGGAGGTGGAAGAAATTAAGATCATCTCACATTTTGCAGGTGATTTTGATTAAGACTACAAGCTTGCCTCCTCCGCAGTGTTGCCTACAAGAAAAAAAGATTGCCACATCCCAGCTGGCGACGCGTCCGGTGCCACATTCTGTGTGGACACATTTCAGCACTTTGAGTAAGTTCCCAGGAGCCCAGGGCCTGCGGTGACTAGGCCCTGCCAGTGCTGTCTCTCATCAGGTTATCCTGCAGCGTTCCTAGAAGACCCCCCAGGAAAACTGAATCAAAACCATCTTCATTTCCAATTTATCTTAGAAATAATGTCATGAAGTCCAAACTCTAAATACAAATAAAATAAGGAGAAATAAAAATGCATTAGCTCACCTTTGGCCTCCAAATGCAGCTTGTATATTCATGTGGGAGATGTATTTCCAGCCCTGAGTGACTTCACATTCAAAGAGAGATTACAGCACAAACAAGTGCCTGTGCTTGTGTGTGGTGGATGCTAGGGGAAAAAAGGGACTTGGTGAGCAAATGTTATCTTCCAAGAGAACTCAGCACATTTTAGTTCTGCTAACCTAGAATTGGGCTGTTTTCCAAAACCCATCACACCAATTTCCACAATGTGAGGGAGAGTTGTAGGTGCCTTCTTGTTTCAGTTCTTCTCTCGTTGCTGGGACAAATACCCAACACAAAAGATGAAGGAAAGAAAAGCTTATTTAGCTCACAGCCACTGGAGGTTTCAGTCCATACTCAACTGGCTCCAAGACAGACTGGAACATGGCAGAGGGCAGCAGTTCCTGGAGGTGGAAGGCAGCAAGACAGTGAGGGCAAAAGGGAGGAGTGACAGCGACAGTGCCTGCAGAGAGCAAGTCTGTCTCCCTTATGATGTGCTCAGTTTATCTGCTGCAGGCTGGGTGCAGCACTCACACCCATAATCCCAGTGGATTATGAGTTAATCACAAACTCTAGCAGCCACCCCACGACTGCATGAGGCTTTGTGGGAACAACTAGACACAAGCCATAACACTTCCACAGAGACTGACACCTAAAAATATCTACTCTGAGCCATGGAATATGATAAAACTCACAAGACTGGAGCTCAAACTCCAATCTTCACCCTTCCAAATAAAGTGGGAAATAAATACACTATTGTTTCCTCAAAAACGGTTTCCTGAACACCCATGATGTGCAAAGGTTCGCTCTGCAGGGGAGCACCCTTGGGAGCACAACTGTGCCTGCTGGCTTCTGAGTGTCCCTTAGCTGCCACCATCCTCAACCAATGGTAATTGCACACATGGCTTTTATTCCCTTGCTTATCTATTCTCATGTGTTTTTCATGTCTGTTTACTACCCAACAGATGCTCCTGGCTCTCTTCTGTTTGCAGTGGTAACTGTGTATCGAAGGAAAATATTCCTCTGAGCATGGAAAAGGAGTCTGTAATTTTTCCAGGAAAGAATTTTGATAATGTTCAGGTGACTGTCACAGGTAAGGAGGACCATCTCCTCATCAGTGAGCGAGGCTGGCTATGGGTTGCTGAAGATAATTGTTTTGGAGAGAATACTTTTGTTCTGCCTCCTATGCACAGAGAGTATCATGGTGATAAAGTTTGCAGCACATGTCATTGAATTATCCCAAGACTTCAGGTCTAACATATCTGTCTTAGCCATCTTGATAAAATTATTTTGCTGTTCTATTTTGTGTGCCTTGCTGTCTTAGTTGTAGTGACTAAAGCCATTTCACCCTTCTTGGTGACTCACTTGGAGACAACACTGAGCGTAGATAATTTCACTGTGCAGAGTATAAGCAATGACGTCAGGGCGTGTTGAGTTATGAGCTACGTTGGGAAAATTCCAAGGCAAATGGTCTCAGGGTAGGAGATTTACTAAGCCTTTGAAACTTTTCTAATTTTTCTTTAAATGTCAGTCTCTTACTTATTGTTATCTTCTTGTATTTGCCTTTAGTAAGAGTCTCCACCCTTGACTACTTATTCAATGGCGCTTTTCTGAACCTTCACTGTGGGTAGGGCTGGCTTCTGTGTGCCGAGGACACAGCCTGGTGGGGACCATGGCAGTGAGCACCCACCTGCCTGGGGCACACCTGTGTGTTGGGGGCACACAGTGGAAGGCCACAAACATGCCAATCATTTGCTTTGGTTCTAGTAAGTGATAATTACACTGCAGAAGATTCTATATAAATTAAGGATAAAAAAGATCCAAGAATGTGGCATGCTCAGAGTCCACCTTTATTTTTCTTCACAACAATTCCAGAGCAACGTGAAGTTTCAGCGTTTCTCTACCACACTGAATGCAATGTGGAAAATGGTTTGATGTCGCTGGAACCAAGTGGCTCTTTGCTTGTGTCTTAAATTTGAGGTTAATTTGCCATCTAAGAGGTCAGAGATCTGAATTCCCATCTCTTGATTAGTCCTCCTGTCTGCTTTTGTATAACTGCTGGGTCCAGGGCTCCATGTGGCCCAGCTTGGGCCTTCAGCTGGTAGCATCAGAAACGCAGTCCCTGTCTCCACTGCTCACCACCGCCTTCACCACCCCGATTTTGTCAAATCCGACTTTGCTTTTCTGCAAATGTTCTCACGCTGTTTCCCTTCCTTTCGCTCTGCTCTCCAAGCCCTACCTCACATCTGGTTCTTCAGCTAAGTCTATGATTTTACTTCTAAAGCATATCATGAGTCTGAATCAGATCATGACTTTCCTAGTGGAGAATCATGAACTCTGTCAAGTGTTGTTTGGCCTTTGGAGAAAGCTCACAGCTTCCAACCCTGGATTCGAGCCTGATCTGATCAGTGTCCAATGTAAGTTTTTTATTTATTTATTTATTTATTTTTTGTACTTTGCTCCTCTCCTGTCATGCTCTGAGCATGACCTCCTTTCTATCACTCTCCATTCTCTTTGGTCAGTGCCCTGTATTTCTGGCCAAGTGGCTTCCTCCTTCCTAGTACCACTGTTCTTGCTCCAACACCATGCCCTACCCTTCTAGAAACTTCTGTGCTTTTCTGGCTCTCTTTCCTGTGCATACGAATCATTGCAGATCCTGACTCATGAGGAAAGGGAGACCTACATTTCTAATAAGCTTCCAGGTGAAGGCCGAGCTTTTATTTTTCAGACCACACTGGGTCCTAGGAGCAACCAAGAAATTTTTGTTGTCTGATATTTTTTTGCTTTGATCCACCCTCAGGAGTACAAAAGAGCCAAGGTTCCAGCTTTACATATGTACACACTGACTGGAATTGGAACAGACTTCTGACTGAAGTCTTAAGGCATAAGGAAGAACCTTCCAATATCAAAATGCCCAAAGAATGATAATACAGTCTATTTGTCAAGACTGATGACTAAATCAGTTATGGTCTTCAAGTAGGATTTTGCTTGCTTTCTAAATTCTCTTGATTTAGAGTTTACATCATACCTTGAAATGAAACTTTTTCCACTCCAGTACTGGATAAAATTAAAAGGAACAATCATATCCTAGCCAACTCCTTATTTATTGTAGATACTTTACCGTAAATACTGTAAGTGAGAAACTCAGAGAGGCCTGCACAAAGGAAGGCCAGACACCACAAATCTGAGACTGTTCAACCAGCTTTCTGTTTTTTAAATTTATGCTTTTTAAAAAGGACAGAACACTACTGTCGCTACAGCTCTCTTTATGAATAAAACAGGGACTGTCTCCTCGTGGTATGCGAAGTCTTTATAATATTGTCACAGTCATACAGCAAATATCGGATAGGGGCCAGTTTGCAGGATATTCTGGGCAAGAATTTGAACACATGGCTCGGCCTTTTGAGGTTATTACAATTTAGATGAAAGACACAGCTATTTATGAAAAGTTAATCATGTGAGATAATATAGAATTAGTAACATTCTATCTTGGAGGCAAGGCTCCCAAACTGTTGAACCAAGGATCTGTGATATCCCAGTCTGCACCAAATGCTAAGTGAACAGTGCAGACCAGGGTGTCTCATACGGTAAATGCAAAAATTAGCTGTGTTAAAATATAGATTTTGGGCTGGTGAGATAGCTCAGCAGACTAAGCGCCTGCTTTGGTAAGCACAGGGACCAGGGTTCAATCCCCAGTACTGCATGCTGTGCTGCCCCACCCCCCAG
>NW_004524753.1:1817551-1823269 GCF_000260255.1 Octodon degus | reverse complement strand
TAAAGTGAGATATAGATGATATAGATATAGATATAGATATAGATATAGATATAGATATAGATATAGATATAGATATAGATATAGATATAGATGCTGAATCAGTGGCTTGAATGGGGCCTTAGATGGGTTCCCCAGAAAAAGCAGTGCTGCTGGAAAGACAACCACACTTTGAGTAGCAATGAGATAGAATGGTGTTACTCAGAGTAGGGGCACCAAGCTCCCAAGGGCCTCCCTAGCCCTACTAAGTCTCAAAGCTGGGGATGGGGCTCATGATTGTTGCTTTAGCACATCCGCCAGCTAATTCCTCGGCTTCCTTAAGATTGAGAAGCACCGCTAGGGACATTAAGCCCTGCCGGGCCAGATGTGTTGAATTGAGGACTCATGTCCTTTTCCTCAGCAATTAGCCCCTAAGGTGATGTCAGGCCCTTGCCTTTTGCAGGGACTGTCAGTCAGTATTGAATGGCATGGCTCAATTGTTCCAGCGTCAGCAGGCAGGAGACCCGGTGAGAGGCTGACACACCTCAACATGCTATTAGGCACAGACTAGAGCAGGCCAGAAGGAAAATAGCAGCCAGAAAAGAGTGGTGACTGTAGCCAGATTGATGGCTATTCTTATTGTAATATTCATGAAAGCGGAGACTTTGTAATGGATGTAGCAGATGTGGACATGCTCCTGCCAGAGTCTCCCTGCCTAACAGGGAGTTGTAATCATGCAATATGTTTCCCCATCCTTTGGCCTGAGATTGAGTTGTCACCAACTCTCAGACACTGCTGCAGGCACCCAGATGGCACCGGCTGACATACTCCAAAAATGTCATTATGAACACACACAAACCATATGAGGGGAGCTGTGTGTCACTACTCTCTCCCCCAATCCCCTAAGACCCTGTGGTGTGGAGGAGAGGTAAGTGAACCTCAGGTGCAGGGAGCGCTTGGAAAACTGGGGACCCATGGGAAACCTTTAATGAAAAGATACCAGGCAGACTTGGAGAGATTCCTCTAGCAATGAGGTAATGGGACAGCGAAACAGAGTCAAGTTCTGCCACTTTCCCCACTTTCTCTTTTAATTTCAACACCATTCAACTGATTAGTTGAGGAAGCATCTTTCTGGAACTGGGACTAGGCCATTAATTTTCCATTCTATCACAAGATTTTAAATATGATTTATTATTATTTATTTTGCCAATGGTATAATGACTTTGGTCATTAATAATACAAAGGCAATTTCTAGTTTGGGATTGACAAATTCCTTGGGTAATTAATTTTCTTTGATCTATTTGATTTCACCAACCTGAGAACCTCATTAATCAGGACTTGATTTTGGAAGTTGAGCCCAACAGAACACAGCAAGTCTGTTCTAGTCTTGCGTTCATCCTGTTGCTTTAGACAGAACAGAAGCTCTTGGCATTGCCTCCAGGCTCCAAACACAAACACAAACAAACAAACACAAGTAAAGGTCCACACAGATGTGACCTCAGTGAGTGGGAGAGTCCCTTGCACCTGGCACACCTTCCGCTTCCTGGCTGGCCATGAATTCCATGGTTATTACTCCAGTCTAAAAAAAATCTGAGTTCCAGTAAGGCATAGACAGTTCTAAAATGAGAAGCATTTCCTAATGTCCCCAAAAGTGAAGTATTTTGCTAAGAAGGGAAAAAGTACAAAAGGACCAGCAGACTCACAGAGAATAATTAGAGAAGAATGGGACCCAGAAGTCTCCAAACAAAATTGCTGTTTTCAGTCTATTACTAGGAAGGTGCTGGAATCTCCAAATAGTTTCTCCATTTAACAGATCACAATAATACTCAGTCTACATCTTCCTTTCCAAAGCCAGCAGGAAGAGAATGAGAGTGTTTTAAAAAGCTGAAAGTACTGTACAGATATGCATCATTACTTTCTGAGGGATTTCCCTGTCTTATGCCAAGTAGATCTGACCTTTTGAGGCAGCGTGGGGGCCAACTAGTAAATGGAAGGGAGCCCATCGTAGTTTAAAAGGTGATAGGATTTTTTAAGGAAGAGTGTTGTTCACAAACACTGCATGAATTCTTAGAAAGTATCTTCATCTTTAAGATACACCAAGCCAGGCATGGTAGCGCACACTAGTAATCTCAGCCCTAGGGAGGCTGAGGCAGGAGGACCATTACGAGTCTGAACCCAGCTTGGGTTACTAAGTGAGCTCAAGGCCAGCCTGAACTGCATGCCGAAGACTCTGTCTCAAACACACACACACACACACACACACACACAAACAAAACAAGATACAATGGAGCACAGTGGTGTCCTGTAAGACAATAAAATATGGTGGTTATACTGCCAGGTAGTGATCCCAGAATCTGAGCGACTGTGTGCTGAAGGAACCGATGCTTAAAGCATTTCCTGCCATAATCGAAGTGGCCCCAACCACCCATTGATGGCCTTGGGTTATTTTGGTTCCTTTGGTCCTTGGTTTTTATGTTATCTTAACAGTTACCTTTTTAGCATTTTAGTGTGCACAAAATGCTTTTCATTTGACTTATTTCTTCATTTGTTTCCGAAGTCAAAATCCAAGGGAGAGAGGGTTGGGGAGATGGCTCAGTAGAATAAGTGCTTGCCTGGCAAGCGCAAGGGCCTGAGTTCAATCTCTGGTTCCACCAAAACCAAAATCAAAACACAACAAAACAAACAAAAGCTAAAACAAAATCCAAGGGAGAGAGCCTTGAACATAATAAAGATTAGAAAGAAAAGTCTTTGGTTGTGTTATCCGTTCATGTCTAGGATTTGAAAAGGGAACTTATTAGACGCCACATCTTCCCAGTCAGGCCGTGGATTATCTGGACAGTCAGAGGACTGGGTAAATAGCACAAGCAGAGTGTCTACGGGAAAGATGTTTCCACCTGGAGGAATGGCTCTGTTCCAGACCTATTCCTGGTGGATTTGTTAATTGGATTTGTTCTTGCAGTTAAGGCAAATCAGCATATATTTTAGTTAGTGGTTTCAGGCACTGCAAAATTGGACTTCTGCTCAGGGAAAAGTGGCCAAGAAATAAAACCACTTTCTCAGGAGGTTTAGTCCTCCTGGACTAAGAGGAAATTTACATGCTAAGCAGAAAGGAAAGTAAAAATACTATCTGTCTAAATTTCACTATCCAGGTTGGGACATTCAGCTGTGATATATTTAAACATTTCCACAAACCAAAAAAAGATCCACACAGTTGTAACTCCAGCAATCCATGTCCCACGGGAACACAATAGCCATGTAATAATCTTCGTAGATAAACTAGAACTCTGTCCTACTAGTTAGAATGTGGTGGACTAGCAAGAACATTAATGTGCGCCAGCCCCCTGTCATGAAGAGTTCTTTCCACACTAGATGTGTGAAGATTGCACTTGCAATTGGCAGCTGAGACTCTTATTGTACAGCCAGTACAGCTGTTGGAATTAAAATATGCCTGGTGCTGCTTGCCACTTGGGTCCTTGGAATCCCCTGCCCTACCCAATGGGCTGGGCAGGATGGAGAGAAAGCCCAGATAAAGGGGGCATGAACTCGCTGCCCCACAAACCCAAAAGGCTACAGGGCTAGGCACAGTGGGAAAGCCTGGGTGGGACCCCAAAGCAGAAGCATGGCATTAAGGGAAGAAATGTTGAAGGTGAAGTAAAGCCTGTGGTTGATAGTGTCACACCATGGTGATTGTTCAACTTTGGCAATGTAAGACACTAACATTAGGGGAATTGAGTGAAGGGTATATGGGAGGGCTCTGAATTATCTTTTCAATTGTTCTGTAAATCTACAATTACTATACTTTTTAAAAGTAAAAACATGTATATCCAAAAGTTACATTTCTTGTTATATAGGTCTTGCTTTATCTTGGTCTTCACCATCTAGCAGAAAGGTATAAAAACGAGGTATAAAAAGTAAAGCCCTATTAATATGCTGAGCTGCAAAAGACTCAAGTCAACAACTTCTGACATTGCCAGTCCTATGGATAACCCACTACTATTATGGACTACTGGACTAGATTGGATTATTTTTCTGAATTCATGCACCTACAATATTTAGATGGCGATGGAATGCCCTTCTCTGACAAAGCTGAACAAAAAGGGGGATATAAATTAAGGACCATTTTGTATCTGTATATACAAAATAGGATAGATATACAGCTACTTTCTCTTAATTCAATGAGAATAAAGATTTGTTCTAATAGTGTCTGGACCAGATATCATGTCTGCATCTTGTACTATGAATAACCACTACAAAGACAACAATATGCAATGTCTTAATTATTAAAAGTGTCCTACTAATCGGTTTTGAAACTGTCTCATTGCTATTTGTTTCTCAATAAAATTAATAAAAAATGTATATCTATGAAATCTCCCATCTAATATAGAGAAAAAAATGAGTGAGTAGGCTGAAGCCCAACCACAAACCAATCAACCTTTGTCCCTACTAGAAAGTGTTCAACTGCTTACCTCACTAAGAAACATAGGACTCAGTTTTCTGTATTTTTTTTACATTTTCAAGAGTATTTAAAAATCTGGTTTGAAAATATCTTCTTTCCTGGACACCAGAACATTTAGTAAATGTATGGGAGAATTCTCCCAAAGCTTTAAAGTGGGTACCGACCTTAGAGGTTATAGTTGGGTAGATATAGGGCAAACAGCAGGGTGCACTTTTAATTAGTACTTTAAGAGGTTCAGACTCTGAGAAATAATCCTTAAGGAAAATGACTCATCAATCCTTATAATTCAACCTCTTACCTTTTCTGTCATTATCAGGGATGCAACTTCAAGGCCAGTGTTAAAAGACAGATCTACAACCTATTCAATATGGTAGCTATGAGCATATAAAATGTGTTGCCCAGCTCTAAGTATAAAATACACCCAGGACTTCAAAGACTTTACAAATTTAGACATGCAAAATATCTTACTTTAGGAAAAAAATCTTACCAATAAATGTTCATTATTGATTAAATATTGAAATAGTAATATTTAGATATATTGGGTTAAACAAGCGTATCATTAAAATGAATCTAAGCTACTTCTAGGAAATTTAAAACGGTATATGTGGCTCACACTGGTGACTCACAATACTGCCTATTTTCATTGGACAGCCTTGGCCTAGCAACTTTTGGTAAAAATGATTGCTTTCTCCTCAGGTATTGGCGCACAGTGGTGAAAGGGATACTTAGGGTTTAAATGTCCATGGTTCTGCCCAAGCTGCCAGGTCTAGTGATTTCCCTGGCATAGAGCAACCGAGCTCTAGAGAAACAAAGACAGTTCAAGCTTCAGTATCTGTTCCTGGGAAGCAGGAACACGAAGCCCATAGAAATTTGAAGTTTTCAATTTTCTGACTATCTCTCTATCCACCATCAGAGCCATGACTAAAAAAACAAACTTATAATATACTACAGGAGGGTAAGACAAGTGCAGTTATTGGACTTGTAATAATGTAATTTATAGAACACAATGAGAGCAGTTCTAAGATTATAGCTGTGATTGCTCATATAGAAAAACAGAGCAGTCCCAAATAAACACCAAAATGATACAAGCCAAAGCCCTAGAAAAACAAAAACAATTTAAATCCCAAACTAGCACAAGTAGGTCAGGGAGATAGCTCGGCAGTCTAAGCGCCTGCCTGGCAAGCTCAAGGACTTGGGTTTGATCCCAGTACCACATACCATGCTGGTCCTGTGCAGTGCTGGACACCAAAACCAGGTGTGGTGGCACACACCTGTAATCCCAATGC
>NW_004524753.1:1781258-1793123 GCF_000260255.1 Octodon degus | reverse complement strand
AAAGAAAGAAAGAAAGAAATCACAAAACATCCCTGATATTGAAAGGGTTATAAGTAGCTGCTTGGAAAACTTGTCCCTCAATAAAGTGGAGACTCTCAAAGAAATAGGCAGATTTCTAAATACTTGTGAATTATTAAAATTGAAGCAAGAAAATGTTGAGGACGGAGGAAGCCAGAGAAATGGTCAGATGTGTGTAGGCGGGGCTGGGCCTTAATGCCTAAAGCAAACCAGCTACCTCAGTCCTGAGACAAACATCCTGTCTGGTTAAGGTCAGCTATTAGTCACTAGGCAACCTTGTGTCACATGTTACTAACTTGGCAAAAGTGTAAATAAAGGACTGTTTTGTTGTCTGTTAGTCTTGCCCATCAGCCAGACTGGTGACCACCTAGCCCACTTTTGTCTTGTCTATCTTTCTCATTCCTGCCGCCATGTCTCCCGGAGTAGAACCCATTACAGTGAGACCAACAGTTCCCTACGTTGGCACCCGAATAGGATGCCCAATACGAGGTAAGTGTGGGCAGAGGAATCACTTCCAAAGAGCGTGCACAAGGGAGGGAAGTGGATTGGTTAGAGCCAGCAGTAGTCCACACAGATGAGCATGGGCACTTGCCCACTAGGTGTAAACCTTGGGGATGGGGCTTCCTAGGGGGAGGAGGGGCTCAGTAGGGTCAGAGAGATATGGGAGCAAGAATAGAGAAAGAAGCTTAAGAGAAGCCTAACAGGTAAATTTTAGATTGAGTTAAAAATGAGAAAAACAGTTTCAAGAACCGTAGATGTTTATAGATGTATACAAACATGTTTATTGTTTTCTTGGGTTTTGTATTTGTGCTACTTTCTAGGACTACCATAAAGGACTTGGCATGGAGTACTGTTTTATAATCAAGTCCCAAATGGGACAAGGAGGGTAGAGCAAAGAAACAGCACATAGAGTTTAAACCCTCTAGCTTTGCTCGATTAGATGAAGAAGGAAAAAGTTCTTTTAACTAGTGAGCTGTTGGTTCCAAGCAGCACAGTGCCGCTGGGGGAAGGGGCACCAACTGGGCTCCGGGAGGCCCTTGTGCTCTGGTCTTAGGCAGACCCAGCTGGGATTCCCCAGCTGCCTGAGTGTCTGTTCACCACATCCAGCCACAGAGGTTGGTGCCTACCCCCAACTACAGTCCTGTGCGCCTGGTGCTAAGGAGGGTTATGACTGTGGTACACTGTGGCCTTGGCACTGGCTGTGTGTGTTTATGGCATCGCAAATTTGTTGGGCTCAAGAAACTGTCTATGGTTAACATCTGGGCAAAACTGAAGCATTCAATGGGTTTTACAGCCACAAGCCGCAATCCTGGCCATGGTAGCTCAGGAAAATTTCTCTGAGTGACAGATCGAAACTAAGTGGTAAGTCTTCATGAATCTGTACCTTTTAAAAACTTAGAACAATTAAAACAAGCTGTTGCTACTTATGGCCCTACTGTTCCCTTTACCTTGAGTTTAGCTTAAATGCTAGAACAACAAACTATGGCCCCCAAATGATTGGAAAGGAATAGTTAAAACATGTTTGAATTCAGGAGACTATTTATTGTGGAACGTATTGCATGAAACAGGTGGTTCACAACTTAACCATTGCAAAAGATTTGCTAATTGGAAAGGGTGCTTTTGCTAGTACACACAATCAACCTACCTTTACATTGCAAGTATGTTAGCAAACTAAGATACCTGAGATTAGGGCCTGGAAGGAACTCCCCTGTAAGAGTGAACCATTCTTTCTCTTGGCTTCTGTTAGGCAAGGCCCTAAAGGACATTTCCAAGATTTTGCTGCAGGTTTATTGCAAGCTACTGAGAAGACTGTCAGTGACAGGGAAGCCAGTGAATTAATAGTTCAACAATTGCCTTTGAAAAAGCAATTAAATGGTGTGGAGAGGCTTTAAGAGACCATAAACAACGGGCTACACTGCCTAAGATGATTCGGACTTGTGCAGATATCAGCCCCTTATGCATACAGGGAGCTGTCTTGGTAGCAACTGTTATTCAGGTTATTCATCCACAGTCTAAAAAAGGAGGAAAAAGTAAGGTTGTTTGTTTCCATTATGGGGACAAGGGACAATTAGCCCAAAACTGTTCTGCTGCCCCAAAGAAAACACAGCCTTTATCTGTCTCTTCAATAAAAACTTCCAGTCCATGTACTAGATGGAGACTAGGGTACCATTGGGCAAGGGACTGTAAATCTAAAACTGATGTGGAAGGCTGACCCATTCAGGGAGTCTTCCAATGGGGCCCCCCTTGGCCCTATCAAACAATGCAATGCGAGCGCTATCTCCCCCCGCCCCAAGAATCTCTGACCTTTGGCAAGCGGCAAGGCTTGGCTGTCAGTTCCTCCTCCAGATTCCTATTGACTCCTGACATGGGGCCCCAAATTATTCCTACAGGAGTCTATGGACCTGTGGCTCAGGGTACAGCGGGACTCTTGCTAGGCTGCAGCAATCTCATTTTAAAAGGTCTCCAAGTTTTGCCTGATTTAATTGATGCTGATTATACCAGAGAAATCACGATTATTATTCAGTCTACTCAAACTATTGCTAACATTAGTCCAGGTACTCCTGTTGCTCAATTGGTCATTTTTTTTCTTTGGAAAATATTGAAAAATTTATAAATAAGGAAAGACAATTCAAGTGTTTTGGGTCTCCTAATACTGATTGGGTTCAGCAGATTAGAAGAAATCATCCACAGATGGGAGTTAACTATGGAAGGAAAAGCACTTAAAGGTGTATTAGATATGAGTATAGATGTTTCAGTTATTGCTCAGCATCACTGGCCTGAGGCACGGCCTCTGGATGTGGCCACTACAAATTTACAAGGGGTGGTCGAGGCTTCTTACCCTAGCAGAAGTGCTAAATTGCTAATTTTAAGGGATGCAGAAGGCCATTCTAGATATTTTTCTCCTTATGTCCTCCCCCATGTACTGGTCAGTTTATGGGGTCATGACATATTACAGGGTATGGGAACATTTATGGCCAGTCCTAACTCCCTGGTGGCTCATCAGATGTCACAACAAGGTTTTTGTCCCAATCAAGTGCTTGGTAAAAATAATCAAGGCAAAAAAGAACCTCTTTCAGCATAGGCCATTTTTAGAAGGGGCTTTGATCTCTTCTCCAACCCAATGGATGGCATCCAAGATAACTTGAATGTCTGATGATGTTTGAGGTGATCAGTGGCCCCTAACTCAGGAGAAGATTACAGCAACTCGTACACTCATAAATGAACAGCTGATGGCAGGGCACCTAGAACTTTCCAATAGCCCTTGGAATACCCCAACTTTTGTGAAAAAAAAAAAAGATGAAGGAAGTGGAGACTGCTATAGGACTTGCAGGCAGTCGACCACACCATGGAACTTATGGGAGCACTGCAACAGGGATTGCCCAGTCCTACAGGTATTCCTTTACATTTTTCCCTTATGGTGATTAATTTAAAAGACTCTTTTATTGCTTTCCACCCTAGAGATAAAAAGTGTTTTGCTTTTACTTTACCCTGTGTTAGTAATCAGGCTCCTATGAGTTGTTTTCAATGGTGTTGTCTATCATAAGAATGGCAAATAGTCCAAACCTGTGCCAAGAGTTTGCGGCTACAGCCATTTGGTCAGTGTGACAGGCCTATCCATCTGCATACATTATCTGCTACATAGATGACATTCTATTGGCACATGAATCCCCATCCAATTTGCATCACATGTTTATCCATTTAGTTGATGCCCTCCACAATACAGGGTCTAATGATAGCCCCTGAAAAGGTACAAACTATGGCACCCTTTTCATATTATTTGCATAATATTTCTCATTCAACAGAGACAAATTGTGCCCCAAACTGTTCAGATCCAGGCTAGACATCTTGCAATGATAAATGATTTATAGACTCTATTTGGTAAAATTAATTGGCTCTGCCCAGCTCTTAAGCTAACTATGCATTAGTTGAGTCCTCTCTGACATTCTCAAGGGAGACTCAGTCCTTACTTCTAAAAAGAACACTTACGCTAAAGGCTGACTGCCTTGAATAAAGTTAATCAGGCTCTTTCTAATGCTCAGCTGTCTGGAGTTGACCCATCTTTGCGAACTTTTTAATTGTGTTCCCATCTCAGTATATGCCCACTGGAGATCTTTGGCAGTCTCAGGCTCCTTTACAGTGGCTACACTTGCCACAAACTCAACATAAAACTGTTATTCCCTCAGATGCTACTCAGCAGTCTTCTGCATCTCCTGCCACTTTTCATCAAAACGCTTCTGCCTTTCACAAACAATCTCATTTGACTGGAGCACAGGCCCAGGAAATTGTTAAATGATGGTCTTCATGGATAAAACACTATTAACTTTTAAGTTATACAAAAGATGGAAGTACAGCAGCAGAAATACAATTCCATCAAATATGTGAAAAGGGCTGGGCAGGGTCCTTTGGAGAGATCTCCATACTGGACAATGGAAGGGACCCAGTCCACTACTAACCTGGGGGAGAGGGTATGCTTGTGTTTTTCCAGAGAATTCTGAATGACCTATATGGGTACCAGAGTGCACTATCAGGCTATATACCACGAAGCCAGATCTGGAGAAGAAATTAAGAATGAGGAGGCCAGATCCAACCCGGGGCCTACTAAAGGAACTGACAAAATGGAAATCTAAGTTTTAAATGGATGGAGGAATATATAAAGATATCTGAGCTAAATTTTACTAATATTAAACAAAAAAATATAAAATATGCATATCAATTAGAGATAAAAGACTTTATTCCTTAAAAAATTTTCTGATAAGAGATCTCTGCTTATTCACAAATAGCAAAATCTGACTAGATTATTTATAATTACAAATTTCTTTTAAAAAATTGTAGTAGAGTTACTATAAATTAATCTGGCCTGGAATATAGAGTTGAATGCACTCATAATTTTGCAAAGATGATCATTTGTGTGTACTGTGTATTTGTCTATGTGTGTGTCATTCTGTGAACAGCTACCCCCCCCTTTTTTATTTTCTTTTTGGTCATTTGTTCATACTACATTTTGGGGTATAGACTTAAAAGCATGCTTTTTCTTAAGTTACCAGCTGGTCTAAATCATATCAAAATCAATTTGTACACAGTTTATCAAAAAGTTTAAATTAATTAAGCAAAAATTCCTTAGGGTGGGGAGAAATTTGATTCAGAGAGGAGTCCTACTGATGAATAGGAGGTGTGGCCAACCTTTTTGTTCATTAATGAGCAGCTCCCAATAATCTCAATAGTCGCTTAGAGACACCCTCAATGAATTGGTGACTGGTACAAAGATAAAAGTCTCAGAAAAATTACAATTGGGCTTTCTCTTAAAAAATGGCTTTGGTATTCAACTAAATTAAGAAACAAAGGTTTGCACATGTATGATAACTTATTATTGTTAATCTCATAGTGATTAACTATGAGATTGTTAATCATATCCATGATGTCATGTACAGGTCTTATAAAATAGTAAACAAAGATTGCTTTTTTTATGTATTTAGTGCAGGGTCTACAGGGTTCCACTATGCAGATTGGATTTGTAGTGATCCTCCTGTTTTCAGCCTCCCAAGTGCTGGGATTATAGGCGTGTGTCACCATGCCCAGTTTCAGTTGCTGTCTCAGTGCACCCCAGGGGCAGGGCCAGCATGGCACACTGGGTATTGAACCCCTGGCCCCTGTGTCTGCCTAAGCAGGTGCTTTAATCCGCTGAGATATCTGGCCAGCCCAAAGACTGTTTATTGTAATAAGACTTTCTTTCAAATTAAAAAAAAATGGGAGAAAGAAAGAAAAGCCTTGTGATATATGTCCCATTTAAAGATAATTAGTTAGGTGAAAAAATCTTACGTATTAGTTAGAGAAGATTAGTTAAAAGGGTTATCTTATGTCAAAACAAAAATGTAAGCATGTCACAAAATGTCATAGAATTGCAGTTAGAGAAGTTGTATTTGGAGAAGTCTTTAAAGGATTTTTTCACACTTGATGCCAGTCCAAAGATTGTAGGTTATAGTCAGCAATATAACCTTGTAGAGTCCTGCAATATAACCCTGTATAATCCAATAGTTCATAATAGTAGTGAGTTATCAGCACAGCTAGCAATTGTCAAAAGTTGTTAAGCTGAACATTTTATAGCTTAGCATATTAATATGGCATTACTTTTTAAGACCAAATTAACATCTGTTACATAGATGACATTAGTCCTGCTACAATGTTGTATATGGTTTGATTTCTAAATTTCTGTGTAAAAATATGTAATTGTTGTTTTTTAGCATTCTATAGGGATTTAAATATTAGAATATCCATTGTTGTTTGAAAATAACAGTTCCATTTTATGACTAAGGTGTTTGATATTCAGATAGATAGTAATATTAAGCTTACTTCCTCTGTTACAGGGTATTAATGTCATGAAGCTTCTCTTCTGGATGTTTAACAACAATGGTTGCAGACCAAAACTTAGAGAGATAGATGATTTAAAAGGATAACCAACATATTGGCCCTAGTGCTTTGAGGTCAATGAGGACTCAAGACATATGAGAACCTCTGCTGTGACATCCTGTAGCTCAGTTGTGTCCCAAATTTTCTGATTAAGGAGATTATGGGGCCACAGAGGAAAATGATTGATGATGTATAGTGTGCGTAAGGAGAGTCACCTAGATAGAAAAGAATCTCTCAGGCTTTCACAGAGAGCAAACTGGTCAAGCAGTGGCCATGACTCATTCAGATGGCTGACACAAACAGAAAATCTACAAGGTTCTGTACATGATTCCAAGGTAAATTCTGAGGAGATTTGGCTGACCTTATCAGATAGTAAAAGTTACATTTGTAGTTATACAAGTCTTGCTTTAACTTGGTCTTAACGATCCAGCAGAAAAGTATAACTATTAGGTATAAAAGTAATGCCGTATTAATATGCTAAGCTGTGAAACGTTCAGCTTAACAACTTTTGACAATTACTAGCTGTGCGGATAACTCACTACTATTATGGACTATTGGACTATACAAGGTTATATTGCTGAATTCAAGTACCTACAATCTTTGGACTGGCATCAAGTGTGAAAAAATCCTTTAAAGACTTCTCCAAATATGACTTCTCTAACTGCAATGGAACACCCATCTTTAACAAAACAAAACAAAAAGGGGGATATGTTGGAAGCTGAGGAAGCTAGGAAATTGACCAAATGTGTGTAGGTAGGACTAGGCCTCAGTGCCTAAATCAAACAAGCTACTTCAGTCCTGAGATAAACATCCTGTCTGGTTAAGGTCACTAGGCAACCTGTGTCACATGTTACTAACTTTGCAAAAGTATAAACAAAGGACCATTTCGTTGTGCATTGCGTTAGTCTTGCCCATCAGGCAGACCAGCAACCACCTAGCCCAGCTTTTGTCTTCTCTATCTTTCTTATTCCTGCCACCATTTCTCCCCAGGTAGATCTGATCACAGTGAGACCAACAGATCCCTACAAGAAAATATAAAAATACTGAACAGTCTGACAACAGCCAATATAATTGAAGGAATAATAAAAACCTACCAACTAAGAAAAGCCCAAAACCTGATGGACTCACCGTTGAATTCTGCAAAAACTTCAGGGAAGTTAATGCTCATTAAACTCTGCAATGAAATTGAAAGGGAAGGAATGCAGCTAAATATATTCCTGGAATCTAATATTACCTTGGTTTAAAAACTAGACAAGGACTTAAAATAAAAGAAAACTATAGGCCAATCTCTTTAATGAATGTGGAAGCAAAATCCCTGAACAAGGCACTGGTGAAAAGAATGCAACAAATCATTAAACAATTCTTGTGTGATAACCAAGATGCTTTCATTTCTGGGATGCAAGGATGGTTTAACATACATAAATCAATAAATGCAATAGCCACACAAACAAGAACAAAAACCTCATGATCATCTCAATAAATGTAGAAAAAACCTTTGAACAACTTCAACATTCATTTATGATTAAAAACTCTGAAGAAAATAAGCATAAAAGATCTTTATATCAACCAAGTAAAAGCCATGCATGACAACTTCATTACCAACATTATGCTAAAAGACTGGCATCATCATTGGACTTAAGAAGCTATTTAATTTCCTTGATTTCTTCTGTGACACAGTGATAAGCAACCAAAAGTGTATTGTTTAATCTCCAGGTGTTTACATAATTTGTATGATTTATTTTGTCATTGATTCCAGTATAATTACATTATAATTTGAAAATGTACATTGGATTTTTTTCTACTTTTATGTATTTATGTAAGCAAGCTTATGGCCTAATATGCTGACTCCACAATAAGGAGGAGAAGCTTCATATAGCTCACCATTTCAGGGGATTTACTCCTGGATGGTTGACTCCAAGGAAGACCCGTCATAGTGAAATCCTGTGGCAGAACCAAGCTGTCCATGGTGATCAGAAAGCAGCAGAGAGAAGCATCACCTGTGACGAAGAAAGATCCAGATACAGTGGCAAAGGTCACACCTCCATGACTGACTCAGGCACACTCAAATTGGGCTCCATTAACCCCCTTAGTGATTCCCATGCCTGTCAAATCGACACAATCAAGCTTAGCTATTGCAGTTTGTACTAAGTACACTATGTGATGTTTTCACAAGGTGTTTTCACATCTAACAATACAGTTATCTGAACATATTCACATTGTTAATTGACACGTGACCATATAATGATATAAAAAATGAGTAGATCCAAACATTATGCTATATACCTTACATATATACAATTAAAATTTAAAAAGAAAGAAAAGGAAGCATCGATATGACACATTTGGAGATCTCATGGCTGACCTATGGAGTACATATGGATATAATCAATGGAGTACTACTCAGTCATAAAGCAGGGCAAATATGTCACTTATAGGAAAATGGATGCACCTTGAGATCATAATCCTTGGTGAAATAAATCAGATACAGAAACTTAAATATTGTATGATTTCATTCATATGAGAGACCCAAAGTATGAATCATGTAAAGAGTAAAATAAAATATAGATAAGAGGAAACAGGGACACAGACTGCTTTGAAAAAGGGAAGAGAATCTAAAGATGGAGGAGAAGGTGAAGAAAAAGGAGGAGGAAAGGTGAAAAGGATTAAGGCATGACGTGTGCATGTAACAACTCACTTAGATGAATGTACCCACTATGTATTACAAACACGTACCAGTAAAAAAATTGTGGAGGGCAGTTGTCCCTGAAATGGCAAAGATGATTAATACAGAAGCTTAATCATATAGGTTGCTATGGTTTGAATCTGGACTGTCCCCAAAGTCTTATACCTTCTGGGTTTGGCCCACAGCCTGCGGTATAATTGGGAAGTGGTATAACTTTTGATAGGTGAAGACTATGGAGGAGTTTTCTGGTCCCCAGAAGCCATGCTTTTGAAGAAAGTACTGAACCCAGCCCCTTTCTTTCTCCGGCCATGGAGAGACAGTTTTGCTTTGCTCTGCATTGTCTGTCATGAAATACTGCATTGTAATAAAGCCATACACAGCAGAGGTAGCTGATCATAGACTTAAACCTTCTAAAACTATGAACCAAGTAAACCTTTCTGTACACATTCATCATCCCAGGTGTTTGTTATGGTAGTGGAAAACTGACCAACACACAAGTAAGTCACTTGGTATACCCTCCTGATGGAATTGATAGATGTGCTAAAGGCAAGAGGTAGGAAGCTAAATACAGCATGTCACTGCTTATTGTTTTGCAGCAAACTTGTTTCTTTACCAGTAGAAGTAGCCTCAAACGTAATGATAAAAAGTACAGTGATGTCAATGTTTCAGCCAGTAATATGACTCTCCAGGGAGGTCCCAAGACTATCAAAATAAACACAATTTATGTCTTGCTCTTAGGACTTTTCTCTGACCAAATGAAAGTTTCTTAAGTCTAGATGTCAGCCTGTAGAGTACTGAGGCCTGGATGTCCCCATATACACCCAAAATTAACACCTTATCAAAGAAGACAAGTGAATACAAAAGTAAGGTTCAAAACAGCTCAAAAGCAAGAAATTAAAAGAGAAAGACTTAACAGTAGAGGTCTAGCCTAAAGAAAATTTATAGCTGGACATTAAATTGAATGTAAACCTCAGAGCAATCAAAGGAAGCAGGGAAATGTGTTGAGTTTATAGTTTTCAGGATCTGATAAAGAAGGCTTACTAGTTTTTTGCTAGGGACTTGTTTTCTCCTAGCAATAAATTCTCAGGGGTTTTTGTTGGGTTGATTTTTATGTAAATGACAATACAAAGTAAAGAGTGGCTTTCAGAAGACATAGAAATGATTTTGTTATAGCTGTTTCTTACACTGACTTGTAATAAACACTGAGATCAAGCTGTTTATTAAATCATAACTCAGTGATGATGTTTCTTCAGGGAGTTTAACTAATGTGGTGTAGATTCATGGCTTTCAGATGATTTATCCTGACCTACAGAAGGGTGAATGGCTAGCATGACTCAGAGCGTCTCATGGTCAAGAATCCATGTATTGATCTTTAGGCAGGAGGCAGACACTGGTCCAAGTGTTTGAAAGCAACTTGAGCTATGTGCTACAATTGCAGATATCAGTGCTGAAATATTATCATGCAATACCATGGTTTCAGGGTATTCCTCTAAAGTCCAGTTCCTGCCAAGGTTTTAGAATTAAGAAGTGGGGTCTTTATGAGGTGATTGATTAGACCATAAGGATTTCTTTATTGTGAATGGGAATAGCTTCCCTTACAAGGTCTTGACAATTATTTTGTTTTCTCTTGTCCCTCTGTCTTTCACTATTTAAGGATGCAAAGGGCCGGCCAAATAGCTCAGCAGATTAAAGCACCTGCAAGCAGGCACAGGGGATGGGAGTTTGATCTCTGGGCCTGCCGTGCCAGCCCCGCCCCCAGAGGTTGTTGAGATGGCAGTTGAGACTAGGCTGAGTGGTGCGCACCTGTAATCCCAGCACTTGAGAGGCTGTAAACAGGCTGATCATTATGAGCCCGATCTAGTAGTGAGACCCTGAACACCGTGTAGACACTTCCCTAAAAAAAAAAAAAAAAAAAAAAAAAAAGATGCAGCAGAAAGCCCTTGTCAGATGCTGGTATCTTGACTTTGGGTTTCCCAGACTCCAGAACTGAGAGAAATAAACCTACACTCTTTATAAACTTCCTTGTATGTGATCATTTGTTATAATAGCACATGGGTTAAAAATTTCTTTTGTAGAAGGTAAGACTAAATCTCCCTTGTACTAGAATAAAAATTCTCCATATTTATAAAAGTAGACCCAGAACTAATTTTCCCATTGAACCTTGAACTTTCCCACAAAATTAGTGTAATTCTGGTCTGGAAAGATTGCATTGTCACCTGTGGAGTGTTCCACAATTAACACAATCATCTGTCGGAGCACATGCAAAGGTAGCATTCTGAGTTGTTTTTCCTCTGAAAGACTACAAAGTATACTGTAGTTTATTTTATTCTGACACACCAAGCGGCAGGTAGTTCCCTGGAGAAAGCCATTCTGTATGGTCAAAAGAGAGGGTCAATGACATGACTTAGGCCAGTCACCGTCCTCTTCCAGCTTCTTTTTTTCTAGAGTGTTCTTGTCTGGTTTAGAGCCCTTTCCCTTATGTGCTCATCCATAGACCAAGTGACCAAAGCCTGGCAAGGGAAAGAATCTCCCAGACCCCTTGCTTTCAGAGGTTTAAGACTCTAGTATGACTGCCTGAGAGATCCAGAGAGCCCAAGGCATTGCAATGGCTTGTTATAAGCTCCCCAGTTGATTGTGAACTGCAGTGGGGTATTAACAGTGACCTTTCTGGTCAAACATCAAACATTCACACAGCACATGTTCACTTCTTCCTGTCGCTAGTGAAGGTGTGTAGGAGCTGTCTCCTTGCCTTCTTTTGA
>NW_004524753.1:1771416-1781048 GCF_000260255.1 Octodon degus | reverse complement strand
GGTCTCAGCACCAAGGGTGGGGCCAGCACAGCAGGCCTGGGGATTGATCAAACTCCCAGCCCCTGTGCCTGCTTGCAGGTGCTTTAATCCACTGAGCAATAGCTGGGCCTTATTTTAAGTTTTGCAGAAGATTTTGTGTTTAGGATGCTGCAAGTCTGACTTAATTGCTCTTATAGATATTTTTAGTGTTTAGGCAGTAACTCCCAAAGTATAATTTTACAAAGATGTTTTCATGTAATATCTTATAGGATTTCAAATAAATGCTTTAAACTAATTACTATACACCTCCCCCCCCCGCATAAGCAACTACAGATAATAAACAATCAAAACCTAAAAACAAAAAATACTTAAAAAACAGTAAAAGCGAATGAGTGTGCTGTAACATCATGGTGGAATCAGATGAGACCCCGCTGACTCCACTGTCCCAGCCTCTGGATCAGATCATCATGCATAGCAGCGAACCATTTCTCAGTTATTTCAAGGGCGTTATGGTGTTTTCTTTTTAAAAATGCTCTATCCTTTTCAAGAAATCCTTTTAGTCTTTCTGTGGTTTGCATACTTCTGGGAACATATGCCTAAAGGCTAAATTGTTTTTCAAGGCAAATGAAAGAAATGGGAAGCAGGCTTTCTCTCCAGGGCTGTGGTGAGAAAGCTGACTGGTGTAGATATGTCGAGATTTTTGTGTGATTGTATTCTTACTTTGTCTTCATTTTTCCCTGAGACTGAACAGCCCTCAGTCTTACAGTGCATTAAATATTTCTCCCAGGCAGTTGTTTCTTCTTTAAAGATCTTCCCTCCGTGCATTAAAGAGGGGAAGATGGGTGGTAGCTTTTCTCAATTAACATTTCCAAGCAATGCAACCAAATTCTAAAAATAAATCTAGAAGAAATGTGCATCCACATTAGAAACAGGAAGTCTTTCATCCAGGATATTTTGGATGGGTTCGTTCAAAAAATACTGGATGAAAAAACATGTATCTTCTTTTGTAGCTGCCGGACATGACTGCATTCCTTAATGTGGTATTTTTGGAGGAGAGGTTTTAGTTCAGAGAGAGCGCAGCCTCCCTGAAGCACTTTCGGAGAAACTGGTAATCAAGGCTTGTCCTGTGGTCCAGGCTGGCTCCCAGCCCCGCAGCCCACATTGCTGCCCACCTACAGGAGGATCCGTGCAATTGCAAGACAGACTGTGTGAACCGACACCCGAAGGCCACACTCAGTGCCTTGCAGGTTGGTGGGTGAACCTTCTGCTCTGACCAAACCATAGGAACTATGATACTTCCTTGCTCCCTTTTACCTGAGTCTGAGCACATCCCAGCTAGACAGCCACCAAAACTGTTTCTTCTTTCTGTGCACAAAGCCAGGTGGACTGATGTCCGGATTTGCTGAGCTAATGTGGCAGCATATCCATTCCAGATTTTAGGCAAAAGTGATTGTCGTGTTTTGGGGTTTTGCAAGGGAAACAATGCAACACAGGACATACTTTATAATATTATTTTATAATGAATCAACCAAAGAGTCACACATAAGCAGTGCAGGAAATCTGACCACACACTAAAGACCAAGAGTCCAGCTGAGGGCATGGATCCTAATACCCTGCATGAGTCCTGCTGAAAGCCTAGAGCTCATAACAATGCCTCTCACAAGTCCAACTGGCAGCCTACAGGCCATGACAAGGTCTCATGCAGTGCTGCTTCATGGATCTGCCCTGGGAAGGCCCAAAGATCAGCGGTGGAGGCTAGGAAGTCTATGCCAGTGGGATGAAGGATCTGTGCTAGCAGGCTGGGGGATCTGCACTGCAGCCAGGAAGCAATGCTCAAGGCAAGCACCAGAGCTCCCCCAAAAGTACCACAGCCATCCTCAGCAACAGTGAGGTCCCAAGCTCCTCCAGCAATGGGGAAAGCCTTGTTCCCATCAGGAAAGCCAGCGAGACAAGCTTCTTCACAAGGCCCAGCAGCCCAACATCTTCCTCTCTAGAGCCAGGAAGTGATGCTTGAGATGAGGACCAGAGATCCTCCAAAATGAACCGTAGCCATTCTCAGTGACAGCAAAGGTCCAGAGCTTCTCCTCCAAGGAGAATAGGCAAGTCCATCAGGAAATCCAGCATGACAAGGTCCTCCAGCAGGACAGCCCAAGAGAACCAGCAGCTTCCAACAGCTCCAACAGCTTCTCCAAACAGCTTTTGTAACCGTCTCTCAACAGCTTCTCTGGTTCCACCTCTTATGCTGCTGGCAGCAATCCTCAGGTGGGCCTCCACACCCAGAACCATGTTAGTTCAATTAATCTGGGCATAACAAGCAGACCACCAATTAGAAGTTAACTACAGTGATGAAAGCCCCCTTTAGACTTTGGCCATTAAACACTTCCTGCCTATGATTCTCTGAATCACCGCAATCAGTGACACTGTCAGCTGTCTCATGATGTCATGAGGTAAAAAGCTTGGGTCATGGAGTAAGCCTGGGTCACCTACTTACCCTTTGAGGAGATCTGCAGGTCAATCAAGTGCTACCTAGTATGAACTTTGTATGAGCAACTGATAAACATTTAGGTTAACCATTGTCACTAGCAGCAATAGTGACCCAAACCAATATATTGATTATGTTGTTATTGCTACTGTTAGTGTTATTTGCTTTGTCTTTTCCAAGTATTTTTGCAGGTGAGGGCCATGTTGTACTCTTATAAGTTGTTCCTGCAGTTTTGGCACCCTTCCTTTAATCTAGCTGACTGACCTAAAACTTGGTAGCTACTATGTTGTATTCTGTGATCGCTGGCCTGAGAGGCCTTGTTTATGTGATCTCCCAGTGTCAACTGCTTGTTTCCTTTTTTTCAATTTTAGGATTCTCTGCTCAGAATGGTTTAGATAATTATATTTTTTTTTCAAAGTTTTTTTTTTTTTTCAAAGTTAGATAATTATATTGTTGATTTCTGCTGATCCTTTGAAAGGAGCAATTGATGTTTAATTTATTTATACTCTGATTTTTTTCTTTCCTCTTTTGAATTTCTTATAACTTCTTATTTATTTATTTACTTATTTATTTATTGAGTTAGTTAGTTAGTTAGTTAGCTAGTACAGGATCTATAGGATTTCACTACACAGACTGAACTCGTAGTCATCCTCCTGTTTTCAGCCTCCCAAGTTCTGGTATTACAAGCGCACTCTTATAACTTCTTTGTTATTATTATTTTTTTCTTTAAATGAATCTTAGACACTTGTATCTGGTAACCTGAACAACCACTTTGATGGTACCATCATACAGCAACCATTGTTGAATTCCTATTATTTTGTTTATGAAATCTTGTATGGTTTCTAATGCTTTTTTTTTCTATTACTATTTTGTATTCTTTAAAAATAAAAAAATAAAAACGAAAGATTCTCTGTTCTATATCACTATAAACATGACCTCCCTCCTCAATTTGTGTCTGGTAACTCCCTTGGTACATTTAATACCAGTCTCTAAAGCCTCCCAACCTGATTTATTGGACCAAGAACGGGCACAAAGAGTGACCAAACTTTGCCAATCACCTGTTCTCCCTGAACCAATCAACAGACTGAGTAGATACGCAAATTCTAGGATCCTCTTCCAGCCTTACTGAATCAGAAATTCCAGGGGTGGGCTCAGCAATCTGTGTTTTGCCGAGCCATCCAGGTGATCCTGACACAGGATCAAGCTTGAGAACTCTTATTCTAGAATCGAACATTCTGGAATGTGAGCCTTGGTCCTGTGTACCACAACCAGTATTGGAAAGCAGTTTGTGCTATAATTTCTTCCAGTGAGAAAACGTGTCTGGAATCTACCCAGATAATCCCGGCTTTTTCATTTGGTAGAGCTCTTCAGATGTCTCTTTGAAATGAAACTTACAGTCCCTCACACTAATATAAAGCATTTTGATGAAGTACATGAGTCTAACTTGAAGTGCTTTCCCAACATGAAATAAACAAGGCTCCTTAAATCTTTTTATTGTGTGTGCATGTTTTAATATAGCCATGAAAATTAGATCACTGCTCGGAAGCCAAGAGCATGATCTATATTTTCTGGAACAATATGCTGGGCTTATTGTTGATGAAGTCACCTTCTTTCTCTAAAGGGATTTGATGCTGATTAAGTAATGATGTTTAAAGTTTTAAAAATTACCCCGAAAGCACCAATTTTCCTTTTTTGAATGTTTCATTGAACAGTGAATCCCTGAGGATAATAATTCAATGATGAATATCTTGGTTCCTTTAAAATGTCAATAAAGTGAAATCCATAGTGGGTTGCTTTAAATTAGTCTCCCTACTTAGAAAAGTAACAAGTTGGCATAGGTGAGAAGCTGTAGGTATTGTCTTTTGATTACAGTCTCAGTGATAGCAGAATACTTGTTCATGGTGTTTTCAAAAAGTAGAGGCCTCTTAGAGAAAATCATATTTAAAATCTAGCAAACCACTGGAAAACAAGCTGCAAAAAGAGAAAAAATATTTTAAGTACATAAAAAAATCAACAGCATCAATATGAAGAAAACCATTCCGCATTCTTACCCTAATGACACAGAGCAGTAGTTGAAAGTAGTTGCATTTCAGTGTTTGATTATCCTTTCTGAGGCTTTCTAAAACTCAACAAGGCAAGAAAAAGAATCTCTTTCACTCAGTGGGTTACAGATGAGTTCAAAGTGTAGACAGTGTCTTGCAGAGGTTACAGCCATTGGTCACTTCCAAGCCTGTGTCGAAGAGGAGCCATTCAGCAAGCCGTATGCACATTTGGCATTCATTTCCCAGCTCTGACTGTAGGACAAGTGCTGAGAAATAAACACGTGCTGATCTGAGGGCTGATTTTTGCACATGTTGATGCACTGATTCCGATTTTTACAAAAATATCAAATAAACAATAAAAGTAAGAGAGGGAAAAGGCTGAGGATGTTCAACTTCTCTAAGGCCTGCCAATAAAATCTCGGGCAGATCCTTCATAGTCTCAGACAGAAGCACAGAGCCTAGGTCCTATTTACATGGTTAGCTTCCAGTCCAGATGGGTTTATTTTCAAGAAACTTTCAGATTCCTTAAAGTATAAGGTTGAGCTCATTAGCAGCAGCAGCAGCAGCAGCTCCACCACCACCAGACTATATAGATGTCTGTGCTGTCTACGTTCAGTTAATTCCTCAGGAAGTGTGACCAGACGCATTCTGCTACTGTACGCCCCTCTGCTTCCAGCATGCCTGCGTCTTCAGCAGAAAGAGGCTCCAGTCATGAAGCTAAGGTGCTGCACCCTGCGCACAGGCCATCTCTGTCCCTGAGATTTCTTAGGAGTTACCACCGTCGCCAAAAGTCACTTATAAATGTCTCATCTGTGTGGAGCTCTGTACAATACCCTGGGCAACAAAATTAACAGAGACTTGCATTTTTAAATACTTAACATGTCTGATAACACTTCCAAGAAAAGATATTAGAGAAATATGTGTTACTGACCAAACCATAATATACACAACACAGGTATCTATAGGAACTATTAATATTAATATTATAGAGAAGCACAAGAGTCGTTCATGATGTAATACAAGGAACAGTGGTTGAGTATTGCCAGCCTAAAAGTAACAGCCTTTGTAACACACACACACACATACACACGTGCATATACACACACATGCATACACACAAGCACACACACGTGCATACACACACATGCGCACACACATGCATACACACAAACACACACACGTGCTCCTTCTGCTTTTAACACAGTATGGAGGCCCTCTTTTGGGGAAGGTAGTGAGGTTACTTTAGCTCTTTCCCCTCCAGCCCTACCATCAAAGATGTGTTACCTCCTTTTGGTGCAAAGTTCCACCAGTAAGAGCTTCTTTCCAACAGGCACTCGTAGTGCCCTTCCAAGGGCTAAGCTTGAAAATTTTACCAGGGTGGAGGATTCTGATTTTTGCAGAAATAACCATGAATCCTCAAGGTAGAGAAATAGGGCTTTTATATCTCAGAGTAACAGTGAATATTTTGCAGATCCTATTAGAAGGAAGAGTCTTCTACAGAAATCGATTCATAAAGGCAGTCTTCAAAGATTGTATTGGAACATGACAGAAGAACAAAAAAAAAATTCATAATAAAAACACTGAAGCAGAAATGGACATCTCAGCATGGATGAGACTGCTGGAGGCAAGATTCCCATAGAACATTCCAGAGGTTCCAGTCCCGCCCAGCACAGAGGCATTCCCTTCTCTGCACAGTGAATGTGTGTCTCTTGGCCTCGGTGAGAAGAGAGTCTGGAAAGCCAGAAGATCAGTCTGTGTCTTACTCAACTGTGTACAATTAACATCTATCTATTTTATGGTCCTTGATTGAGAGACTAGGTCTAATCATGCTCCTCAAACCCTGTTAGCATCCTCATAAAGTCTAATGTTAAAAAATAAGTGAAATGGGAGTGGGAGTACCAGTTTTACTGTTTGAACTGCTACATTAAATAGGATCTTCATAATTCAAATAATGGAAATAAAAATGTCTTCATTGTAAACTAGAAAAGGAAAGGAAGAAAAACATACAGGTTGGACAACTATGGAAGGATGCCCAGGTTGTAGGTTCACTTTCCATCTATAAGGAAGTTCTGTGTGATGAATTGGGACAATCACGGGAACAGCCCTATTTCCAGTGCCTATTTCGGGGGACATGGGTTCTGTGGGTACCTAAGTCAGTTTTCTTGCTCCTCAACCTAAACCATCACAGAGATGCTGCTTTTTTGTTTCTTGCTTTATGTTAACTGCCTCCCTGTTTCTTCCTTGGTGAGACTGAGGGATGCCTCTTCCCCAGCTTATCTGATAAGCTAGATCTTCCAGTCACCTCCCTGCCACCCTTCCCCACCCTGTTCTGACTCAGCTCACGCACCCACCTTTGTCTTTCTTAGGAGAATGCCAGCATGCAGTGAATAATACCTCACCTTCCAGTGAGATTCTGATAAAGTAGAACAATGCTTCACACCTTGAATACACCATCTGCACAGCAAGTATTGCTCAAGAAACTCACAGAAATCTGATTGCCAGGCTCATCCAAGATGCTCAACTAAGCAGATGATGAGCACAGGTTGTGCAGCAAGTAGAGAGACATGAGACTGAATGACAGATCGGCCCCTGGAAGATTACAAGTTCATTCATTCATTCATTCATTCATTCATTCATTCAACAAATATCATTAAAATACATTATATATTACATAATATACATAATATATATTACATAATATACATTAACCTACATGTTGTGTCAGATGTTGTCCAGTCAAAGGGGATAACCAAGGAAAGAAACCTAGATAAACAGAATAGCACAGATGAGAAAGTACGGAAAGCCCTGCCGATGGAAAATAATATTTTTAGAACCAAATGGAGACACCGCTTCCTCGACCCATTCATGACTGATTAGAAGGAAACTGCCAGCTGCAGAGAAAAGCCAGGGCGTGGGTCAGAAGAGACTTCCCTGTCGCCGTGGCCACTGGCTCTTTACCATGTTTTCTCCTGAGTAGTCATAACAGGTGGTGCTCACAATGGGCTGTATATCTGCTTATGGGTGGGCTCAGATTTTTTTTATCTTTCACATAATTTTATTTTCTCCCTTCAAGCATAATAATATGATATCCAAACTTTGGCTTAATTAGTGGGTCTGTAAACACAGGCTTAGCCACTCTACTCACAAGCAAGACAAATGCTGCTTCTTGAAATGGTCCTACCATGGAGCCCTGGTCATCCAACCCAAGTTGCCTGGCTTTATCTTCACTATACTGTGTGGCCACTTCACTGAATCTCATCCTGGACTTTAACTTTTCCATGGCTTCCATAATTTTGCTGTGTTTTTCACATAGAATGTGTTAGACCTTTACTGCACTGCCACCACCTTTGGGGCCCTGAGCCTTCTTGTCAGCACTATCACTCCCTGAGGCTGCTCCCCCTTCCCCCCCTTTTCCAGAACCACTTTTTCCTTTGGGCAGCACCTTTGGAATTCACCGCTGTATTTGCTACTACATAGATGTACTGGGCTCAGATATTTAAAATAGGAATAATTATAGCAGGAAATTTAAGATAACAATGTAAGATAACAATGTCTTAAACAAAAAGAATTTCTCTATCTCCATTTTTTTTCTTGTACCAGGAACCAAACTCATGACCTCACATTTGCCTGGCAGGCGCTGTGCCCCTGACATACATCCGGCACTCTACCTCCATTTTGATCTCCAGCTCAAACTTGATTTCTACAGTCTAGGGCAGAATGAACTCAAGAGTCATCACTTTTTTTTTTTTTAATGTGTGTACTACAGGGTCTATGGGGTCTCACTATACAGACCAGACTTGCAGTGATCCTCCTGTGGTCAGCCTCCCAAGCACTAGGATTACAGGAGGGTGCCACCACACCCATTCTCAATTATTGTCTCAGCACACCCTGGTCCCTGCATCTGCCTAAGCAGGAGCCTTAATCCGCTGAGCTAAGAGTCATCACTGATCCAGAGTCCATCTTCTACCTTAAAGTCACCATGAGTTCCCAAGTGGCTGCTGCAGAAATAGCCATTACTTCTGTAGTATAGGCAATAGGAAGAAGAAATCTCAAGGAAAACCCAAGGATCCCCTCCTCGTGAAGTTGCTTCCTGTTTAGCTCCCTCTCTGGAAGTCTCAGACATGATTTCTTCTTCTACTTCATTACCTAGAGCTCTGTATATGAACACACAGAGATGGAAAGGAGTCAGGGCACACTGCCCTCACCAATCAAACAAATTGTGGTACAAGGGGCAGGCACTGAGGGAAGCAGCCAGGTCTGTCTGTGCCATGCAAGGTTCCACATAATTCCTAAGCACAATCACCACATCTACCCCTCTCTCTCTCCTCCTCAGCCAAGTACATGAATATGAGAGGAATATTATTATAAGGCTGTCCTTGAATTTACACTTGTCTGCTATTTTTAGAAAAAGCATTTGCACTTTTGGAGGATTTATGTGCTATTATCTGACTATACCTCAAAATCCGCCAGAATATACCAAGGTGCTGTGACATCATGACTAGGAACTGCCTATATAAAGTGGGAAGCTGTGTGAATGAAGAGAAAGCCAAGCTGAAAGAATACCAAGGGAAGGTGACAGGTTGATTTTTCCAACGAGATAGCTTACTTTTAGGCATGAAAAGAAACGATAAGTAAAAAATATGTATATGCTTCTTCTACAAAAGTCAGCAATGGGTCAGTGACAGCTGTAATGCACAATCTTTACAAATACTCTGGGGAGATAATTCAGGGAGACATAAATGCCTGCCTGGTAAGCATGAGGTCCTGCGTTCAATCTCTGGTACAAAATAAATAAATAATAAATATTCTTGGTTTCTGAGCCTCTCTGACTGGAAGGAGCCAATGAAGGTAGAGTGTAAGCTTCACTGTCTTCAGTGAAATATGCTTTTGTGCAGTCCCTACCCTTGAATCTGGGCTGGTCTGAGACCCTGTAGCTAGAAGTGAAGTGATATCAGTGGTCAGCCCCTCTTTAAGAAATTTTAGAAGTTTCTTAAACATTCTGAGCTGTGGAATAAGACTTCTGACTATCCCACTAGAGATATTTAGTGGAGAGGTGAGAAAAAGAAGAAGCTCCAAAACTTGAGGGATGCAGAGAGAGAGAGAGAGAGAGAGAGAGAGAGAGAGAGAGA
>NW_004524753.1:1758187-1771253 GCF_000260255.1 Octodon degus | reverse complement strand
AGAGAGAGAGAGAGAGAGAGAGAGAGAGAGAGAGAGAGAGAACGCCAGGTTCCTGGTTCCATCTTCTAGCAAAGTCAAGACCACAATTACCTGTGAGCTAAACGCAGCCTCACAGTGCCCACAGGCAACCAGATTGTACATCTATGAGCCAGTACATTGGTTGTTTTTTAAGCCACTGCATTTTCTAGCTGGTTACTATCCAGCAATAAATAACTACAACACTCCTCCTCCTCCCCTCTAAGTATCTACAGACTTGTGATGGGCCACAGCCAATGTGACGACTGTGTTGTGACTGGCGTGACTGCCAAGACAGCCGTGACTGTCTTCTGCAAGTGCAGTCACCAGAGCCAGTGCCCTCAGGATTCCGGGACATCACCTGACCCTGTCCCTGAAACACACTTTCTTCCAGATCCCTTGTCCTGACTCTGCCAAGCCTAACGGAAGCATTTCTGTAGGATCACAACTTGCCCTGACTTCCTTTCCTGTCCTCCAATAGGAACTTGTACCACCCCTTCACATGGTTGCATGGTGTGTGTGTGTGTGTCTGTGTGTGTGTGCCCACACACTGTGGGGAGATCCAACTGCCCGAGGGTCAAGTCCTGAACCGTAACTGTGGCCATAAAAATGAGCTCCTGGCATCTTCAATTGGAATCTGGAAACCATTTCCCCATAAAAGCAAAGTTATAGATGACTTTAGATTCTGTAGTACTATTAGAAAGTGTAGTTCAGCTACGCTGCAAGTTAAATAGCCATCTGGGGGCAGGTCTGGGGGCATGACTGCCTTTTATAACATCATTCTAATGAGCAGCAAGATCCAAATAACTGCCTAAAGCATGAGTTTTTGGAAGTAACCTGATGAGAAATTAAAAACTCTTGTCCTATATTGAGCACTAGTTATACAGCAGATACTGTAGGGAGCAAATGGGAAGAAAAAAATAGAACTGGAGCCTCTTCCAAAGAAGTTAGCTTATTTTGGAGGGACAAGCACACAAGAAACAAGAAGCTGTCAAGGCCGAATATCAGTGAGGCTCAGATTGTGGGAGGCCTACAGTTAAGGATTTCAGAGTAGGGAAGGCAAGCTCAGAGGTTGGTTTTCCACTGTGTATTTACATTGGCTCCCAGACACCTGTTCTGAGGTGTCTTGTGGACACAGTGCTGTTCACAATTGCCCCAGCGCTGTTGTACTGTTAAGGGAAGCAGGTGTGCAGAGATTAGGGGAGTCTGTATGCACCTGGGTGTGAAGAAGATGTAAGTTCCTGGCTCAAGAAGAAGAAGAAGAGCAGGAGGGTGACTGCAGGGAGATCTCACAAAGGGCCACCGAGGCAGTTTTATCACTGTGTTTCTCATTGGGTGGCCTGGGTTTCACATATCAGAATGGCATGGAGTACTTAGCAAAAAGGCTGATTCTTAGGCCGCCTCCCAGATAAAGGAGCATGGATAATTTGGAGGTGAAGCTTGGACATCTGTATTATTGATGAATTCCCCAGGTGACTGTTCTGCTGATTAAAGCTTGTAACGTTGTTATTCTAAATAAAGGCATCCCAGCGATGGAGGAGTCCTGCTAAGGTACTTGAGAGGATTTTCCGCTGAGAAGATCCAGATTGCTAGCCTAGCCCCTTCCATGCTCACTCTTGTAACCCTTGCTACTGCCAGCCAAGTTTGGAGGAGAAAACAAATACGTTCAAAGAGTCAGGCAGGGGGAGGGAGAGGCTTTCTCATACCCCACCATCCTTTTCTGGCTCTCCTTCCATCCCAGGGCCAGCTCTGTGCACACACTGAAAACATGTCTAAGACATCTGGACTGAAACCCAGCATCTGTTGTAAGAAAAATGAGATTTTTGAGCAGGGCCTCTTTGGAGTGGGCTCGTGCCAAGTGGGATCGGCCTCCCAGGTAGACGCTATCACATGGAAACTTGGGCGCAAATTTCCCCAGGCCTGGAAAGTGCTCAGAGCAAGATTCCACAGCTCCGAGGACAAGATTCTGTTCCCCTCCTCTTGTGCAGCTCCTACCCCAAGCCCCTGCCCTTGGGGCCCTCCTGTTGCTGCGCAGGGCATTTGGGCTCTTTGTTCTTAATACACACTTGTGTGAGATACCACCATGTGGTGGGCAGTGACCGTGTTTTATCCTTCAGGATGAAATAAATAATTTCCAGAATGAGGCACGTGTGCCTGCATGGTGGGGGAATGTCAAGGACATAGTCATTGCTTCCTGTTCCCCCACTTTCACTCCTCTTGGAGTCCCTAGGCATTTTGTCTCTATTGTCTCTGGGAAGGGATGCTGATGTCTCAGTGTGAGTGACAAAGAAGTCAAGCAGTTGGCCTCTCCCTTTTAGAAGCCCAGACCCAGGACATACACAAAGTATGGGGATAACTATATAATTTGGTAGTGTTTTCCCCTAATCCCTCCCAGCCCCTGTTCCACCTCTGCATTAAGGAAAGAAGCCTAAGCTTTGGGAAGTGACAGTCAAGTGCAAGCACAACTCCAGTGGGTTACCACAGTGGGGCTTCTCCAGCCCTGGCCAAGTCCCAGCCAGGTAAAGCCTAGGAAGAACCAAAGAAAATCACAAAGGGCCTCGTGTTGCCCGTTCTGTCCTTTGGTACCGCCCTTATTACTGTGGGAGAACAATAAATATTTGCAGGCATCAGAAATGGCTAAAATGTGAACCACTGGTGTGGGCATCAGCTATTTGCATGGGACACATGCATCTCAGAGGTCAGTTTACAAGGACGGCTGGGAGGCCGAAACCCTGTCTTCCTTCCCCTAGAGTCTTAAGGCTGTGTCAGCAGCTGGACCTTAGACATTATCACGTTATTGGGAAAATTGCCTGAGATTTGAGGACCCAAAGGGAAGATGGGTCAGGAAATTGAGGAAACTCCTCTTTCTTGCATGGTCAAATTTCTGGCATATTTACCAATTTTAGAAAGTCTGAAGTATCATGTTGTAAAGTACATGAGGCAAAGTCCTGAGGTTGGAAAACCTTTCTTCCTAGGTTCCCAGAACCCCAGGGGTTCAGAGTATTAAGTCTGGCTCTTAAAGGGAGTCCAGAGAGGGGCCAGAAAGGTCTCTGATGCTTCAGTCTGAACTGGTGGTTTGGCTGGTTTGCGGGGAATCCAGATGAGGGAACGCCCTTCATCATCCCCCCATTTTCAAGGGCTGGATGGAGCCTCGCTGGTGTGAACAGTCTCATCCTACACATCGGGTTTGGATCAATGCTTGAGATTGCATAGAAGACTGGTAAAAATAGAAAGTAACACGCACCACCAATGACTCACTGCACCCTGATGTGGTGACTTAGGATTCCACAGCCACTCAGTCATCGAAGTCTGAGATTTCCTATTGAAATTCAACATTTGATCACGACCCTTTCACTGAGTCTAAGCTCCAAATATGTACATTGTGGGAACACGTTCGGGCTGACACTAGGCACTGGGAACCCGCACTCATTTATTAAAACCGTGGCTGGCTTTGTATTTCGAAAAGATTACAAACTTGTGTATTAGGCTTGCACTTTCCTTCTTCTCCTGTATCTACTTTCATATATATATATATATATATATATATATATATTTCTCATTCTCATTGCGCTGAATTCTCTCTTTTTCTCTTTCATTTCACTTTTCCTGCTCATATTAGACTTCTTTTTATTCTTTTTTCCTTTCTTTCCTTTCTCCTTATCCTTAATCCTCTTCTGTCATAATAATGTTATTTAAAATTTATTGAGTGCTCTGTGCTATACAGTGTGCTGATAGTTTTACTGGTATCATGGCACTGTATTTTAGCAGCAAAAATGAGGAATTTCCAGCCACATACATCTGGAGAAGGATTTTTCTTTTTACCTCCCTTTGTCATAAAAGAAATTTGTAGTTGAATTTAACCATGAAAACATCAACTGTCTTATTTATTTATTTATTTATTTATTTATTTATTGCCAGCTCAGCCCACCCTGGGGGCAGGACTGGTGCAGCTTGTGGTGCTGGGAATTGAACTGTGGTCCCTGCATGCTTGCCTAAGCTTGCCTGAGCAGGCGCTTTAGACCACTGAGTTATCTCACCTGTCCTTAAAATAGTTTATAAGCAGAACTAATCTTAGGTGAATTGTTGAGCAGCAAAACATGCTTTCCCCTTGTTTCCCATGTACAGTTGACTGCATATCATGGATCAATGAGAGTTCGAAAATATTCAGAAAAATAATTCATCTGTACTGAATAGGCATGGATTTTTTTCTTGTCATTATTCCCTAATTAATATAGCAGTTATAAGGATGTTATACTCTCTATGTTATAAGTAATAGAAATTACTTGAAATATATGGGATAATGTAGATAGGTTACAGGCGGTGCTGGGCCATTTGACATAAAGGACCTGATCATGCAAGAATTTGAGTATTGGGGCCAGGGAGATAGCCCAGTGGCACAGTACCTGCTTGGAACATGTGAGGCTCTGAATTTGATTTCTGCTCTGAGTTTGATTTCTGGTCCCAAAAAAAGAAAAAAAAAAAAAAAAGAAGAAGAAAGAAAGAAAGAAAGAAAGAAAGAAAGAAAGAAAGAAAGAAAGAAAAGAAAAAAAGAAGAATTTTTGTGTTTACAGTGTGTGTTCTAAAATCAGTCTCCGGGGCCAGGAGATAGCTCAGTAGAATACGCACTTGCCTGGCAAGCTCAGGGTCCTGAGTTCAATCCCCGATACCGAAAAAAAAACCAATCAATCTCCAAATGGATACCGAAAATGAGTATCTTTAAAAGGAATTCTTGGCATTTGAAGGATTTTCTTCTTGGTTAGTTTTATACCTTTATCTGATCTCCAGATGTGGAGGACCATCCTCCTCTGCAACTTGGGCTTCCTGGCCCAAACCTGCTGCAAGTGGGTGCAAACACACCCGCGCAGCCAGGAGGGCGCGCATGTGTATCTGCGAGCGAGGAGGAGACGGGATCGTGCTTCCCAGGTAACTGATGCCAACCAGAGACGAAGCTGCGCTCCGAAGGTGTGCTGCTTTCCCAGTGTGGGAGATTTGGCAGGCATGGCTGGCGCCTCACCTGCCCTCACTTTGCTCCCAGGAAAGGCGTGATTGACGGTTGCTTCCAAGATGATTCTTTCCCAGCACTAGTCTGTGTTATAGATTCCTTCAAAATCATTTCGCCTAATAACACTGAGTGACACTGCAGATAGGAACACAGGGGACACAGAAAAGGCTTCTCTCACTCCCATCACTGTGAGACCTTCATCCTAGTGCTGTGTTTAGAGAAGAGCTGAATTTCATTTTCTGACTTTACTCATTGGCTTTGGGATTCATTTTCTTTACCTAAAATACAAGTAGCTTCTTTAGCATGAAGAAGTCATGCCAAGACCATTGTCAGTGCCTTGATTGGCTTACGTCAACCAAGGAGGCTCTAGGCAGGTGCCAACATTGGTCAACAGCTCTCTAGGAAGGTTTAAGTCAAACCTACCCTAGCCCTGGGTTTCCTTTTCACCTTTGTTTGTCCATGAAATTATTTCTGAAATTGTACATTGACCAACTAGTTCACGGCAGTACTAATAGCTGCACTTACTGGGTTGACTCTGCCTCAGGCACCATACAGAGAGTTGTATGTATTGTTCCTCTTCGGGGCTGGGATTTTAGCCAAATGATGATGCTGTTGTACATAAGTAGTTTCTTGTGATCAAAAGAGTCTTGAATTTGGGGTTCCTTACATGCCTTTGAATATTTTAATTCAATCTTTGAATTTGTGTTTTTAAGTAATGTCCAGTAGTACAAAGGAACATAGGCTAAGGTCCTGGAGACTCAGCTCAAACACCATTCAACCTCCTACTGTCACTCTGTCCCCAGCACCCAGGATCCTGTCCTGCCTGTATGCCTTACATAACAGCTGCTGAGGCCTTCTCAGCCCCTGAAAGAGACTTGCTTTGGGGAGAGTTGGATCAGGTACATGTGTCCCATGCGACTCTATGAACATTCATCATGTAAATCTGTTGGGGAGTTCCTTACCCCTCCCTGGTCCAGCTCCTGAGTTCCTTTAAAGAGGTTGCAATCTCGTGGAGATCACCTCTCTGCTGTGGGTTGGTGTCTTTTCCTGTTTTCTGTTGCTATAATAAAACACCCAATCTAGGTACTTCAAAAAACTGAAAAGTTTGAGTTTAGAGAGGAAAGGCTCAAACCTTTGACAAAGTTCCCCTGGTTACATCACAACAAGGCAGCTGGCCTCAGCTGTGTAAGAGGAACAGATTACATGGTGAGACAGGAAGCCAGAGCAGTTCAGGTGATAAACTTTTCCCAGCAGCCCACTCTTGCTCAAACTACCAGGTCCCCAGGGTGATTATGTTAATCCATCCAAGAGTAGCACTTCCAATGACCTAATTATCTTCTGCTAGGCCCTGCCTCTTACCAAAGATTATAACAGCTCTCAACTTGGCCACGTTAGGTACCAAGCTTCCAGTCCATGCACCCTGGGGGACACATTCAGACCACGTCCAGACTGAAGCAGCTGGACAACAGGTCCCTGAGAAAGGAGTCCCCTGTCCCAGCCCCCTCTCCTCTACCTAGTGCCTTGTAGGAAAGACAACCTGGCAGCCAGTGGTCTGCATCCATATTTCCAGTTATGGGGTGAGTCCTTGGGTATCTGTAAGAATTGCTAGTCACCCCATAATCACCCCATGTGCAACATCAAAGAAAGAAAAAGTGTTTAAACTTTAGTACTTTTCATGGCACTGTTTTCATGGTGTTGGAGAATGAAAAATAACATCTGTAATATGCAGTTTCATATTACATTGAGTCCTGAAGATGGCGTAGCCAGCCCATTTCTTTTAATTTTGAAGGAAGAGTCCCAAAGCCACAAGTGATGGAGGGACAAGCCCAAGCAGACCCAGGGAGGACCTGTTGGCATCAGGTGTGCCATGCTGCCTTCGCTATGGCCATTAGGTTAGACATTAGTCTCCACGGTTGTCCAGCCCCACCTCGTTATACAAACTAAAATGTCCTCTCGTTTGTACACATCATAAATTCTGTCCATGTTTCCCTTTGAAATGGGGAGTGATAGAAGGGAGCATGTGGTGGGAAAGGAAGTAAGCCCTCAGGTAAGCCACAGATCTGGATGGGAGACTAACCAAACAGGCACCATGATGCATGGAAGGCGAGAGAAACGGGGGCCTGGACCTTGCGGGGCTCCCCAATGGCACCCTAGTGCATTGCCAACTGTCAGCAGCACTGCCGCAGCAGATGGGCAGGTGCAAAACACGGTGGTGAGGGACAGAGCGACAGGCCCATGCCCGCCGTATTCTCCTCACAAGGTGTCCTCTTCATCTGGTAAATGGACGAGCGTTTTTATTAAACCTTGTGGAGATTTTCTAAGCCACTGACAGTGTTTAGATTTTGTAGGTCTGAACAGATGGGAAGAGTGGAGGAGGGATGGTGTATGGGGTGTGTGTGTGTGTGTGTGTGTGTGTGTGTAGGGAAGCAGAGGAGACATTCTCGTGTGAGAGAAAAGAACAAGTAGGCACAGCCATGAAGACCCAGCTGCCCATGCCCACACTCACCTCATTTGCTTTCTGCCCATGTTGTGTTTTTCAACTTAATGAAATCTGTAAGCAGCATCTGAGAAATTGAGCTCTAAATGTGGAATTCTTGAAGATGTCCATGTTCTCACAGTAGAGAAAGATGTTGGGGAGGAAGGAATTCTTTCACATCTGAGTGCTCGGCTTTTGTTTAATAAACATGAATATAGCCTGGCAAGTGCTCAAAGTACACGGGGGATATAAAATAAGACAGTCACTCTGATTTCAGTAGTGAGAAGAGGGTCAGTCTATCAGAAGGACACAACAGTCATAAATACAGATGTGTCTCATCACAGAACCTCAAGAAAGGTGGGGAAAACATCAGATACAAATAGAAAAGTCTGCATTCATAAAAGTGACTTTAACAGTATTTTCATAGATATTGATAGATAAATCTATTCTTACAAAATTTTTAACCTATTTTATCTTCTAGTGAGCTCCTTGTTGCTGCTGTAATGTTTAGATTTTTAATTCATTTTGCTTTAGTTTACTGCGTGGTGAGTGATATGGGTCCAGCTTCAATCATCTGTAGACATACAACCAATTTTCCAAGTAACATTTGTTGAAGAGAGTGTCTTTCCTCCAGCGTATGTTCTTAGACCCTTAATGGAAGATCAAATGGCCAAATGTGCCTGGGGATGTCTCTGTGTCCTCTACTTTGTTCCATTGATCCACATTTCTATTTCTGTACCATGTTGTTTTTATCACAGTTGCTTTGCAGTATTATTTGAAGTCAAGTATTGTGATGCCTCCTTTTGGTCTCTTCTGGTTCAATAACAATTTTAAGATAAAGTAGGTGAAATAGTTGAAGTCATAAGTGTCAGTAAGGATTTTCTGACCCAAATTCCAATTGGATGAGAAGTAACAACAATAATCAACAAACAGGATCATGTCAAATTAAAAAGCTAAGGAAAGGGCTGGCCAGATAGCTCAGTGGATTAAAGTGCCTGCTTAGGCAGATGCAGAGACTGGGATTTGATCCCCTGGTGTGCCGGGCTGGCTGGAGTGCCAGGCCAGCCCCACCCCCTGGGGCATGCGGAGAAGGCAAATGAGACTGGGCTCAGTGGCGTTCTCCTATAATCCCAGTGCTTGGAAAGCTGAAAACAGGAGGATTACTCTGAGTCTGATCTACATAGTGAGACCCTGTAGACCCTGTACTAAATACATTTAAAAAAGAAAAAAGCTAAGGAAAGAATTAGTAAAGGGACAATCTACAAAATGGAACAAAGAAATTGCAATTTTTTTCCTCAGACAGAGAACTAATACATAGATAATGTGAAGAACTCAAAAAATTAAAGCAATAAAAATAAAAAATCTAATTGAGAAATGGACAATTGAAATGAGTAGACGTTTCTCAGAAGTACAAATGGCCAATGAATGTCAGAAAAGCTGTTCAGTGTCACTGGTTATTGAAGAAATACAAATTAAAACAATACTGAGATTTCATCTGATGATCCCGTAGAATAATGGACATCATCAAGAAATGAAATAATAATAAATGCTGGCAAGACTGTGGGTTAATAGGAACCTTCTACATGGCTGGTAGGAATGTAAACCGGTACAACCACTTCAGAAATCAGTATAGAGATTCCTCAAAAAATTACAACTAAAAATCTCACTTGATTTAACTAGTTCTCCTCTAGGTATTTATCTTCCCAAAAGAGCTAAATATATGTTACCATGATACATACCTACTCACGCTTATAGCAGCACAATTCATAATAGCTATATCTTGGAAGAGGCCTCTCCAGCCATCAACAGAAAAAATAGATAAAGAAAATATGATATTTAGATACAGAGGAATATTACCCTGCCATAAAGAAATATAAATGTGAGTCATGTGTAGGAAAATGGATTTATCTTGAGACCAAGATGTAATGTAAAATAAATCAGATATGGGTGACTAAATATTGCAATGTGGTTTCTCTTATACGAGAAACTCGAAGTACAAATGAAGAGAAACTATAATGTAGATAATAGGATAAGGGTGATAGATCCTCCCACAGAGAAGGGGGTCAACAGGTAGAGGAGAGGGGAGGGAGGTATTATGATTTGTGTCTAGTTGTCCATCCTAAAGCCTCATGCAGTCATGGGGCAGCTTCTCCAGCTTGGGATTAATCCATGATCCAATATTGGGATTGTGGGTGCAAGTGCTGCACCCACCCTGGGGTGGGTGAGCTGCGCTACAATGTAAGGAGGAAGAGAGGCTAACAAGCTGCCACAGCTGCTGCTCCACCCTTTGCTCTTTGCTGTTTTCCGCTGCCATGAGTAGCTGCCCTCTGCCATGTGCCACACTGCCTTGGAGCCAGCTGAATATGAACTGAAACCTCCATTGTTAACTGTGAACATGTTAAAGACCAAATAAACCAGATTTTCCATATGTAATAGGAGATCTAATGGTGTTTAAGACAAACAGGCAGGGAAAAGAGAGCACTGGGAAAGAGCGGCAAGTGGCAGGCCAGGCCCAACAAAAGCAGCCCAAAGGGTAGGTCCCCATGTTCATGGTCAGGCAAGGGAAACGGCTGATAGTGGAATAGCTCTGTTCTTCTCCCCACAGTGGGGCATCTTCCACACAGAGACGTGACAGGGTTGGAGTGGGCCCACTGAGCTGGAGGTTAAGGAGGAGCTGGCATTTTGCTGCCCTCTTGGGGCCCTCAAGGTGACCCAACATGTATGGATGATGTAAAGTTGACCCTGGTCTTTGGACCATGTAGGTCTGCACAGTGGCAGAGGCAGAGGCTTAGGTCCAAGCAGTGATGCCAGTGGAGGGTGGGTTCCAAGGACCAGAAAGTGCCCTGCCAGGTAGACTGTAGTTGACACTGGAGATGGGAGAAGATGGGAAGATGGAGCTGTAGATTGTCCAAGTCTGAGGCAGGTGTGGAGGGGAGAGTGCAGAGACTATCTGGTAAGATGGCTGCAAGTGGGGGATTCATGACAGGGAGAACTGGAACCAAAAGGGTGGTATTGGTGGGACAGCCCGGGATGGTCCATCAGATTCTAACCATGGCCTGCGATGTTCATGGACCAAAGAAAGTCAAAGATTGGAGTGGGGCAGGAGACATCGATAGTACAGGGCTGGTATCTGAAGAGCCCATTCAGGTGATGCAGGTCTGAGGTTGGCTGCCTGGGCAGGGCTGCTGAGACACAGGCATGACAGTGGAAGAGACTGCTGTGTGGGAAGACAGAGGTACAGAGCAGTCTGGGGCCCAGCAGTCTTGTGTGGCACATTAGAGGTGGCCGAGTGCCACTGGCCAGGGCAGGGCATCTTTAGGCCTTGCAGCAGGCAGGGGGAACAAGGGGCAGATGAGGGACAGTGCCATCAGCCTCTACCTTTATTTCCTATTCAAACTATCTATGTCATTTTCTTCTCCAATGTCTTGCTTTCTTGCCAGGCAGCAAGCTTATGTTCCTTGGGAGATGCTAGCAATCTTAGGATCCCTGTTTTTTTTTTTTTTTTTCTCCTCATTCACTGCCCCTTCCTGCTCCCCCTCCTCTTCTCCTATCCCTTCCTCTCCCTCCTCCTCTTCCTCCTCCTCTTCCTGTTTGGCATCTTCCTAGACTTCCTCCTCCTCTCCCTTCTCCTACTCTTCTCCTTCATCATGCCCCTTTGTCTTTGTCCTCTGATCCTTCTCTCACTCTGGCATTTGAAGGAGAATCTGGGGGTGACCCTGTCATGAGCTCCAGAGGTTGCTTAGGTGGGATGAGATCACCCGAGAGCGGCGGGGGCTGAGCAGGAGTGGCAAGCTGACCTGGCCAGGTGGAGCCATTGCAGGCCACAGGCAGGGTAGAAGGTACGCAGGTGCCCAGCCTTCTGCCAATGCTGCTGTAGAGAGCAGCTATGAGGGGCAGGGCAGAGCAGAGAAGCAGCACAGGTAGCAGTGCCCCAGGTTTCCCACTCCTCTGGCACCCCGTTGGCTTCCTCCTTGCAGCCCACCACTCATAAAGGGTACCAGCTAGGACATCGAGAGAAGGTGCCACGTGGCCAGGGTGAGGCTGCTGCCTGTTACTGACCTCTTGACCCTGGGGACTTATACTGTTCCTTGCCATGTTTGGCACCAAGGGGGCCGCTATGTGGGGACCTGTTCCGGCAGAATTGTGTGTCAGCCTGGGCACCTACGGCCTAAACATTGTCTCTCTGCTCCATGGCACCAGGCCCAGCAGGCGGAAATCCAACCTGGATCCTGCCTGGCCTCATCCGTCTTGAGCAGCTCTCCTCGCAGCTCCTCAGCCGCTCCAGGACAGGGGACTGGGCCCCGAAGGCTGAAGGAATGCTGCACCTCACAGCCCTTGCTGCAGGCTCAAGTCACACTGGGTGGCACATCATGGAAGCCAACGCCCTTCCTTGGGTCACGTGGATGGCAGGGGCCCAGCCGGCCTTCCAGCCCAGGTTGTGAGACTCTAGAGAACACGCTGAGCACTGTGGCACGCTCCTCTCATCCGTGCATCACTGAGAGCTGCTCTCTGGGGCCTGAGCTCCAGGTCATATCTGTAATGTGCGCATGCGCTGCCCAGTGGAAGGACAGCTCATGAGATGTCTGAAGTTCACCACCGCACTCTGGGCTCCTCAGAAGACGTAGACATCAACTGTCAAGGCAGCACTTCATTCCCTTCCCTCTCTGATGGAGCCCTGCAGTTCACAGTTCTTTTTTGCTTTAGCTTGAAAGACAGAAAAATGTAAAAGTGATAGCTTTCGACCAACTCGGGTGCTGGCTGGAGTCAATTCACCCGGCACAGTAGTCTGTACAGAGAAGAAGGCAGCTGCGTGGCTTGCAGGGATGCATCCCTGATTCGCAAGTTCAGTGTGAACAATGCACTGGATTGAAGCGTGATCCACACAGTGTGTCACGTTGGGCGTGCCAGGCGGGCCCCTCTTCACTACACACTGTCCCCTTGATATCACTATAGATACACTTTTTTAAAAAAGAGGAAACAACCTCTAATGGATCAGGATGAGGGAACATACTTGGAGCTCAAAGCTTCACTATGAGAGGAAAAGTTTGAAACCTCCTAAACAGGTTTTTATTATAGTCTATATCTAGCTGTGCCCCCCCAAGCCTCCTGCAGCCAGAGGTGGGGCTTTTTGGAGGTGGCTGAACCTAAGGTAAGTGATTAATAAATTAGTTCACTGATTGGTTTGTCATATTTCAGAGTAGGATTAAAGGTGCCCCACGGTGGGTATGACTGCTACTCACCCTAAGGGTGGTGAGCCTGGATGAGTATAAGGGACAGAAAGGGCTAGTGTCATTGCTTGTCACCTGTTGCTTATTGCTGCTGCTGCTGCTCGGCTTCTCCTGCTGCCTCCTGCCTACTCTGTGATGCCTCCACATCATGCCCCACTGCCCTGGAGTCAGCAGATTATGTAATGAAACCTCTATGAACTGTGAGCTCAATAATCCTTTCTTTAGGGCTGGGGAGATAGCGCGACAGTCTAAGCACCTGCCTGGCAAGTGCAAGGACAGGGTTCACTCTCTGGTACCATATGTTGTGTGGGCCCTGGAGTCCTGAGCCTAGAACTTAAGGTGTGC
>NW_004524753.1:1742438-1743063 GCF_000260255.1 Octodon degus | reverse complement strand
AAAATAAAAATAAAAGTCACCAACATCAGATGTGACAGAAAGATGTCACTATAGTATATTGTACAGTACTGAGCTAGGAATGATACAGTACCTCCAAATGTTATAAGAAAAATATTGTACCTCCCCTTCTGCTTGATGTCTGGTTTACCTTGTTCATGTCTCCCAAAACCAAAGAATGAATTCTGAGGAACAACAGAGGTTAAGAGTAGTTAATGTTATTGAAGGAGAGACAGCTCCTCCTTGAAAGGAACAGGAGAGGACTTGGAAAGTGGGTTGCCAAGTGTAAGGCCTGCACTTACCGGGGAGGTTTTTATGGAGCAAAATCACGAGATGAGATGATACCATGATTAACCAATCAGATTACAAGTCTAGCTGCTGAGGTGAAATTGATCCAATGGGGAAGTATGGCATGTAGCAAGGGTATATGGGAAGAACCAGGACCTTTCCTGGAAGAGGTGGGTCAGGAGGTCTTGGTGTCCACCCTGGTGCCTGGTGCCTATTCATGTCTGCATCTTTTTTTTTTTTTAATATTTTTATTTCTGTGTGTGTGTGTGTGTGTGTGTGTGTGTGTGTGTGTGGCCAGCTCAGCCCACCAGGGGGCGGGCTGGCTGGCATGTGGTGCTGG
>NW_004524753.1:1714724-1741803 GCF_000260255.1 Octodon degus | reverse complement strand
ATAATAATACTCCATACCATTTTAAAAAGACAGTGCAAGAGACAAGTTCATGCTGAAAAACATATATGAAAGAAAAAAGTTTTAAAAAATCAATTACCAAAATTGAAACAAGGTGAAACAAAATATGATTATACCTATGTCTACATTAAATTTGTGTTGTCAAAAGCATCCTATCAAGGGAACTCTAGACCCAGCTGCTTTTTCTGATAAATTCTATTATAATTCAAGAATGAAGTAGTATAGATCTTACTTAAACTCTCTCAGGTAGTAGAGAAGAAGCACTTACCAATTAACTTTATTAGACAAGCGTAACCCTAATATAAAAACTAAAGAAAAAGATATTGCAAAGAGATAACAGACCAATATCCTTTATTCTCATATAACAATTCTTAATAAAATATTATTTTTCATTATGTATTTGGTACAGGGTTTCACTACACAGCTCAGACTCATAGTGATCCTCCTGTTCTCAGCCTCCCCAGTGCTGGGATTACAAGCCTGTATTACCACATCTAGACTCTGCTGTCAGCAGTGTGCCTCGGGGCTGGGGCCAGCATGCAGTGGAGGACCGGGGATCAAACATCTGGTTCCTGCGCTTGCCAACGCAGGTGCTTAGTCTGCTGAGCTATCTCGCCAGCCCAGGGTTCATCCCAGGAATACAATGTTAGCTTAACATCAGAAAACAATTAATGCAATTCCTTGTATTAATAGAATATAAGAGGAAAACAATATAATTATTTCAATTGACAAAGGCTTGTGACAAAATTCAACACCTACTTATATTTGAATTTTTTAATATAAGATAGCTAAGATAGTTGCACTACTAATTTCTATTAGCTCACTGGAAGGAACAGAGCTTACATTGCTTGATCAATTGTGCATGTCTACATCTTGTAATTTGAGCAACTGCTTTGAAGATAACAGTATGTAATATAATAACCATCCTTAATTTCCTAGCATCTTGTTTTGAAGTTCTGTATAATTTTTATTGTTTTTTCTCTTTCCTAAAAACATCCCTGATATGCAAAAGGCAGTGTTAAAATTCTGGGGTAATGCTAAAAATTCTGATATGTAGAATCTGTCACTCTGCTTTTGTTTTTTAATCAAATGAATGCATGTTTTATAACTTGAAATTGGTAACATGCTCTGTAAAATTTGGAAATATACATTATTTTTAAAAAAATAGGGCTAGGGAGACAGCTCAACAGTCTAAGTGCCTGCCTGGCAAGTGCAAGGACTTGCACTTGATACCCAGTACCACATGCCATGCTGCTCTGGAACTCCAGGCTTGCCGAGCCGGCCCAGAAACCGGGCGTGGTAGCACACACCTGCATCCCAGCACTGCAGAGGCTGAGGCAGGAGGACCGCTACACATCTGAACTGCATAGCAAGACCCTGTGTCAAATAAATAAATAAATAAATAAGTAAGTAAATAAGCTTAGTGAATAAGGGGTAGATGGAAACTCCCTCAGTCTTATAGAGGAATCTAACAATAATCTAGAATTAGATTATTCTAATTAGTGTCATACTTAAAAAATTATAGGGAATTCTTTTCTCTAGAATCCAGATCAAGAAACTGTCTTCTGTCATGACTTCTCTTCAGCATTGTACCGGAGATCCTAACCAGTGCAACAGAAATGAAAAGCATCTCAATTAGAAAAGAAGCAAAACTCCCTTTCTTAGAAATGATGTCTTTACTTACATCAAAAACCCTAAAGTATTTCCTGATCTAAAAGAAAAATGCACTGCTGGCAAGATAGCTCAGCGGACTAAGCACCTGCTTAGGCAAGCTCAGGGACCAGTGTTAGATCTTGTGCTGAGCCAGTCACTGAGACTGGGGGTGATGGCGTGCGCCTCTAATCCTAGTACTAAGGAAGCTGAAAACGGGAGGACTGCTACGAATCCAAGCTGCGTGTTGAGACCCTGTGCCAAATACACACAAAGAATTATTAAAGCAAAAATGCACAAATCAATCTTCTTTCCAAATAGCAGCAAATGAACAAAAAAGAAATAAAACAGACTGAACTATACATCTAATAACAACACATTTCACTACACATAAATTATAAGTCGTTGTCAAAAATACAGCAGTAGGGTAAATGGCTCATCTCTATGTTCTTTGCAACTTGCTGATTAGAGCATCAGTCATGGTCTCCTAAGGAAAATTACCCGCCCTGCAGTGCTTAACCAGAGCGGGGTGCCTATTTTGTGGAATGTGATTCATCACTCTGCCTGGCCACACTGGCCTTGGAAGGCCTAGCAACAGTTCAGTTGGAGTGATAAGTCAGGGTAGACCGCAGGAGGCTTTGCTGGCTGTACATAGGGACTCCTGTTCTACCTTACATGTAGTGGCTATGTGCCCAACTAGAGGATGTTTTAGGAAGTCCCATGTTTTCAGATCATGAGGCGAAGTTTTGTTTGACACCCGGCTCTGCTCTTGGTCTATAAGTCTCCTTGACCAACAATGACTACATCCATCATACAGTACCAAGTCATTGCACTTAATTACAGGTTTTCCAGAGACGTGTGGGCCTCTGGCCCTGAACACACAGCCATAAATCAAGGAGTGCCTTAATGTAAGCTCTGAACAATAATAGAGGCCCCTTGTCTGTATACCAACCTAGGATTTATTTTCCAAGTTCATTGCCAAACAGAGTTCAGATTTGGCCTGGTCAGGCTTTGTTTATATTATCACTCTGATAATCATCTAATTTATTTGTTCCACAAAGCTTATTCTAAAATCATGTAGGACTTTGATTTGGAATCAGGATGAGTACTCAAGTGAAAGTGAAGATTATCCAGTAAAGGGCCAAGGAGATGGCTCAGTAGAATAAGCGCTTCCCTGGCAAGTACAAAGGCCTGAGTTCAATCTCAGGTTCCGAAAAAAAAAATCCAACAACATTTTCCCACTTTGTTCTCAGGATACACATTTCCAAATTAGAGCCAAATGATTGGACTTCAGAAGTATCACTCTGAAGATACCCTATGAGAATCATGGGCGAAAAATGGTGATGATTTTAGAGACTATGTATGGAATTAGACTTGCACCTATAAGGTAAAATAGTATGTAAAAGATTTGAGCAACCATCTTGTGCTTAGAAGCAAAATATGCTTTGAAGAGGAAGAAAATTATTTAAGATCCACTAATCAAAACATAGTCTGCGCCTGCGCTGGCCTCACCCCTGGGCATGCTGAGCTGGCCACTGAGACTGGGCATGGTGGTGCAGGCCTGTAATCCCAGTGCTGAGGAGGCTGAGGCAGGAGAATCATTATGAGTCCAAGCTCCATAGTGAGACCCTGCCAAATACAGTAAATAAAATATAGTTTGCTGTGTTATTATAAACTTTTTCTTAGCTTACATGGTGTCTCAGTTACACTTTTGTCGTGCTGGGACAAATACCCGACACCCAAAACAGAGGAAGGAAAGGTTTATTTAGCTCACAGTTAGTGGAGGTTTCAGTCCATACTCAGCTGGCTCCAAGTGGCACATGGCAGAGGGCAGCAGGTCATGACAGCAGAAGGCAGCAAAACAGAAAGAGGAAAAAGGGAGGAGTAACAGCAACAATGGCTACAGAGAGCAAGCCTGTCTCTTTTATGTGACATTCAGGCTCTCTACCCCTGGCTGGGTGTAGCACTCACCCCCATAATCCCAGCAGTACTCCGACCCATAATCCCAGCCTTGGATCATGAATTAATCACAAACCGTAGAACTGCACCTCAATGACTGTGTGAGGCTTTGGGGGAACAAAAGCAAAAAAAAATCACACATGGTCATTGTATTTTTCTAACAGTACGTATTATATGAAAGCTTAGAGTCTTAACTTCTGCTAGGAAAATGAGAGATGGAATTAACATATATGTGTGTGTGTGTTGTGTGTGTGTGTGTGTGTGTGTGTGTGTGAAAGCCAAGATATTCCAAAGCAAGAATAACTGTAAAACTGAAACTGCTATCAATACTAATTCATAATATAAATATAAACACAATTATCTCCTTTCTAACAACAGCAAGTTATTTAACTCAAGTTTCTTCTGGGCCACGTGGGAATTTTTAAAATGTGTAATCTTAGTATTCTACATAAGCATGGAATGTTTTAGAAAAACTATATTCTAACCTATGTCGTAAAAAGACTCGTGTTTATATGAACATGATAATAATATGCTTTGACCTTCTGTGAAGAACGTGGTATAGAATTACAAAAGAAAATCATCCATTTTGGGGGCCGGCAAGATAGCTCAGCTGTCTAAAGCGCCTACTAAAGCCAGCTCAGGCAGGTGCAGGGGACCACAGTTTGATCCCCGGCTTGACAAGAAAAGTACCATCTGCTTTTGTAAACAAAGGCTGAGTGGGCTCAGTCATTTGTCAAAATAGAAAATCGCAATTTTACAAGCACTTAGACCACTGAGCTATCTCTGTGGCCCAAATATTAATTTAGAACAATGGGAAATTTATAAATCTATCTTTGTTGTATTCATGATAAGTCTAAAAAACCTTATTTTTTTGGAACCGGGAATTGAACTCAGGCCCTTGCACTTGCCAGGCAAGTGCTTATTCTACTGAGCTATCTCCCGGCCAAACCTTAACATTTCACTTGGTTAGCCAGGAGGTCTCAATATCGCCAAGAGCTGCCCACGACAGTGATGAGAGGAAAGGCGCCCGCATCCCAGGAATCAATGGTGGAGCCTGAGCACATATCAGGTTCCGTGTACGGTGGTCACCATGCTGGGTGCTGCAGTGCGTCATTTCATTTAACTTTCATAATAAGCCCCAGCCCTGGCTAGTCCTATGCTTTGCTTCAAATGAGGCTCAGTGGGTTGAGACTTTTGAACTACAGGCTCTTCCAAGGCTCCACCTTAGACTCCAGAGTCTGGGTTCTCCATGACATTCTCATGCAACCCTGTCATTCCTGCCTTCCTTGGGTGTACATTTGTCACACACTGGAGGTGCCACCAGGGGACCACATGGTTGGAGGACATGACTGTGGTGCTTGGTAGTGCTCCACAAATAGGTACTGGGCACTCGGATTCCACTTTGCTGGACTGACAGGGATAGGTAGAATCACTGTTTTTGTCTCAGCTGGAGCAATTTTGCTTCCAACCTTATTGATTGACTATAGTTTTGTTTCACCTCAGCCCACCTAGTGAGTTCCCATGGATCCACCTCACCTGGTGGTTTTGCTCTATAAAAATCCCCAGAAAAGGCAGGGTCCTTGGCAACCCCCTCAGATCTCCTGTCCTTCTCTCAGACAGAAACTTTCTTTCTCTCTCTACATATATACTCTGTTCTTAACCTCTGTTGTTACTAAAATTCATTCTTCAGTTTCAGAGAACATGAACTCGTTCCACGCGTCTTTCAGGTTGGGAGTTTCTTTTCCTGTATCACTTGTCTGTGAATGTGGCCATCATGTTCCCTGTCAGCCTGAGTCCTGGTTGGCTGCCTGCTGCCTGAATTCTGGGCACACCGAGTCCTGAGGCTCTTTGTTTTGTTGCCACAAGTGTGTAAATGGACAGGGCTCTGGGATTGAGCTGACTGCTTGCCCCAGTGTGTTATCATTCCCTTGCAGCCTTTCCTCTTCAGTGAAAGTACTTTATCACTTTCAATGGCATTTCTGTCTTCCTGCTCCTCTAGATCCGCTAAGGTTACAGAGATGGCAGCCAGGGGTTAGAGAAGAGAGTGGAAATCTTTACCTTGAGCTTTCAAGTTCACTGATAATTCCAAGGCTCAGATATGAGAACAGGGCTTTTCTGGCCTCAGCCTGACTGCTCTGCTGCCATCATCGGACAGGCAGGCGCTCGGATCCGTCTCCAGGATGTTGCCTCGGGCCTCAGAGACCTTCAGGGAACCTCCTCGTGCCCAAAGGAGGCAGCACCCCACTCAGACTGGTAGAACTGACAGTTGGGGGAGGCATTACTCTGACATTTGATGTAGGGTACGTCCACAAGAGAGACTGACTGCCCTCTTTCAGAACTGATATTTGTCTTTGGAGTTTAATTATGCTTGCAGGGAAGCTGGGATCTCTAGGCTAACCTGAGCCCTCATGCAAAAGTCTCCTATATTGTGCAACCAAGGACTGTCACAGATTCAAGAATAGCTCGGGGGTCTTTGCATCCCTTGTTACTGAGCTGGGGAGTGCCGCTGCAGTTCTGGTGTTGAACAAGGAGACTGCCATTTGGTCACCCTCTTCCCTCAACTTGCCTTTCTGTCAGTGAAACTTTAAATCTCATTCTGTAGGATGAAACTACATAATTTTTGAGATAAGCAGATGCTGTGTGTAGTTCCTGAACTATTTTCAAGAGACTTTTACTTTTGGAGCACAGAACTGAGAGTATGTGAGCTTCTTCACTTTTGACGTTTTAGAATCTATTCAATTATGGATCCTTGGGCTGAGTTCTAGCTTCCGTCTGAAGTTAATAATGTCTTCTTGAAAATTATAGGTACAATTTCTTCCATGGGTGTCAAGCTGGGAGGCGCCTGGAAAACTAAAGGACATTTCCATAAAAGTGAAGCTCCTCCAGGTTTCCCTGATTGGAGTCCCTCGGTAGACAGTCTAGTCCCAGTCTCTATCCATGCGGGGCAATTCATGGCAGTCAGTAATGCTGGAGAAAGATCCATGTTTTCTGTATCCCATGCATACAGCATGAGCAGTTGGATTCACTAGAGCCTAATTTTTCCCTTTTTTGCCTAACTCAAATGCTTAAGGAAACCATGCAAATGGGGGTGGGGGTGGGAATCAGTGACCAATTCAGCAAAGAAAAGCAGCTTTCAGCTGGCCAGGTGGCAAATTGCCCAGTGCCAGTTGTGCAATACATAGGGATGGAGCAAGTGGCAGCTTCCAGGCTACTCCCAAAGATGGAACAATCTCAAGTGTGCACTGGTGCTCACACATAGGCCTGGTTGATGTGTTAGCTTTTCATTACTGATATTGTACCTGATATAGATCAATTTACAAAAGGAAAGATTTATTTTGACTTATGGATTTGAGGGATTCAGTCCATGGCAGAAGCATCAAGGAGGAAGATGAGCAAAGATGCTCATCTCTTGGTGGTTGAAAACAAAAAGTAAGAATGAAGGTGACAGGAACATCAGGTACCCTTCAAGTTCATCACCACTCCCAGGGATGCACATCCAGTGAGGCCCTACTTCCTAAAGGTTCCACCACCTCTTAATAGCAGTACCAGCTGGGACCAAGCCTTCAATACCTGGTTCTTTGTGCGACAGCACACATCCAAGCTATAACAGTTAGGTTGGGGTTACATGATAGCTTTGGCTTTTTAATGTGTGTACATGATGATTTGGAATTCAGATATAGCATCAAATCAACTAAATCACACCAGCAGAGCCAGAACCAAGCTGGGCCTCTTCTTAGTACACATGCTTCGAAGCTCAGCAATCCAGGCACTTGATCACTACAGCCAAAAGAGAGGAAAGCCTGGCTCCTGCTCCAGCTGGCAGCAGTCCTAGTCATCATCCATGTGGTGTTGGTTGTAGGTGCATTTAGAATGCAGGATTTCTGAGGTTAAGTAAGGCTTCTACTTAGATTTCAGAAGGCCTGGGAGGCCAGGCAGTGTGCCCCTGAGAGGGCAGTATATAAAGCTGTGAGTGAAAAGCCTATTCAGTGGCAACCTCAGAAGTTTGAAAAAGCCAGGAATGCTGATTGTCTAAGAAAAGTTGCAGAAAGGTAGCAAAGCAGAACTGAGAGAGAAGCCTTGGGAGCTGCCAGCAGCAGTGCCGTAGAGGTGGAGCTGTGGAAGGCTTTTGGAGCTCACAACTTGCTACAGGTTGCATTGGATATTCCACATGGAACTACAGAACTTGATGCTTGCCTTGTGAGATCCCTGTGAGATTTGGGACTTGCTTTGGTCCCACTGTTTTTTATCCTGCTGTGTGTACCTTTTGAAATGTAATGTTTATCTTGTGCCTTGGAATGTTGGAAGTGTTTAACTTTTCATTTGTACAGGATCTCATGGCTAAGAGTTTGCCTTAGATCTTGGAGGAGACTTGGGGCTTGGACTTTTCAGCAATGCTAAAATTGTTAGGACTTTTGCAACTTTTAGAGATGGACTAAAATGCCTTTTGCATAAAGGGAGATACATAAGTCTTGGGCGAGGGTTTCCCAGGGACAAAATGTCATGGTTCTAATGTAATACAATGTTCAAGTTGTAAAATATTAAAAGAATGTCTATGTACTTGGAAACTGGTTTAAGGATATATCTAGTTGCCAAGTTGACAAGGGGTGAATTGTAGTGGTCAATACTTGACTGGATAACACCCTAGACAGTAGGGGCTATGCCCCATGGGGCAGGGAGGACCCACCTTAGGGCATAGAGGGGCCACCCCAGAGTGACTCAGCACAAAAAGGATGTATAAAGGGGTTGAGGAAGGATTCAGCACCACGTCTTTGGAGGAGCTAGATTGATGCAGCCACGTCACTTTGGAGGAGCACAGATCTCTGCAGCAGCTGCTGCCACTTTCTTGAAAGAGCTCTGGTCTTTGAAGTTGGCATGAAAGGAAGAAAGAGAGGCTTGATAGAGGCCACAGCTGCTGCTCCTCCTCTGCTTTTTATTGTTTTCTGCCTCCATGAGCTATTGTCATTTGCCTTGGAGACAGCAGAGTATGGACTAAACTTCTACTAACTGTGAGCTAAATAAACCTTTCCTCTCTTAATTTTGGGTGTTGGTATTTTGTCCCAGCAATGGGTAAAAATGAACCAAGACAACAGGCTTTGGAGATATGGGGTAGAGCTGGGCATGCACAGTAAGGAATGTTTGAGAGGTGACCCAAAGCCCCGAACCTGGAGGCTGGCTGGCTTCCAAGGGATATCTAGTCACTGACAATTGCTGTGCTTTATTGGTGGATGTCACCAGAGCAAGCAGTGGCTGAGATTACTATCCATATGAGCAGCAGCAGTCCAGCCCAAGGCCCAGGCTTCTTGAATGCTGGAAGGCTCAGGGTACCCTTGTGCAACACAGCCAGATCTAAAGTTGATGGTTACATTTTCAGAAATTTTCAAACTGAATATCAAATACTGCAATTAGTAAAAGTAAATTCTTCATTAAGTTATATTAAAATCAAATAATAAACACTCAATTAATTTCCTTATTATTTTGAATGTGGCACCCCAAGTTTTCTTCTTATCTGTGTTTTTTATTATTTATTGATTGATTTATCTATTTTTGGTGTTTTGAGACCGGGTCTCACTATATAGTTAAGGCTACCTTGAAGCCATTATGTAGCCCAGGCTGGCCTCAGACTTGCACACAGTGATCCTCTTGTCTCAGCCTTCCCAGTACTTCTGGGATGACAGGCATGAGCCACCAAGCCTGGCCAATTGGTGAATTGAGGCTATTTCCATTAATGGTTATAATTGATATACATTGACTTATGTTTGTCATGTTATTTTACTGCTGTTGGTACTCTACTTTACTCCTGCATTTAAAATTTGCTGTGTATGGTGGGTTCTTTCTTGGAGTTGTGGGCATTTTAATCCCTTTCTAGAATATCTTTTAGTTCTCTGTGTAGGGTTGATTCGGCTGTCATGAATTTCTTTACTTGTTCTTTGCCATGGAAGTATTTCACTTCTCCATTAAGGTTGAAAGAGAGTTTTACAGAGTATATCAGTCTGGGTTGGAATTTGTTTCCTTGTAGGACTTGAAATACTTTGCTCCATGCTTCTTGATTTGATGGTTGGTGAGGAGAAATCTGCTGTTATTCTGATGAGTTTTCCTTTAAAAGTGATCTGTTTCTTTTCTCTAGCAACTTTTAGTATGTTGTTCTTGTGCTGAATTTCTGGGATCTTATTATATGTCTGGGTGTAGTTTTAATTGGATTCATATCATTTGGAGTTCTATATGCCTCAGTTACTTGAATGTCAGTTTCCCCATATTTGGGAAGTTTTCTGCTATTACTTCTGCCCATACTCTTTATGTCATTTGTGTTGTCTCCTTCTTTCTCATTGATGCCTATTAGTCTTAAGTTGTTCATTTTACATCATGTTGCAGCTGTTGAATTATTATTTCCTAGATCTTAGTTGTTTTTAGAGTTCTTTCCTTACCTTTTCACTAGCTGCAGTGGTGTCTTCAAAGTCTGAATGTCCATCTTCACTTTCATTCAGATGATTTTACCAATTTTTAATGGAGTTTTTAATTCCTTGAATATCTCTTTGACTCTGCGTCATGCATGCTATTCCTTTTCTATATTACTCATTCAAGGTTCCATCATTTTTCTATTCTCTACTTTTTATCAGTGTCTTCTTTAGAAATGCTTACTAATTCTTTCAATATAGTTATCATTTCTTTTTTACCTGTGAGTTTATCTCTGATCTGATTCCCTCTATGTTCTTCTGCAGTTGTTTCTTTACTTCAGTTGCTATTATTTCAGAGATTTCAGGTGTGTGGCTTCCAATTTCTTCTATGCTGATGTCTTCTGGGTTTGTTCTGGGTGGGCTGAGGTCCAGAGACTACCTTTTGCTCTTCTTTTTTGTCATTTTCTATTCCAGAGAGAACTCTTTATTTTGACTTCTGTGATATCTTTTTGTGAAAGCTTAGTAGTAGGTAGCTGTATCACTGTAGTCAGCGCCTCTCTGTGAAGAGTCTGGGTTTTTTTATAGGTATCTTTCCTGTGTTACAGATTCTTGTTTGTGTGTGTCCCAAGATTTTGCCTCTATTTATTGAGGGACATATTGATTTCCTTTTGGCACTGTACTCCTTCCTTCAGTGCAGGGCTTTGGTGGAGTTATTACCCAAGCACCTCCTGATATTATTCCCCAAAGGAGAACATGTGGTTAATATAGATATGGTTTCCTACTTACAGTAGTATAATTAGTAATACTAATAACAGCTATTAAAAATTAGAAACTGACAAACTTTTGTAACTAATGGGTTTGTGCTTTAGACCATAGGAGCAAACATTATAGCCGTACAATAAATCAGATCTTAAATTGGAAACCCGTTTTAAATTAGCTTCCCTGAGTTCTGTCTGGCACCTCCCCTTCATGCGCCTGGAGTGTTCCAGACATACTAGTTCACACAAGTTACCTGCTGCCACCTCTGTGCTGTGAGGATGCTCTTGCAGGTCTGGGCCTCAGTCTGGGCTCAACCAGACCCAGCAGTACACCCCAGCTCACCGGGTCTAGATCTACTGAACTTGAACTCAACCAGCCAGACCCAGCTTGGGTTGGGTTGCTGTGTACGGCTCTTTCCAGCTGAGCCCCATCCAACTGGATCACTGGGCCTCACTGGCTGCCTGTCCCACAGCTCCTTCCCAGTAGGCCTGCTGAGGTGGAGTACATTTCTATCTTATAATAATTAACAAGATATATTCAATTTTTGGTCGTCTTGCACTTAAATAATTGGGCTGATAAGTGGTTAATCTTAAGCTGTGTGTTAACATCCTTTTTATTGGCCATATGGAGAATAAGCCTATAACCCACTCATGTGCGTACCACTTCCATTTTGAGAAGCGGGTTGTTAGCCATCACAGCAAGCCACAGCACAGCCTTCTCTAGCTGGCCTGCTCCGTGAACAACCAAAATGAAGAGGCTTGCTTGACAACCAAAGCTCCACTTCTGCCCATGGTAGAATACAAAAGCAGGCAAGATTCTTAAGCATGAGGTATGAGGCGGGCACCACAAAGCAACAGCCCCCAGTAGCTGCAGAACTAACTGCACAGGAGGGTTGTTCCCACCCACCCCTTCCCTTCGTGCTCATTCCCCAGCCCTTGAAGTTTTCTCTTGTGTTTTTAATCCCAGCCACATGTGTAACCTGAGGACCTATAAATTATAAAAGGTCTTTCAAACAATGTTAGTATATAAATATAAAATATAACATTAAGTTCCCATCATTAATACTGAGCAATAAGTCAATATTTGATAAAAATTGTCTCAGGGGAATGTGCCTTTCAGCCTGGTTCTATGCTTCACAGACTTATTCAATTATTATTTAATTACTTGGTTAAATGTCATGGCTTACAAAGCAGGGATTAGATTAATAATAGCATGAGGTTTATTTTAAACCAGCCCCACATTAGATAGAGCTGATTTTTTTGTCTTTCAGGGCACAGAATTTACATTCTCCCTCTGCACCTGGTTTTCAATGAATTCATTCTATTTAAGCTTCTCTCTCCTTCAGAAAAATCATTCTCCCGTATTCGTCATATTTTTCCAGTCTTTCAGCTATTCTCCACTCCATCTCTCCTTCCCCCTAGAGTCTTAATTGTACCATAAATCAAATATAATTCAAATAGAAATCAAATATAATTCTACCATAAATCAAATACCTTAACAAAGAATTGTGCCCAAAACACAGAAACACAAAATAGATTCTGAGTCAGAAACTAGAACCATCTAGTTTCAAAGGAAGGTGGGGCACCACGCAGAGTGGTTTCCGAGCCAACACCCTCTGTTGAATGGTTTGCTGCTTAATTCATCTCTATGTGGTTGCTACAGCAACCGCCCCATCGGGAGGACTCATTGGCACCTAGACGGACTGTATTTCCCTGACATTAGTAGAGGAGGGCAATGAGAATGTCTAATGAGAAGTCTGAGCAATTCTGAAGCATTGCCCTTTCAGCTTCATCATATTGGGCCAGCATTTGGGGTGTTTTGAGCCTGTCCTTTTGTTGGTCTGAGAGCTGGAGGGCTCAGGAGTGCTTGACAGGGGTGGGGGCAGTGAGAAGAGGTGGGGGAGCAGGCCCAGGAGGGCTTGGGGGCAGGCTGGGGACAGCTGAACTGTGGTGGGCCACGCAGGCCCTTTGTTCTCTGCCATCTGTGTGCTGAGGTTTTGGGAGTGAAGCCAAATTAGCATTACCTGTATTGTGCCCCTCAAGTTGGGGTGGCAGCCGGACCTGCCTCTCACACCAGGGCCCTGGAAAATGGCAGGAACCAAAGAGTCAGGAAGATAAACTGTCTCGACATTTGGCTTGATGGATATTGAGCAAAATTCTTAAAATAAACTACGAAAAGCACCGTAAGAGAACAGACATCTGAACGCCCTTGCAAGCCCAGGGCAATTAAGTATGAGAATGGAATGAAGAATGATTTTTAAAATGACCGGTGAGCCTCAGAAGCCAGTGCACTGAGTGGGGAGAGCTAACTCGTGGTTATACTTATGGCCAGGGCTCTGGCTGTGTACCTGAAAGGACCACGGAAAGAAACCTATGTACAGGGAAGGCTTTTCAGACACTGAGCATAAATATTAATTATGCAGCCTCAAAAACTTACAAAGTGTCATACAGCTTTCCAGGAATTAAGTTTGGCAATCACTACCAAAATTTACAGGACTTGGGATAATCTTTCCAGCCCAGCAACTGTACCTCTAGTAATTTGTCCTAAGGTAACAATTGTGAGATATGCAAACTCTTAACCATAAGAAATCCGTCCTAGTCACAGGGTCCCTTAACCTGTTTTCCATCTTGAGTCATGCAGGACTATCCCACTGAGTGGCTTGTATCATTCTGTGGGACTGTCCCATGTCACCCAATGGGACAGTCATACGTGTACACAGGTTCAGAGCCACCCAACAGCGAGATATAAATCATGGACCCATCCTGAATGGGTTAACCCTTGGAAATCTGTTAAGCGTAAACCATAGGGAACTGGTTAACGCAAATGATGGTAGAGCTATGTAATCATTAAAATGTAATCATTAAAAACAATGCTAAAGTATATTTGGTGAAATGTGAATGAAATAGTATACTTCTGAGGGAAATAAGACAAATTAGACATATATATATGTCTATAAAAATATATATATATATATATTTTTTTAAGAGTATCTTACACTAAAAGTACCTTGAGGGATCTGATAAAATATTGGAATAGAATTGTTGTCTTCATGAAGTAGAAGTAGAATTACAGGCTATTTTATCTTCTGTATTTTTTGTATTTATATTTTCTAGGTTTTCAACGATAACTATTTTCCTGCCATTCTCAAGGTTTTGTAAAAGCATCTTGCAAAGGAAACATATTAGTTTTACACTTATGTAAATTTACCTGTTATTTTAGAAGAAGGAAAATCCTTGCCAGATGCTCAGCCTCCTGAGTCCCAATAAATTCACATCTACTCTGGGAATGAATGGGACTCCGATGAATGGGACAAGACCCTGAGGGAAACACAGGATCAAACCTCTCGGTAAGTCTCGATTCTGAGATTGGGAGTTCAGGGGCTCTTCTGTTTTCTGCAAGGACGAAATTGCTAAATGCAGTGTCCCAGGAAGTTATGGATAGGGGGAGATAGATGTGGTCCCAGAACCAAAACAGCAAATATTATAAAAGAAAGTATTATACAATAAGATTGGTGTTACATATGTCCTGTAGAAATCAAACTTTAACCATAAGAAGAGGTGGGGGAGCAGGCCCAGGAGGGCTTGGGGGCTGTCCTTTTTTTATAGCCCCATCCAGTAGAGAAGAGAAACTCACAAAATCTCTGCAGGCCCTGCCTCTGGACAGGACACTACCTGGGAATGGTACCCTTCTGCTCTTCTGGGCCATCTCTTAGAGCTTTGACTCTTACAAGGATGCTGGTTCTTCCCTTAAGAGTCTCATGCTCTATGGACTGAGCTAGCCAGGCAGCTATTGGTTCTTCCTTTAAAAATCAATTTTTATATCTAAAAAATACATTTTAGATATACATAATGATCACGTTCATCATGGGGAATGTGCATCTATAATATGTCTTCTTATCTTTTGCCCACCCAGCATAGATGGTCATTGGCAGTCCATTAAGTGACTCAAGTTTGTAGTTGAGTTGGGACCCTTTAGTCATTCTTGGCTACTCTGTCTGCCCAAGTATCATTACAAAGGACTAGGATCTAATTTACCAGGTTTGTGCTGCACTATGACAAATAATTACATGGAACCTAAAACACCTTTGCATGACTGATCAGATGTGTTACCACTGAAAAGAAAGGTTAGAAATAAAACATTTCTACATTGTAAGTGTCGGGCGCCCTCCCGTCCAGCAGGAAAGCACTCAACACGATTTGTGCGGCGGAAAGGCTTTAATCGTTCTCCTGAGTGATGCGCCCCGAGAGAGCACAGTTCCTCTCTCTGTCCCTCTTCCTGTCTCTGACCCTCCGCGTCGCGGAGCGTTTCTTTTATATCCTCACACTGTCCAATCGAGGGTTGATACATGTTACAGCGCCATTGGTTACAATCTCAGGGAAGGTATCTTACATCATTATAGGTGGGTGTATAGCGACTGCGGAAGCAGGAAATGAGCGCCATCTTGGCACACTCGGTGGGAGGGGTAATCTAGCGCAGGCTTCAAGGGCTGCAGCAGGCCTCACCCAATGGTCCCTAGGAGTTTTGGTTCTGAAGCCGCGATTCGCGGCATGGGCTCTCTACAGTAAGTTTGTCCTAATTTCTTTTAAACCCTGAAAAAGGAACACATGGAGTAAACTTTGTATTGGATCAAGTACAACTTCTTCAGCCAGTGCTTTGCCAGATGAGCAATAACTTGGTAAGTGAGCCATGTCTCGTAGTACGAGCAGTAGTACCTGAGGCCAGATGTCACATGATCTCAAGTGAGCCAATGCTTATTTTCTCTCTGGGTCTCTCTTCCATCCTCTCTCTCATCTGCAGAGGAAGAAGAGGAAAAGGCAGAGGAAGCCCTCACTTCCAGGGAGGTTAGAAAGATGTGGGAAATAGAACAACATAGCAGTCCTTCAGGACAATGCAATGTCACATTCCTATGAATTCCTCAGAATGAGGCAAAAGCAAGTGTCCCTGGGTATAGGTGTCCTTGCTAAAGGTGCAGCTAAAGGGAAGGACTCCATTGAGCCGTGAGTGGTGATGCTGTTGGGCGCTGGTCACAGTCCTCCCACGCAAACACCCCTCCTCTCTCTTACCTCCCTCCCACTGGCCGGGAAGGTTTTCAAAGATAAGTTCAGGTTGTTTCTTTATTTTCCTTTATATTTTGTATTTTCTTTATTATTTGGTACTACATTACAGAACTGTCATCATTTTATATGAATGTTTTTGGTTGGTGGAATGAATCATCTAAACTTTTCATTACTTCTAATGGGTAAATTCGCTTTGATATACAAGCAACTCAGATTACAAGCATGTTAGCATGTTTCTGGAAAAAATTCTACTCACAAAACAAGGTTTTACTATACACATAAGGCTTTATTATACATACATACATAATATATATAAATGTTATGTACATGTGTATATATAAATTTTAGTGGCAGCTATAGTTTGTTACATGAAACTTATTACTTTATTAGAATTATATGAATTTTATTTCAGAAAAGAATGATTTCTCCATGGAAGCAAAGTGCCGTCACCTCCACATAAACAATACTCCTCTGCACACAGTGCCTTTTATTTTGGCAACATGTCTTTGCTGCCATCTGCTTTGGAAAGCACTTGCCAGAGTTGTGATAATAATTGAGTTACGAGGGGAATTAGGTGTAATGGAGGGGAAGGAAATTGATTGCTTAATTTTTATTAACAGAAAGTAAGAAAATTGTGATGCCCTGCTGTGATCCAAAATGAAACAAAGAAGAGAGACTCAGAGATGACTCCAGGTGGCCGGAACATTCGTGCACAAACACCATCAATCCTACAGGAGGGCGAGAAGAGGCCCAGCCCAGTGGAGCAATGGAAGCCAGAAGGAGAGGGTGACAGGACCTCAGAGCAGAAGTGACGTGGCCCCAAGGAAAGCACGCAGGCCTCCGGGATCCTGGGACCATCTGATGGAAAGAGCAGCCATACTCTTGTTGTGTTTTGCCTGTTGGAGGGTGAATGGCACATCTTTGGGGGTGGCAACTGGAGTCTGTGAAGTGTGTGCAGGTGTGTGCTGAATGAGTGACTCCCTGCCCTCGAAAACACTGTGCCTCTGAAGTAACCAAACATCTATGACACATTGCATAGACTCATGGGGGTTAGCCAGACTGCAACAGGCCTCCGTAGCTTCCTCAGAGCAGATGTGAGCTGGGCCAACTGAGTTGGGTCAGTGTCCCTCTCGTCCACCTTGTGGCAGGTGAGTTTTCTTTCTATCTCCGGTTGGCTGCTGACTCTGACAAGCTGCCTGTGTGTGTCCTGGAACCTCTGTTAATCTGGGGATCAGTTTCATATCTTTGGTCTGTGGGATTAGGAAGAAAGTAACTCTCTTGGCTGTGGGGCACAAGGAGCACTTGGCTTGGAGAGTCTCAGAGGAGATTTTGTGTGTGTGTGTGTGTGTGTGTGTGTGTGTGTGTGTTTTAGGGAAGGGTTTACAGGGCATTCAGGGTGTACAGGGTATTCAGGGTCTCACTACTAGATCAGACTCATAGTGATCTGCCTGTTTATAGCCTCCTAAGAGCTGGGATTACAGGCATGTGACACTGTGCCCAGTCTCAATTGTGCACCCCAGGGGTGGGCCCAGCACCCCGGCAATCGAACCCCCAGCCCCTGCACCTGCTTGCAGGTGCTTTAATCTGCTGAGGTATTTGGTTGGCCCAAGAGAGGCTCAGAGGATCGCCCTGCAGCATCACTGTTGCTAATGGATTCAGTCTTCTTACTGCTCACCCGTGTTGACAATGGCACACTGGATGCATTTGGTTTCCTCTGTGAGGGGCACACAGGCTTGGCTGTGCCACAGCGATCCAAGGCATTTTGCTCAGCTCCTAAGGATTCCAAGGCCCTGCACTCCACTTGGAGGAGGTCTGGATAGCAAGTTCATAGTCTTTCAACAAGATTACTGCATTGAATGGATTCCTACCATATCCACACATACGTTTGCTAAAGGGAAAACCATGCATTACAGTTTTGCATCCCTCAGAGAATTCAAGAAATATGGCATGCAGTTACTTTCTAGCCTAACTGCTGGGGATAATTTGCATATGCTTCAGTTATAATTTGGAATTAAGTAGACTCGAACTGATGAAGTCTAATCCAACAATGCACAAATCAGAGTAGACAATACACTTGTAGAACTTCTGAAATGGAGTGGAGGGAAGTTAAATTGGACACACTCATGTGTTACATTGTTCAACTAAAGTAACATTTTCAGCCTTTTTTTTTTTAAATGTATTTGGTTGTTGCAGGATCTCACTGCACAGCTCAGACTCGCAGTGATCCTCCTGTTTTCAGCCTCTTCAGGGCTGGGATTACAGGGGTGCGCCACCACGCCCGGACTCTGGCTAGCTCAGCCCACCCTGGGGCAGGGATGGCATGACATGTGGTGCCAGGGATCGAACCACAGTCCCTGTGCTTGCCTAAGCTTGCCTAAGCAGATGCTTTAGTCTGCTAATCGATCTTGCCAACCCCTTGAAGTCTATTTTTTTAAAGGGTTTCACTACGAAGTTCAGGCTGGTCTTGAACTTAACTATGCTAACCAGGCTGGTCTCAAATTTACAGCAATCCTCCTGCTCTCTCTCTCTCAAGTGCTGGGATTATGGGTGTGCACCAGGCTGAACTACACTTAAAAATCTTTGAATACTTTCACACTATTAATGTTACAAAGCAGGTTTAAATTGCAGCTATACAGCATGAACATAATTATAACCAAGTAAAGGAGAAGAAAGAGAAACATAGCTAAAAATAAAGGTTAAGTATATCAAAATGTAAACAGAGGCTAACTGTGGATGACGGGACTATGGGTGTTATTCTCTTTCTTTTTATATATTATTATGTAATTTTGTTAGTCATCATGTGTTAATTAAGAGTTAGAAAGCAAACTCTTCATGCTACTAGACAGAAAAAAAATTGTATTTTTTACTACTTTTTAAAAACTACGTGAAGGCTGGCCTGATAGCTCAACAGACTAAAGTGCATGCTTAGGCAGAGCACAGTGACAGGGATTTGATCCCTCACCATGCCATACCAGCCCCGCCCCCGGGGCATTCTGAGATGGAGATTGAGATTGGGCACGGTGATGGTGGTGCTTGCCTGTAATCCCAGCGCTTTGGGAGGATGAAAACAGAAGAATCACTACAAGTCTACATAGTGAGACCCTGTAGACCCTGCCTTAAATACAGAAAAATAAAATAAAAACTATGTGTGAATAGCAGTGAAGAAAAAAAAAAAAGAAACCATCCATTTTATTAAATTGCAATGTAAATGCTCCACATTGTCTGGTGGACAGGATGTGCCCAGATAAATCCACTCTAAGTTGAAGACATCTATAAGATTCACTCTCAATAAATGCACGATGCAGTGAAAATGTAAATAATAAATGTGTGCGCAGGAGAGCGCTGAAGGAATGACTTCCTGCCCTCGAGACCACTGCACCTCTTAAGTAACTGGAAGTCTGCCACACGTTGCATCGGCTTGTGGGGGTCCGCCGGACCGCACCTGCGCTCTACGGCATCCTCAGAGCAGATGTGAGCACCGAGGTATGAGGACGCTGAACGTCACGTGAGGACGCTGAATGTCACATGAGGACGCTGAACGTCGCAGTGTAAGGACACACCGCACCACCCAGAGTCTCTTAGGTATCACGAACACTGTATTTCTCAGTTTGGGCGCTGTTTAGTAGAAATGGGCTCAGTTTGTGAAGAAAAGTCCTCACGCTGTATACTTAGGAGATGTATATTTGTGTGTCTTTAAATTTACATAAGTTCACATAATATATATTTGTGTGTTTAGGATACGTGAACCCTGTGTGTGTGTGCAATACTCCAGTAAAATAACATATAAGGTGTGATAGAAACATATAGTGAGTATTGAAAATTTTTATTAGTATGTGTTCGGGGAGTTGGTACATGTACATAACGTGTCTTAATTTCTTTCTAGCCCCTCCTCTTTTCTCCCCTTTCCCTTCACCTCTTGGTTCCCTTCCCATTTTCAAAAGCTTTTATCATTTCCCTTCCAATTCTTTTTTCTTTCAATCTGCTTCTATTCCTTTCCTTCCCTCCTCCTTTATCTCTCAAGCTTAAATATGCCATGGTTTCTCTTATATAAGAGACAACAGATAGGTGATAGCTAGCTAGCTAGCTAGATACATAGATACATAGATACATAGATAGATGGGTGGATGACAGATAGATGATAGATAAAACAAAATAGAAGGCAGATACACCGAGCTAGGAGGATCTTTTTCAAATGAGGCAATAAGAAAGTTCAAAACGTTATTATAATACAAGACACATTGTCACTAATCTATCTAGAAATACCTCTGTCCCCTTACTTCAGACACCTTATTCCATCACTTGCCACTTGCTGAAGCAGATCTGGAAGTCTTCTTGCGTGAGTGTCTTTACAAGGCGTGATAAGGGCACAGTGGATGTTGCATGCCATCCGATGGAAAGGCAGCTCCCAAAAGCCTTCCCGCGTGCCTTCATCCACCTTATCTACCTGATCTGGCATCACGTGACCTCTGGCTCCTCCTCAAATTCAAATTTCTAGAATGGTAGCCATGGCAGCTCAACTGAAAACATTCACAAGCCAAGACTTCCAGAACTGCTTTCCGAAAGTTGCAAGAACTACTGGGTAAGTGTGTTCAAAGTGTGGCTCAGTCCTTTGAGGGGCATTCATGGTAATGTCTTTTACTGTAACAAAATTTTAAAGATTTTAACATTCACCTTATTTTTCAACCTTATATATAACTTATAATACTTCAATCAAAAGTACTTTGAAATAAAATACTAAAATTTAGAGAAAACCTGAAGAGGTGGGGGCCGCACAGAGCAGGTACATAGGCACTGAGTTTGGTGGATCCTTCCCGAGGGCTTTCTGTGAACTTTCTGGATGATGGAGGGACTCTTTCTACAGAAGCACAGTGGCTCATCTGCAGGCCCCTTGTGTTCTCCAGCAGTTTTCATTTCAATTGAAATTTTAGTTTTACTTTTTATGAGCTCTGTTGTGTTTCCTTGGCTTCTGGTTTTTCATCTCCATAACAGCAGCAATAGGAATGCTTGGCTTACATGATGCTCAACCAGGAAGCCACTCATCAAGGATAACTCTTAGTACCATTATCACTCCCTTCCCTTCCCCGCTAGGAATCATATTTCCAGTGGAAATGGTCAAGTCCATTGACTTTGCAGGAAAGCTCGCTATTGGGAAACTGGAGTTCACCTTCCTGAAGTAAGCTGTGGGGGAGGAAATCACTTAGCTTCAAAAATCTGGGCAGAATTATCCTAGAACTTCTGCTTTGGAGACTCAGCATGCAGGGAAGCCGGTACTTCGGCCCAGTGGATGTGGACTGTGGACTCACTCACTTTCCCCGGCTCGCCTCATGTGCTGTACTCACAGGAAATGGGGCTTTGCCAGGTGCAGTGCCGAGAGACAACTGTCGCACTGTTGTGGTGTGTACATCGCTGCTGAGCAGGGTACAAGTGCATGTTGGTCTTCTCAGGGAATCATGGGACCACTGTACTACTGTTCCAAGCTACTGAAGCCAGCTGTACAGGGCCTGGGAGGGGAATGGCGCATGGCCTTTGTAGAAAGGAGATCTGGGAGCTGGGCCGGGCTGCGATGCCATGAGCTTACTGTCTTTGGCAACCCGAAGAACACAGGGATCCAAGAACAGCAGCTGCCAGGAAGCTGTGTAGGAAGCAGCACCACCCACAGTATGGGGACAGAGCCAGGGGTTGGGGAGCCCAGGGCAGGATCCTAGCCTTGGGGCAGGCAAGCCAGCCACTGATTGCTGCCCTTGTGCTTCCTTTGTATCTGAGAATGCCCAAAGCAGCATAGCATGCAGCTGTCACTTGCTAGGGAAGCAAAAGTTACCTCCTATGAGTTCGTGACTAAGAAGACAGTTCTGAAGTTAAAATCTCTTCTACTTTAGTAAAATTTTAGGATCCTTAAGGAAAGTCATCTCCTTTCTCCACTGGGAGGAGACCAGGGAGTGTTCCCATCTGATGCCGTGAGGCTGCAGCCGTGGAACAGTGGGCTGGAGCACCTTTGTGATAAGCAGTACCCCATCACCCATCAGTGAGGGCAGTGCAGGGATTAAAATGGAAAGCAATTATTGGCTCCCTTCATCGTCTATCATCCCCCGCTGACTCTTTCTCATTTAGCAAATGAGACACCTACAACGAAAGCATCAATTTGAGGGATTAAAAAGTCCTCAGCATGCATGGGTCCTCCCACTGGGGAGGGCTGGGGGAAGCCCAGCAAGCCACACCTCCCTTGCTGCCCCAGCTTGGGCCCACTATTCCACCCCTTGGTGCCATGTGCTGGAGAGCAGACACGCCTCGACCGCGGAGGACTGGCTCCAGGATTAATAAGCTAACTCGGAGGGCCATGAACGTGGCTGCATGGTGTGTGGCTTCATAAGGGGGCTGAATCAACACCAGCAGGCACTGCAACTGAGGAACCTGAACCCTGGTGAGATAATTTCCTTCTTCACAAAGAGGCCCTCCAACCTAATGAAAAGCTGTAGATCCTGCCTGGAGACAGCAGAGTCCACAGAAACGCCACAGTGCTTGTAAAATTTGTAGTGACTCTGCAAACATTTAGTAGAAATTTTCCTTCCCCACCCACGCCCACCCTGCTAGGCAGAGTAGCCTGTTGTATTTATTAGGCATTAGTGTGTGTCAGGCACTGTCGGAAGGGATTCACATGAATGTTATCATCTAATCCTCCTGACAGCCCTGTTGGGGAGGTAAGATTTTTATTGCCATTGTACAAATAATACAGTGACAATTCAGGAAGTGTAAGCACCTTCCCAAAGTGGGAGAGCTGTCCGACGTCCTACCAGGAGGCTCCCAGGGCAGATGCTCCCACCCCCTTTCAGGGCTGTGGTGGGTGGAACAGAGACCCCATCAAGACACACTCCGTGGTGCAGAGGACGCCAGGCAGAAACCCTGAGCCTGAGGTCCAGCAGCAAGGGTCTGCAGAGGGCCACCGGGCTTTGATATTTTAACAAGGCTGAGCAGAAATGAAAGTCAACTTAATAAAGCAACAGCAGAGCCCGAGTACTTAGGGGGACAATGCAAGGGAGCGTAGCTCAGATGCTCTGAAACTCAGGCCCTGTGTATAGCAGTGCACTTCAAGCACATTTTGTGCATTTAAAGTTACAGAACATAAAATCGAAACACTCTGGTGGACAACTGGGTACGGTGAAGACTAACATAACATATTCCCTGAGCAAAAAATTGCCCACATGGTGCAGTTCCTGTGGAAACAATAAAAATAATCCAATTTAGTTATTCAGCGCTCACCTTCCCCTGCCTGTAATTAGTGCTGCTATAATGAGGGAAGTGGGGCGAGGGAGCTGCGCAAACAGCAAGCATGAAATTACATCTGGCCGCTGATGAGGACTGGTTCCCTCCCTCTACTGTGATTTCCTCCACCGTCTCTTATTGGAGATACTTAACTTGCTTTGATGCTCTTAGGTCCGCTTACCATGAAACCTGCCATGGTCTTATGCAGGAAATTGTTGCCTAAAATAAGCTTGTTAATTAAGCTGGCATGTTTTCACTTATTTGTTTGCTTCTTAGTTCATAAAAGGAATATGCTTGAAACCCAGCTGAAAGCTGAGGATGAGGATGCTTGCATCCTAGTGAAACCTGTTCACATCAGAAGTGCTCATGACAGGGCCGGTGAGATAGCTCAGTGGATTAACTGCTTGCTTTGGCAAGCATAAGGACCAGGGTTCGATCCCTGATACCACGTGCTGTGCCAGCCCCATCCCTGGGGCATGCTGAGCCAGTGATGGAGTCCAGGCATTGTGGTGCATGCCTGTAATCCCAGGGCTGGGGAAGCTGAAAACAGGAGGATCACTGAGTCCGAGCTATGTAGTGAGACCCTGTACCAAATACATAAAATGAAAAATAAAGTGCTCATGTCAGCTGGCAGAGCAGGGCCCACTGTCACCACTCACCACCCCAAAAGAGACTAGAAAGAGAGAGGGGGAGCCATTGGGAACCTGAATTTGTGCAGGACATATGTGGCTCCCAGGAGATCGGACAGCCAAATGCTGGGAGCAGACAGTGGGTGGGGGTGCCAGGGGTCAAGACAAGGAGCTAGGTCTCCCACGTCCCAGAAGAGCCCATCAGGCTTCCCCAGAACCAGTGTGTGCTCCAAAATGGAGTGAGCCTCTAGACACCTCTAGACACTGGCCACAGAGATAACTGGTGACAGATCACTCTTCCTGATTCCACCCAGCGAGACAGATTACAGTTTAACCCTTGGAGTAAGCTCTGAAAATGAGTGTCAGACTCTATAGTTTTAAGAATGCAAGTCCCAGCAAGATTTACCCTATGTCAGAGACCAGCTATGTGTAGGATTCCCAAGTCACACTTTGGACCAACTGGCTACAAATTCAGCGATTCTCACAACTTGCTTCATGTTTATTAATTCACTAGAGTAACTCACAAAATCCAACTTCAAGGTTTGGGAAAGAGAGAGTTGGGACATGTCACCAGCCAGGAACATCAGAAAGTGCCACTGAGTGTTGGTGCCCAGAGGCTTGGCTTTGTTTTTGTTGTAAAGGAGGTTTAACCCAGAGCCTTTGCACTGAGCTATATACCAAGCTATTTTCTATTTTTTAATAGAGTCTTGCTAAATTACTAAGTTGCCTAGAATGGGCTAGAACTTTTGATTTTTCTTTCTCAGCCTCCCAGAGTTCTGGGATTATAGGCACATTCCAGCATGGTCAGCTGGTGTCCAAATTTTTTGTTGGGGTTTCATTACACAGAAATTGGGTTACTCATTGACTGTGTAATTTAACTCAATCTCCAGCTCCTCGCCTGGAGTCAGGTTGTGCCAAAGTTCTAATCCTCTGGTCACATGGTTGATCTTTCTGCCAACCAATCCCCATCTTAGGGGACCTAGGGATCCTCCATAGCATAACAAAGAGATCTCAGAAGATTTCAAGAGTTTTTGAGGTTGTGTGGAAGATCAGATATATCCTCCAGGGTACTGCACCAGTGCTATTCAGAGACACTGGTTGCAGCCAATAGATTATTGCGACTCTACACAGTATGATTTCTTTTGCTCGTTTATTTCCTTGCCTCCCATCTAAAACTAGAACCTCCCTAGATGGGGGAAAAGTTGGTGGTATGCAGAGAACAGACCACTTCTGGCTGTGCTCCGGTCTTTGTAAGCCCTAACTCCAGTTTGGACTGGAGAAAAAGTTCTAAATCAGATGATGTTTCAAACTAAAGCAAGCTAACTGCTAATAACTGAAAAGCATGCCAGTGTTATGAAGGTTTTTTTTTCCCCCACAAGATCATTAAATGATGGGAAATAAGGATTTTATAGCATGAATGAAAGTGAGGACTAAAAATATAAAAATCTTTCATGTTAAAGCTACACTAAGGCTAACACTCATTTGTAGCCCTTTGCAGACACTACAATGTCTCATATGAAAAAGAAGGCAAATATCAAGTGTAGGCAAGGATGTGGAGCCTCCAGAGCTCTCATATGATGCTGGGGAGAATAAATTGCTGAAATCATTTTGGTAAAATAGTGGGTAGCATCTTCTAGAATTGCCTATGTGTGAAATGAAACCCAGTCACTCTGCCCCTAGGGATGTAACCTAACAGAAATTCAGGCACAAGTATATCAGAAGTCAGACACAGTGAGATAGGAGAGAGGGCGTAGCTTGGACTTTCTGGGAAGAGAGGGTTGGGCTCCCAGCATTAGCTCTCAGGCCCTATAAGTAGATCTTCCTGGTAACCAATCCCCATCTTAGGGGCTCTAGGGATCCTCTGGAGCATAACAAAGAGATCTCAGAGATTTCAAGAGTTTCTGGGGTTGTGTGGAAGATGGATATACCCTCCAGGGTACTCACTGGTACAAGTAGTTCTTGTGGCTTTCCTCAAGCTTTGAATTGCAAAAAGGACTGGAACACCATGAAGAGCTGGCTACCATGGCTCTCCTCACATTATCTCAGGTGTCTTGCCTTGTGTCCTCCAGGGTGTATTTTTATCTATTTTTTCCTTTTTTACTCGGCCAAAGCTTGTTCTCCCTCTTCACCATTACTTCTTTTTTTTTTTCTTTCTTTTTCTTTTTTGGCAGAACTGGGCTTGAACTCAGGCCCTTGCACTTGCCAGGGAAGTGTTTATTCAACTGAACCATCTCCCCGGCCCCTACCATTACTTTTTCAAATAAACTTTGCCACTATTTTTTGCTTGTTTTATTCTATTCTATTCCAATGAAAGGAACCTGGAATCCAACTCCAGGAGAAGATGCAAACTCCCAAAAGCCTGGTAACGTTTATTTGGCAAGGCACTTCTCGGAGAAGAAACCTGGTAACAATAATATTTATAACAACACAGAAAAGAATAACACTTAAGTTAGGATTGTTCAAATGGCCGTGAAAGCATAGAGACAAAAGATAAATTATGACGTGTTCATAAGTGGAATACTATATGGTAACCAGGGTAAATAGTCAAAAACTCCATATAACTGTGTAATCCATCTGTGTAATCCATGGTAAGGCTGATACCATGGGAAAATCCACTCACAAAAGAGTGCACACTGCAAATAGGATGTATCCCTGCTGTGGGAAGCAGGACGGTGGCCCAAAAAGTGGGAGTTAGAAAACTGGAAAAGAACATGGCCAAGACTTCCAGGATTCTGCAAGCTCGGGTGAGTTCTACTTGTGAAAGAGATATGCCCGCTTTTCTGTACATGTGCTTGAATAGTAAAGAACAGCTGAGGAAGGACAGCAAGGAAGAGAAGGAAAGGGAGGGAAAGGAAAAGAAATGAAAAGTGGGCTTGCTGAAAAAACTTCCGGAACTTTGGGTGAAACAGGAGATCCTCAGGGACCTTCACCGGCTCCCGCGACCAGTATGCGTGCATCTCATCCCTGGCCCTCACAGCCTCCCTCGTGGGGTCAGGGCTGAGGAACTGCATCATTTGCTTCTCCCTTCTGCTCAACCTACTTCTTCAGCCTCAGGGAGCATCCACTTTGGAGGGGGTTGATTTGGTTCCCCTTGGCTAAATCCACACTTTTGTTTTGGGTTAATCATCCTGATGAGGGCCTTGCTTATCAAAGGCAGAAGTTAAGACTGTTCTATCTCGAAAGGAGACATTGGCCTGGTGGTCCGTCCTGTGCTGCGTACATTTGCCACATGACAAGCTGTGGTAAATTTCTTTTCTTTTTTTTTTTTTTCAAAGTTTTATTGATAAACGGATAGCAATGAGACAGTTTCAAATCCAACTGGAGGTACAGTTTCAACAAATAATAAACTGCATATATT